>NW_024039539.1:0-307470 GCF_016077235.1 Cyprinodon tularosa
ATTACAATCACAATTACATTAAACTACTGGAAGATGTAGATATTAGTGGGATGCTTGAGCTCTTGCTGATTGGATGACGGCGACGTTTGGCTTTTAAACCTGAAGTCATTCTGCTTTTGCTCACTCATTTATAAAGAAAAGGCAGAATATGTTGTCCATTTTCTGAATATGTTTTTGTGGGTTTTTTTTATTTGTATTTTTTTTTCCCCAAGTTAATATAATTGTATGTTTTAAGCTGTTGCTGAGTTTTTGGATATGTTATTATAGTTTAAAAAATCTTTCTGTGTTTTTTAATTTGTAGGTTTGTTTAAAGATTTGTTGATGCGGTTTGCACTTCAGGGCGACTGTTACATATCTAACAGTATTTTCCAAACAATAAAAAATAATCTTGCCAAAACTCATGTTGCAAATGTATTATTCTAGTAGCCTGGCTGACATCTAGTGGGTATCTGATGTTACTACACACATATGACAACGATATCTGACATATGTGACACTGCCCACTACCCTGAGACTTCTGAAACTGATGTATAACCAGATGGGAGAGAAATGTACATTATTCCATTAGCAAATAAGGAGATTACAAATTTTCGAAAAATCTAACTTTAATAGAAACAAATTCGACTCCATTGTTTTTCTAAATCCATAGGGCTATTTAACCACTAAAAGTTACTTAAAGGGCTTAAAAAAACTCTTATTTGTAATCCACTGCCTTTTCTTTTTCTGTGTTATAACTACAATACGGAAGTCCATTCCTTAAAGTAAACTCTTTGGTTGGAAAGGGAAAAGCATTGAAACTGCAACCTCAGACAGACACATGATAAGCCCCTTATGACTCTATAGCAACCATAAGATTGCATCCTTTCACCTGATTGTTTAAGAATGATGCCAGGCAGATGCAAAAAAGTAAACAAGAATAATGAGAATAATAGATTTATGCATCAACTACTCCTTTAACTATAATCAAAGTTTAACCACGTGATCTCCAACTTAAGCATCAGATGCCAAATTTACAGACTAATAACTGCTCACATTGTCCACAGTGGGGAGTCTACTCCCTTGTAACTGATTATAAAAATGAGCAAAAATAAACATGATTGGGATATAACTATAGAAAACTTTATTTCTGTCAAGAATTTATGCTGCCCACTGATACACTGGTCCCCTGGGCAATATGCCACATTACCTGTATCGACAATCATAAACTGTCCCTCATATACCATTGTTATTTATTTTATTTGTATTTATTTTATATACTCTAATAATTCCAGAGGGAAATTACTTCTCTGCATTTAAACCATCCCCTTGGGGATTTTGCAGCGCCCGGGGGGTAGTGCGGGGTTAAGGGTCTTGCTCAGGGACCCAGAGTGGCAGTCTGTGGGAGTGGGGGATTGAACTCTCAACCTCAGGATTCAAAGCCTTATGCCCTAACCTCAATGGCCACCACTCCCCAAGTTAGTGTCACAAGCTACCCACGGCCATATTTTGCCTGAGCGTACCCACCAAAAGTGGGTACCTACTCTTTGACTGGATTCACAGGGCCTTTTTTATAAATATATATGAAAGCACAGGGCTGCACCAAAAGGGGAGTGCAGATAAAAATTTTAATTTATCATTCCCTTGCATCCTGAATTTTGTTTTTTGATTCATATATGTGTCTTCAACAGTATAAATAGACACACCTGCTTACTGTTAAAAATAATGAAACAAAATTATTGAATGTTATCACAATGCAAAATCTCTGCATTTTAATTAGTTGGGGTATAGCCCCGAACGACAAGTGCACTGCGGACAAGAAGAAAACAACAATAAAAAATAAATAACTCTAAGAAAAATACCTCACATGCTTTTATTCTGAAAGCGCAATGCAGCATCATGTCACTGGGCCACCCCCACCCTAAGCTACTCTAAGGCTGAATCCCAAACCGCGCCCTAACCACTAACCCTTAACTAATACGTTTCCCTCGCAATAAAGTCACGCTCACAGATGTGGAAGGTGCCCGGATTGTACGTGGGGGGTATAAACGTGAAAAGGACTGCCTCTTCCCTCCAATGGAAATGGAAAGCAGTCGTTTCTATGTCAACACAGAGACGCTGCATGTGTGTGGTTGTAGCTCAGTGGCGCAGGTTAGCATAACATCAAATATTTGCCATTTTCTCTAAAATTAATATATCCATTCAAATCAAACTATTTCAAAGATGACTTTCCATTTAGGGATTAATGTAATCTTTTTTTATTTTTCCTAAATTGTGATTTTCTGTCAGTGTGATGAAGATTCAGCAAACCAGCGGAACTTACATTTAAATGCACATTCACCAATTTGTCACTAGTTTGCCGTTACACCCACTGCCAAATTCCAGCGAGCCTGCACTGATGCAGACTCACTATTTAAGGCCTGAATGGTCCACTCACCCTAAACAATACGAGGTTTGGGATGGCCCTTAATGTGGCAGACCCTCCGCGAGATCCCGCAAACAGAGGGTTACTGCAAAAATGAAGATCTATAATTACAGTTATGACTAGTAGAAATGTACTTTTGACAAAGAACAATCCTATTTTAGCAATCTACAAAAGAACGACAGGAGAGCAGGCTTTGCCTAATACAGCCTGACATAGCCTGCGCTGTCAGAAACACTCTAGTTTAGAGATCTTTTTTTTTTTTTTGATTTTTGCTGCACTAGTGGCATGTTATTGTGCAGTAATCTGACAGGAAAGTGGATAAGGGAGAGGGAGAGGCATGTGACAAAGGAACACAGGCTGGATTCGAACCAAGCTGGGCCACGTTGAGGACTAATAGGCTTCCGTACATAGGTTGTGCACGCTAACCACTGTGCCTATGAGGTAAAACTGTCTGTTGGCAATGTTTTTATGAATATGGCTGGTTTAAAACAGCTTGTTGTTAGTTAACATTTGTATTTAGAAACCCCATTGTTTGAGCTCATCTTAATCCTGGGATGGACACTCGTCCATTATTGAGCTGCTAACAGAGAAATGCTTCCCGTATAATAAACTATGGATCACAAATGATCTGAAGCAATTACTCAACAAGAAAAAACAAGCCTTTAAGAGGAGTGACATGGAATTAAAAAGGAGAATACAGAAGCAACTTTAAGATAGAGATGAGAGAAAGCAAGGAGGCATACAGGAACAGGCTGGAAAACAAACTCCAGTAGAACAATATCAGAGATGTGTGGTCAGGGAAGAAGAAGATCACAGTGTTCAAACAGGAAGACAATCAGACAGATGGAAGTCTGGACAGAGTCACTGAACTGAATACATTCTTCAACAGGTTCAGTTAAGGAACTAGTTCAGCATCTTTCTCTCCTGCCCATAGTCACATGGACATCTCGCCCTCCTCTGCCATTGATTCTTCTGCTATTAGTTTGTAATCAGCCACATCAGAAGAGGGTGCTGCTCCCTCTAACTTTGACCTGTCTATCTCTAGAAGTCAAGCAAAGAGGCAACTGGAGACACTGAATCATAATAAGTCACCAGGTCCTGATGGTGTCAGCCCCAGAGTCCCGAAAGCCTGTGCAGAGCAGATCTGTGGGATTTTACAGCATCTCTTCAATCTTAATCTGACCCTGGAAGCAGTTCCAGTGACGTGGAAGACCTCCTGTCTTGTGAAGAAAATTATGAACAACAATGAGTTTGCTCTTCAGAAGATTTTTAAACAACAACAGAGTGTCTTCAGTTTGGCTGGCATCTTCAGATCGGGTGCAAGACAGACGGATACAGAAGATCCTTCCTGCCTACAGCTCTTAACACCTGTTAAAAAAAATGTATAAGTTACTGCAACATTTAATTTCCCTTTGGGATTAATAAAGTAATTTTTTTGTGTCATTTGTTGAAAATATTTTTGTATCAGAAAAGCCTGCTGCTTTTTATATATTTTGTCAGCCAAATCCCAATACTGTATATAAGCATAACGTCCTGTTGTGATATTATTCAGTAACATTGAGGGTTTGAGGCAAAGACAGGAGCTGACCAACAGGTAAGAAAGAGTAACACATATCAAGAGATAGGGTTGCAAAGAAAAGGTTCGTTATTAAAAAAGATTCTCCATGCCACTATTTAAGCTGATCCTGGATAGAAAGCAGTGTTGATATAAAAACATAATTTACAAATGTTGGACAGTTGGACATAAAATCTTCAAAGTATAAGTTTAGATTATTTGTTAAAGCTTGCTTCTAAGATGAAACTAATCAGGGAGCAGTCTTTGTCTACAAGTCGTTGGTTTCAAAAGTCGGCTGGGCCACCCAGGATCACTTGATGGTTTTGCAAACATAAAAAAAACACCGTCCATCTGGATGGATGGATGGAAAAAAACAAAACACTGAAACACTAGATGTTATCTCATCACATAGCCCACTAGTATACAAATTCTTTTATCCCTTCCAATCTTGAGGACAAGCGGCAACAATGAATCCAGACTTGGCTTCTTTTACAGGGTCGGATTTCACTAGAAACAGAAACTCTCCATAGTGATACTCAAACAGGAGGGTCAACTATCATAATCATAGAAGCAACTAAAGGATGTCTTAGAATTTGAATACTATGCATGGTGTTGTAAAGAGAGTTGTGCTGTACATTTAGCTCAAGTATATCTATAAGGAAAATAATTTTAATAGGAAGTTATTGAGACTTTAAAAACACAAAAAGGCGAGCAGACTGGAAGGCATCAGGAAAAGTTTGTGGGACCTCTGCCTCTGTCTTGTATTAGGATCTTCACAAGGGGGTTGTTGTTTTAGCACTTTAACCAGAGGGCTGGGCGTGGGTGAAGTCAGTTGGTTGGCTGCTCGTCTTACTGAATGTCAAAAAAAGGAAAACAAAAAAAAAAGGCTAAGAAAGGGGGCAGGGTTATGGGTTGAGAAACCTCTTCTTTTCAACTTAATACGTTCTCTACAAACACACCCGCATGTGGACACACAAAACAGATAACAGAGCCCAGCACACAAAGTCAGGATGTGACATCATTCACAGGAAGAGAAACCAAACACTATTTTAACTCTTTTCTACGTTGTCCACACTGCTGAGCAAAGTCAAAGCCCTTCTCGGACTGCTGATCGACCATCAGAGTGGAAAAGATTCAGAAGAGAGGGAACAGCTGACTCTGACTCTCACAGCAAGTTTAATCCTCTCTGAACCTTCAACAGCTTTCCACTACATTCCAGCCACCCGCTGTAGGATTTCAGTGAGGTACAGTACAAAGAGAGCTTGATTATAATATAATCTCAGACTGTCTACTAAATCTATTTTATATGTGAGTATTTGTCTTTTTTTCTGAGCACCTGTACTCCAGAAAGGTATGCATGAGTATCTGTTTTTCCCACAGCATGATCAGACATGCTTTCATTGTTTAGACATGCAGAGTGATCAAACTTCACGTCATTTCACTGTTCATCATGTTTGTGGTTGCTGATGTGTTTTGAAACTAGATTGGTGTGTTTCTTTTTTGTGCCTTTGGCTGAAAATGTGTCTCTCAGACTCAAAAAACTCTGGAAATGTGACCCCCCTCCACACATACACCCCTTTCTTTCTTTTATTAGCACATCAGCTGCTGCCCCATGATCATGTATACACTCTGACCCTATAGAAAACTAGGAGCAATCCCGGTTTATGTGCTGTTTCATATAGCAAACCGGTCTCTTTTTGCATGTTTATGTCTTTCAGTATCATATTACAGCTTTACAACTTTACTGAAATAAACTATTTCAACAAAAGGTCCCACATCTGGGTTTGCAATGTGTAGATGAATTATAGTGAGGTGACAGACGTTTCTGCTTTTCAAAAGTCATACTGGCTTCAGAGGGGAAAAAAGCAACAGGAAATGGTAAGGTCTGCAGTTAAACATGGGACTCGGGACACAAATGCGGATATACAGTAGTGTCGTATTGCAAGCTCACTCTTGAACGTGACTGGGTGTTTTATATGTGGCTACTACATGTGCGTTTGTTGCTCAAGAATCAAAGAAAATGTGTTTAATTAAACAAGATCAAATAGTCAAAACAGCTTTCTTTAACAATCTATATTTCTTTAAAAAATATGGTCCTTGTGACTAAAATTTAACTCATAGAAACTAACTTTGTTTTCCATTCACAGTGGATTTTGTATTACGTCTGTAGAGTTTGTTTACTAAAAGAAAAAGGCTTTCTGTCATAATGCCCCATTTGACCAATAAGATCACTGCACTGGGGACATTTAATCTACAGGGAGTCACAGTGTGGCATTTATTTTCTCAATTAGACTTGACTCGAGTGGCCTGACTCTTGTTCCAGAAAATTGCTGCTATTTTTATTCGCAAGCGCTGCAGAAAGCCAACTGAAAAGGTCATTTTACTCACAGACCTCAAAAGGATGATAAAACCAAAGCTTGGCTGCAGATAGAGGATATTATTCTATTAGTGATGGATTGTCTAGTTTCTAACCATAAGTAGTAAATTAGTTTAATTGCCTAAAAAATGTGGTCCATCGTTGGACAGTAAAGGGAAAATGTGTTTGTTTTTCTAAATTGTTTTACTACTAAAAAATATGAAAAGCAAGTTAATTTGTATTTAGGTAATGCTCTGCAGACCCTTTGCTACACTTGCCGCTCAATGAGTTGGGGTATGTGTCTAATAGCTTTGCTGTCTAGAGACAGACATTTCAGTTTATTTCTCTCACCTAATTACCTCAGGTGCAGTTGGACTAGAAGGAGAGCATCTTTGAATCTTCCCATAGATTCTGAAATCAGAGATGGCAAAAGTACTCACTTTCCGTACTTAAGTAAAAGTACAGATACTTGTGTTAAAAAATACTCTGGTAAAAGTGGAAATACTGATTAAACTTCTTTACTCAAGTAAAAGTAACAAAGTACAGGCTTGTAAATTTACTTAAAGTATAAAAGTAAAAGTAGAAACCACTTTTTTCATGCCGTTGCCTACATTTTAAATGGATGTCTGCCAATAGGACTAGATCTCCGTTGTGTTCATTTTCAATCATCTCGTCGTCCATACTACTATGCTAACGCCACCGCCACCAAGCTGCAATGATTTGCCGCCAATGAATACCGCCGAATCTGTCGATTCATCTTGTAGTGGTGCGTCAAATGCAACGTAGATTCCCATCCAATTAGATTGAATTTGGTATTGATGACGTCAAAAATAATAACGGTAACTCCATTGAAATGATTCAAAACTAAAGTAACGAGCCAATTTTTTAAAATGTAAGGAGTAGAAAGTACAGATATTTGTGTAAAAATGTAAAGAGTAGAAGTAAAAAGTCGCCATAAAAATAAGTAGTAAAGTAAAGTAAAAATATCAGAAAAATCTACTTGAGTCCAGTAACGAAGTATTTGTACTTCGTTACTTCCCATCTCTGTCTGAAATGAATCTAGGCATGGACTGTGAGACCTAAATAAGCCTCTTTATTTATTGAATGGATACTTTCTTTTGTAGCCTCTAACAACTTTCTGTCTAGCATTGCGTTTTATTTAGCTTATTCCAGTCAGCTGTGACCACCTTCCCTGTCACTGCTGATGAGAAGCATTTTCACAACATGATACTGCCACCACCATGTTTTACTGTGGTGGAAGATGATGTGCAATGTTAGCTTTCCATCCCAAAAAGCATTCTGCATGTAGACCATAATATTTTGTCTTGGCTGCAACAGAAGAAAAACCAGTTGATGGACAAGAAAGTGATACAGTACATCTAACACATCTGTTATTGCTCTTTACAGAAAAGTCACATCTGGAAACAAGGGCTCCCAGAAATCTTCACATGACAGACACTGAGACCTGCTGACCTGATTTCACCCAGGCTGTTCCCTCTAATTCGCTCAGGAAGCTCAGTTTTATCAAACTCCGACTTATTCTTCATTGTGGAGACCCTAATCTCCCCTTATCTTGGGGGAAGCGGCTGAGTCAATGGCGCTGTGTCTTGGACAAGTGTTCAGCAAAGCCAAAACATTCAGGCCAAGGAAGCACTTTGAGCCTGGCACTCAGCGCTTCGAACTCTACAAGAAGGCCCAGGCCTCTCTCAAGTCAGGCCTGGACCTGAAGAAGGTGGTCCAGCTGCCCGAGGGGGAGAACCTCAATGACTGGATTGCAGTTCACGTGGTGGATTTCTTTAACAGGATTAACCTGATCTACGGCACAGTCAGCGAATATTGCAGCGAGCGCACATGCCCTATCATGTCTGGGGGTCTGAAGTACGAGTACAGATGGCAGGATGGTGACGACTACAGGAAACCCACCAAGCTGCCTGCTATCAAGTATATGAACCTGCTGATGGACTGGATAGAGTCCCTTATCAACAATGAAGACATCTTCCCCACCAGAGTAGGTGTGTGTGAGAGCTTTAAAAATGAAGGCCATCATCATTGTTTAAACTGAATAAGGACGGTGTGCTTTGTGGAGTGATAAATTAGTGTTTGGTTGTCGGCCTGCTCTGCAGCCTCATTACGCTTTCATACAAGCACACACAGTTCAATATGAGGTTAATTAGAAAGTAATATTGGCATTTAGAAGAGAATAGATAATAGAGGCAATATTTTTTTTCACAAGACAAGTTAAATACTTTTCAAAATAATAACAGTGGAGGATTCCCTGCAAATATATTGAGTAGACAGATAGATAGCCCAGCAAACGGATCCTCTTTATAACAATCGGGGGACTTGTTTGATATTGTTCTGCAAAGAAAGTGTGAAAATAATGGAAAAAACTCTTTAAAAGCCAACATATATTATTAGTATGTGAACATCTTGTAGGTTTTCCATCACTCTGCTCCTCATTGACCAGAAGATAGAATCACTTGTAATTTTTATGAATAACAAGTTAATATTTGCACCATGACTTGTTTACACTTTTTGTGTTAATCTGGGTTAAGTACTCTTGTTAGGATATTTCTCATCAAGCCTAAGTTTTGTTTTAACTAGGGTGAAAATGAACATAAAATACAGGTGTGTAATCAGTGAAATTATTCTACTAGAACTTCTTTTTGTTGAAATAATGGACCTATATAATCCCAATGCATCTTGTTAAGTCCAACAGTTCATAATGTAAAAAAAAAGACACATTTGTCCTTGCAGTCAAAGCAGCACAAATATGTACGACACTCAGCATAGAACAAAAGCAGATCAGGATGCTGTGCTTCATCAAAACAGGTTTAAAGGAAGGTGGTCCTAGCTAACATCATTGAGACCTACCTGGTTAGAGTAAAAGCAACTATAACTTTCATATATATATATATATATATATATATATATATATATATATATATATATATATATATATATATATATATATATATATATATATATATATATATATATATATATATATATAGTTCAATAACCACTACGCTGATAAACCTGTGTGTTCAATCTTCAACTAATATATATATTTCAAGCAGAAAACACCATATCAAAGATGGCATCTGATTTAGAGCTTTTAGTTGTGTGGATAAATCAATGAACAAACTTCAAAATAAAATACGATGTAGCATGCTATTAAGAAACTGAGAAGACCATTTAAAAGTATGTTTATTTGAATAGTCATTTATTTCAATAGTCATTTATTTGAATAGTCATTTATTTTATTACTTTTGAATCAGCTAATTGTTGCTCAGAGGTTTTAGCGTATTCGCCTGACAGCATTGGAAAGTTGAGATAAAGTGGGTTTACATTCCTAATATGAGTCTTTCACACTCATCTTTAACACAACCAGTATAAATATAAGTAATTATATCTATATATGAATGTACTCCTACCCTTTTATTTCTAACCTATTTTAAGGAGTCAGAATTGTCGATTAGGGGTCGAACCATGATGGAAGTTAAAAGTAAAATGAGACCTACATGCTTTCAATAAAGTAATCATTTTTTGTTTCTTGCTTCTTCCATTTAGGTGTGCCTTTTCCAAAGAACTTCCAGCAGGTGTGCAAGAAGATCCTGAGCCGTCTCTTCAGAGTCTTTGTGCACGTTTACATCCATCACTTTGACAGCATCTGCAGCATGGGTGCCGAGGCCCACATCAATACCTGCTACAAACACTACTACTACTTCATCTCAGAGTTCAGTCTCATTGATAACTCGGAGCTGGAACCACTGGTGAGCCGCAGTTTTAACACCAGTCTGTGTATTGTCGGGTCGCCATCTTGTACAGGTGCTGGTCATAAAATTAGAATATCATGAAAAAGTAGATTGATTTCAGTAATTCCATTTAAAAAGTGAAACTTGTATATTATATTCATACATTACATACAAACTCATATATTTCAGATGTTTATTTTGTTTAATTTTGATGATTACAAATGACAACAAATGAAAATCTCAAATTCATCATATCAGAAAATTAGAATATTACTGAAGACCAATAAAAACAAAGGATTTATAGAAATGTTGGCCAACTGAAAAGTATGAACATGAAAAGTATGAGCATGTACAGCACTCAGTATTTAGTTGGGCCTCCTTTGGCCTGTATTACTGCAGCAATGCGGCGTGGCAGGGAGTCGATCAGTCTGTGGCACTGCTCAGGTGTTATGATAGCCCAGGTTGCTCTAATAGTGGCTTTTAGCTCTTCTGAATTGTTGGGTCTGGTGTATTGCATCTTCTTCTTCACAATACCCCATAGATTTTCTATGGGGTTAAGGTCAGGAGAGTTTGCTGGCCAATTAAGAACAGGGATACCATGGTCCTTCAACCAGGTACTGGTAGCTTTGGCACTGTGTGCAGGTGCCAAGTCCTGTTGGAAAATGAAATCTGCATCTCCAAAAAGTTGGTCAGCTGCAGGAAGCATGAAGTGCTCTAAAACTTCCTGGTATGTGGCTGCGTTGACCCTGGACCTCAGAAAACACAATGGACCAACACCAGCAGATGACATGGCACCCCAAACCATCACTGACTGTGGAAACTTTACACTGGACTTCAAGCAACGTGGATGAAGTGCCTCTCTTCTTTTCCTCCAGACTCTGGGACCTTGATTTCCAAAGGAAATGCAAAATTTACTTTCATCAGAGAACATGACTTTGGACCACTCACCAGCAGTCCAGTCTTGTTTCTCTTTAGACGCTTCTGACGCTGTCTGTGGTTCAAGAGTGGCTTGACACAAGGAATGCGACAGCAGAAACCCATGTCTTTCATACGTCTGTGTGTGGTGGTTCTTGAAGCACTCACTCCAGCTGCAGTCCACTCTTTGTGAATCTCCCCCACATTTTTGAAGGGGTTTTGTTTCACAATCCTCTCCAGGGTGCGGTTATCTCTCTTGCTTGTACACTTTTTTCGACCACATCTTTTCCTTCCCTTCGCCTCTCTATTAATGTGCTTGGACACTGAGCTCTGTGAACAGCCAGCCTCTTTAGCGATGACCTTTTGTGTCTTGCCCTCCTTGTGCAAGGTGTCGATGGTCGTCTTTTGGACAACTGTCAAGTCAGCAGTCTTCCCCATGATTGTGTAGCCTATAGAACTAGACTGAAAGACCATTTAAAGGCTTTTGCAGGTGGTTTGAGTTAATTAGCTGATTAGAGTGTGGCACCAGGGGCCATCAATTTTGAACCTTTTCACAATATTCTAATTTTCTGATATGATGAATTTGAGATTTTCATTTGTTGTCATTTGTAATCATCAAAATTAAACAAAATAAACATCTGAAATATATGAGTTTGTATGTAATGTATGAATATAATATACAAGTTTCACTTTTTAAATGGAATTACTGAAATCAATCTACTTTTTCATGATATTCTAATTTTATGACCAGCACCTGTAGCTGCCTATCATGTCTTTCGTGGATGCTAGGTGGAGTAAAAACAGAAAAGAATGAATATATGCCAGTAAAAACTCTGGATATGCTGCTGTGAGAGCAAATGCTGCACTCCACAAATCTATTTTCTATGGATGAGTGGAGAAAAAGAGGCATTTTGAAGGATAATAACTGGAAGTCAGGTCTGCACTTTGCTATTAGCCATATAGGGGATGGTCAGAAGGCCAGAATTTAATTATTTTAGATCTTGGTGTAAAATTTAGCAGATTACAAGTAATGGCACATACCATCCAAAAGGGGAAACATCACAGAGGAAGCTTTATGATGCAGGAATAGATTCTTCCATCCTAACAAGAAGACTGGTAAATACTTATTGTGGTAGAGGAAAGTACTTGATTCATGGTTGAAAAATTGTGATGAAATAACCAGTGCTTAAATCCAGACTTCGAATTTGTCAGGTTTGGTGGAAGTTAGTTGAGGACCCAAAGGCAGAGATGAGGAGGCAACGATGAGTTTTGGTGACAGAGGCAACATCCAAGAACCGAAATACAGGAAACCAAAAACAAGAAGACATCAGGGGAAAACACACATTGGGAGCCAAGTAACAACAAGACACCAGTAATGATTATCTGCAGAGGAGGTGTATATATGGGGGACAGAACAAAGAATGGGCTAATGAGCTGATATGGAGCAGGTGTGGACAGAAGTAACTAGAAGGGAGCTTGGGGAAAGGAGACAGGAACAAGGGGGCAACAGGGAGTAACTCAAAAAATGCAACACAAAATGGAAAAGAATCCAAAAATAAAAAAAAGAGAAGGACGTAGGTTACTGAAAACTCAAAACGATACTCAAGTAGAGGTCCAAAAGGGGAGAACCATCACAGATTTTTAGGATTAAGGGGTGGGAATACTAATGCAAGTCACTTTGACACATCAACTGTGTTTTCCCCTTGACAACAATTTTCCATCCAGTTATTGATGGTAACGGAATGAGTGCTCTTTCGATTTGAGTTTCCATCTCCAAAGGGGACTCTGAGCTTCTTTGAAGCAGTTAGTTTGAAATATTATACCAACCCTTTGCAGTCATGTAATGAGAAAAGAATGCATCAATTATTTGCTTTTTCCAACAGAGACTTCTATCACTTTGGAACAGATGGAGTATAATGCTCCCCTTGCCAATGAAAGGTTCCAATTAGCATTGTTATGATGCCTAAATGGTGAAAATATCTGGAAAAAAAAAGAAATAAAGAAAGATGAGATAATTATATCAGCTTAAGCAGAAACAATGAATCACCAGTGCTGATCTTTTTTTTTTCAGTACTTTTATGCTTCCTCTTTACTGGTCTTTGAGGAACAAAAGCATGATTTTTGACACAAAGAAATTAGTTTCCTTTTGACACTCCTGTTAATTACTCTCAGTCTCGTTCATATATTTTATGAGCTAACCTGTCCCTTTTTTCCTTTGATTTTTTTTTGCAGAGAGAGATGACTGAGAGAATTTGCACTTAATGAGAAAAACATGGATATAGAAGTTTACATTATGACGTAATCTGAGCCCCAGGAGAGAACACCATCTGTAAAACATTCCAGACTTTGGACATTATCATGGATTTCAAAGCATGCTGTTGGAGGTCATTCAACTTTCCACTATCCTCTGGATGGTGGCGCTGTATCTTCTAAACTGCACACTTTTTGTGGTGCTACATCTTTATACTTCTCTGTGTCGGCCTCTGTGAAAATGCTGCTTTTTTTCTTTTCTTTTCCACTTGTATTTTATATGATTTTGCTTCTTATCTGTTTTTATGTGCTGTGCCTAACATATAACGTTTTGGTTATAAATGGTTTTTCATTAAACTCATCACAAAATGTCTTTTTTTTGTTTTGTTTTTGCAATATTAAAAAAGCAATTATCTCATTGAAAATTGCAGAACAAGAGCAAAGACATAAAGTTTAAAAGTTCCTTTGATGGAAATAGATGGACATTGTATTTTACATTTATTTTTATGTTCATTTAATTTATGTAAGAGCAATTCACAACAAAACATTTAAAGAAGTTAATTCTATCATTTAGACAGGTTCCGATTGAGGTACACACATTCCATTATAAACATAAAAGTAGCAAAACAAAGCTGATACAGGAGCATTTACTGCATGTGAAAGAAAAATGAAGCTACTAGAATATTTAGTGGCTTAATCTAAAACAAAAATACAGCTGAGCATAAAATCTCTGAGCCAGTTTCAGACTATTAGATGAGAGAGAGAGTGCATAGTTAGTTGCAGTGAAAGCTCAGCCAAATGCAGTGTATAGGAAAAAGAAAGATTAGCAGTTTTTGAGCTTTTCTGTTTTGGAAGAAGTGATTTGTTCATTTTTTAATAATACATAAATACCCTAAATATGTGATTTTTACACTCAAAGTTATAATAGCATAAAATCTAATAACAGGCCATGCCTAAAAATAAACAGTCATTAAAATTAAAGAAAAGGGCAGAGAAATGTAAGTTGAAGTACTCCATGCATTATACTTAATATAGGTATTACTGATTTGTATGGAGGACTTCTCAATTTAACAATACTGAGGAATTTTAAGTATTTTTCTTAATTTAGGTGGTTTAGAAAAATTAAATTTTGCATTAAGGCAGTTTCTGTTTTTCTTCTATATAAACAGGCATGAAATAGCGGAAGACTCACAGTTCCATTGATCCACAAATAAAATTTATGACTTTAAATTAAAAAAATATATAAAAAATTTAGTAAGTTCACAAGAAATGCAAGTTTAAATAACACATATTTCTTTAATCTAAAGGAGAATACGAGTTTTTAACGTTAAAACTTGTTTGTTTTGGTCTTCATTTAAAACCTGATGGAAAGGCTGGATTTCTTTTTTATTTTTTGTTAAACATTGAAATGAAAACCTACAAAAGCTTGCTCCTTGCAAAAAGGGATTTTGGTCTTCCTCCTGTATTACCATCATTCAGGGAATTTGTGCTAACCTAGCCCAACATGCTATCACCACCCACTCCTGTTTGGGTTCCACCAAAAGAAATGATTTTAACAATCAGGTATTCACCTGCGGGTAGTTGTTGTTGCTGCAGGTGTATCTTTTACCTATTTTATCTATTGTGTAAAAGACTGTAAAACGATTGTAAACGAACCTGGCAAACCATATTATGAATGTTGGGGTTGCCATGTGTTGTGTCCCATATTGAACCAATAGACATGATTTGTTCCGTATTGTTATACAGTTTGGACACGCGCCTGTATCAGTAATAGAGCTAACAATAATTAACAAGATAAAACACCGTAAATATTAAATCCTGTAAAATTGTGGTGAAGCAATCTAAGCAGAACCTGATCAGCTCTGCCTAAGCTGCTGTCACTGTTGCCTAGAGATAGACCAACGCACCAGTGCTACGCTTTTTCACCCGAATTACACTGAAAAATCCCACACCCTCAGATGGAAACAACTGCAAAAATACAGACGTGAGCAGGAAGATGCAAGTCCTTAACTGAATGGCGTTAGTTTGATGAATATGAAGAAAATTATATGATGTGTTGGGCTGTCGGCAAGAGCTTACAGTGACACCCAGCAGTGGCACCCAGCAGGCTGTGCATGGCTCAGGACAGAAATGCTTAAAACACCTGCATCAGTCCTTTATCCTCCAACTGTTTCCTGAGACTAAAATAATGGGGAATATGATGATTATTGTGGTTCTACAAATTTGTACAATAATAACAATTAGACAATAACTAAGTTTTGTGCAAATGAAGGATTTTAATCCTTCATTGTGTTTTGTTTTGTTGATGTTGGCACTGAACAAACACATGAACAAAAAACAATGAGGTTATTCATCTTTTGAAATATTAAGAGATCTGCATAATCAAGGAGCCGATTGTGGCTACAGAGGAGAGTTAAAGCAGATAAAAAAAGTAGGCGTGCCATAATTCCCTTAATTTTAGGAGATCAGTAGGTCTAACAATAAGCTATTATTAGTGCTCCAAACTTTTCATTTATATTTGAGACCATTATCTAGTGCAGTTAAAACAAGTTTTCGATTGTTTCACATGGATTGCTGTTTTTTTCCAGTAAGATAAGATGGACTAGATGGAAACATAATGCTTTATTTTGATGGTTATAAAAAAAATATTGGTATGGGTCAAATTTGGAATTAGCATGTCAGGCTTTTTAAACATTGGTTACCCACCAAAAAAAGAAATTTGTGCAAACCTAAAATGAGGATCTGGTCTCAACATAACTGAAGCTAAAAGTGAAACACCTTAATTTTATGAGTGATTGCTGCAATAAATGTGTGAAGGTAAAAATATAAAACAGATTCGAGGAGCCTGGTGGATTCTGTCTAAATGCATATGTTAACAAGAAATTTATTTAATATTAAGTATTTAGTACAGGGACATTTACTGGGGCCAGAACCTACAGGGGCACTGGTGGATCCTGCTGGCCCCTTTAAATAACTGCCCATGTTTTGTCTGGAGTAGGAGCCCGAAACAGAAGCAGAAGCTGGAAGGGATCCAATAAAATCCTTTGAGCTGATTTCACAATCTGCTGGATGCATACCTGTTATAATACCTGTTGCTTGTTTTATTTATTTAGTGCAATGTGAGATTTCTAAGCCTCCATAGACAAGATGCAATAACATAGAATATTAATATTACCGGTAGAATTTTTTTTAATTACTATTAATTTCCGGCAATTACATGCATTGGAACACACAAGTCAATATCAGTTCATCAATTTAAACTTATGAGTCATAGTAACAAGTTACTCATTCATAGTTAACATATATATTTCTAGCTATTTTTGTTCTCTTTCTGTCTTTCTTTTTAAATGGCAACTAGAGCACAAAATTGTATGAGCAAAAGGAGTATGAAAAAAATTATAATAATTATGTTTTCGGTACTGAGAACAAATACCGGTAAGCAAAATCACAATTGTGTTACCCGAGCAGATGATTAACTTTATAGTATCTTTTTGTTTTCTATCATATCTGCAATAATTAATACCCAGAGTGGTAATAGTTTACACAATATCAAAAATAGCAAAGAAACACACCAACAATGGTAATAGACAAACACCAGTAATAGTAAAAAGAACTAGAAGCACACATTGACATACACTAATATACATTTTAGACCCTCTCTGAACATACTGTGACCAAATCAACTGTTTGAATAAGATTTTAAATCTGTGAATATTTTTGCATTTTTTATGTTGTGAATGCAGACTTCTGAGTTTCATTCCACATGAAACTCTGGAGACAACTCAACACAGAAAAACTTTTCTGAGTTGTTCGTACTCTGGGTCATGTGAACTCACCATTATGACAGGCCGTATTGACATTTGTTAGAAACTCTATCCTCCCTATTGTTCCATTTCTGGACCTCTAAAATAAGATTCTTGCTTGTCAAAACTACATTCCTACTAGCTAGAAATGTACATATATATGTCCTAAATTACATTTTTCCTGGCAAAAAGTTTATTTCATATAATTTAACAAATATAATTGTACTAGTAAGAATAAACTTTAAAATACCTAGAAATCTTTACAAATTTTAAGTGGCCCTTTTGACATTTATTAGCTTGAGTGAATATATATTTCAGATTTATTTTTGATATCTGAAATAATAATTTTGCCTAGTAGTTGCTCTATTATGCAGTTAATCCTAGTCACAATTCATTTTAGATAGGAAGAATGTTTATTTTAGATAGGAAGAATGTTACTGTAGATATCTGGAAGTAAAAGCCCAAAACACATGAATGGGAAACGTGAGGTCATTTGTACTAGTAAAAATTACATTTCAGATATCTGAAATGTAATTTTTAGATAGGAAGAATGTTATTTTAGATATCTGAAATGTTCATTTTGACTAGGAAGAAATGCATTTGAAACACCTGGAATCAAGCTAATAATAAAATAAAATAAAAAATAGCCTGCCATATCACCATGACCTCTCAAATTTTGAGCTCTCTCTCGAACTTCAAATTAGTTTTGTAAATTTGCTGGCAGCCATTTGTTAAATGCTATGTATGGGATACTAAGTATAATATTTGACAAGATTCAATTTCGAGCAACTTTGACTGAAGAATCGCTATCAGCAATAGTAAGCGATGTTATTTAAAAAGTAATGATCATGATAAGGACATAGGCATGGCTTGAGCCATTCTTCCACTTGGTGCTGAACTGTCAACGTAGTGAAAGGCCAACATTAGACTCTATGGCAAATATAAACCAACGTCAGGCACTAGAATTTCCCTCTACGTGGATTGAGGCGTGGAGCCACCCATTCACGTAACGCAAGCCACCTTATTCTTCACCAATAGAAAAGCTGAAATACCAATAGGGCGGGGTTAAGGCAGGTTAAGTATGGCAAGCCGTTTAAACGAAATTTCGGTTGTACTGCCTTTACAGTCAAGATTTCTCAAATTGTTTTATGACAAGACGTTTTTAGCGATTTAAGTTATGTCTAATTATATTTTGAATAGTCAAAATCCCTATTCGAGATATCTCTAATTACATTCTAGTCGAAATGACATGAGATTGACCATTAACTTGTATGGATACGTCAATTTAAGATATCTAGAATAAATTACTGACTATCTGAAATACACATTTCATATATCTACAATTAAACTACGACTAGTTATAAAGTATTTTCAAGATATATATAGTTTTGACTAGTCAAACTAAAATGGTCAGACCAAACTGAATTATTTTAAAACAGCTTGCCATTGTTACGTGTTTTCGCGCCCTTTACGTCACCGGCTGGGTGAATGATTTCAGTTAGCAATGGAGGCTTACATCAGCTGGTGGCGGAGCTTTTGACAGGAAGGATTTGGCTGCTCTGGGGTCCAGGTGAGACTGTTTATTTTATTGCATTTATGGCGTACTTCAATCCTTCTCTGGCCAGCGTCCGGATGCTATCGAACTAATAGGTATGAATAGCCAGAAGAAGTTAGCCTAGCCAGTTAGCAAGCTTTAGCTCCACTGGCTAGCTAGTAGTGATAAAAACAAAACAATGGGCTGGGTTCTTCAAACAGGACAGTGTATTCCCGCTTTCGATAGAAAATATTACATTTTTAAGGTAACCAGGTTGTCACTTGTAATAAAATACAACCATCACCACTTAAAAAGAAATATTGATTTATTTGTATTAACCTTAAGATGGTAAATATTTCTGCATATGTACTTCGCTAACTATCTGGGTCTTATGAACCTCTTATTGCTTAAAACAAAATTGAAAAAGACACTCAGGAATTTCTGTAGAAGCTACACGATTATATAATCCGTGGAATTTAGGTTTCTCTGTAATATTCTTCTAACTTCCTCCACATTCCTTACATGCACTAACCTGTTATTACATATTACTGGATCTGTGTCTGTGCGTCTGACTGAATGTGTTTGTAATTGTTCAGATAGCAGATATGGTGAGGCACAGCACCATGTCGGAACTGCAAACCATCCAGCACCCTCAGGTTTGAGCTGCTCTTATCTTTTATTATCTCTGATTGCACTTCCTGTAAATGTGTTTCATCATGTTGAGCTGACTGGAAGTAATTCTCACTCTGATTTGGTTTGTCTGATCCAGTAAAAAACGTATTAATTCGCTCTAAACGTTGGTGTGAATATTTTTGGTTTAAGATAAGACTATTTTTTTTCATCAGGCTAGAATTGTGTCCACAAATGGGTAGAAATACACTTGTAAATTTGTGTGTGTTTTTTAAGAATAGTTAATTACTGCTCATGCAAACAAGCAAAACATGTTTAAATTATTAAGCATGAGTGGAAATGTTTTTTGATTGTATTTTCCTGTTGATCACCACCTGATCTCTTTGTGGGCTCTCGGTCTTTCCTTTCCAACCCTCCCTGCCCGTCCTGTGTGGCCTGCTTCTCTCTGATACAGGGTAACCCCCTGGCCGCGAGCCAAGTAGGACAGAACTGTACGAGAATCCAGGACAATGGGAAAGACACAGAAGAACCCCAGGCCCTCTCGCTAGGTCCAGCAGGTATACGGCACTTATTATACCTGTAGCAAGGCTGTCCATATTAAAATGATTAAAATACTGTTTTGTTTTGTTTTTTTTCTTTGGTTTTTGCACACATATTCTTCAGAGATTGAAAAAAGTCAGCCAGTAAACATCCCAGATTTTGTTAAGAGGAAAAAGAAGAAACGGACCAGAGCAACAGACAGCTTCACAGGCACCTTCCATGGTAAGTAAGCTGGAATTTTAATGGAAAACAGTTGATATTTGCCAAACACAGGCAGTATCTTCCAACAATAGTTTCACGGCTCACTTTCTCTCACACAGATCTCTACAAGCTGACCGATGAGGTACTAGGCCAGGGGGCATATGCTAAAGTTCAAGGATGTATCAGCCTACAAAATGAAAAGGAGTTTGCTGTAAAAGTAAGTAATGCTTTTTCTTAGATTGGTGAGAAAACTTTTTTTTTTTTTTTTTTTTTTTTTTTTTTTTTTTTTTTTAGTACACTTAAGCATGTTTTATGTGATGTGTTGCAGATCATAGAAAAGGCTGCAGGGCACAGCCGCAGCAGAGTATTTAGAGAAGTGGAGACTTTATATCAGTGTCAAGGAAACAAGTGAGCGTCATCTGTTTATTGTATCATTAAAATGAAACCAGTTTTTAATGTGAATGGTTCTAATTTGCGTTAAATACATTTGTTTAGGAACATTCTGGAACTGATCCAGTTCTTTGAAGATAGCTCCTACTTCTATCTGGTGTTTGAAAAGCTGCGCGGAGGTGAGTATACATACTTTATAAAAGTACTTTATAAAACTATTTATACCCTGATTACAACTAGAAAATGCATTGTGTTGTATTAAAGCGTTACATGTTGAGCCAGAAACAACACAGCTGAAACTTACGAAGACTTGACAAACGGCACAAACAGCACGCAGAAACATTGTCCAGCTCGTGAAGTAAAACACTGAAAAAAGAGAGCACAGGTTGCGGTGCAGAAGTTTTCAGAGTTGAGCGCGAGCCACAGAAATCCAAACGTCCCCATAACCGTTCTGAATATGAGAAGAATGCGAAACGGAACAGGAAAATGACAGAACATGCCCACTCCGTGTTTGAAAAGGCAAAAAGGTTTCCTGGTATTTCTGCTAAAGTAAAGGGCATAACCAAAAGATGTCAGTGGTAAATAAATATTATAGTACTTTTGTTATTGAATAATTTATTAAACTGCCTCGAGTGGAAAAAAAAAAGTGTTTATTTATTTATTTTTTATTAATAGGCTTAGTACACATCATAGCCAAAATGCTATGACTTTAATATTTCACATGATATTTTGTTTCAGTTTTCAGCCTTGGTTTCCTGATTTAATGCTTTCGGTTTCGGCCAAGAATTTTCGATTCAGTGCGTCCCTACTTTTAATGCCTTTAATAGGTTTTCTTCCACAACTGGCTCCACTTGACTTGACATGCTCTAAACTGCAAAAAAAAAAAAAAAAAAAATTAAACATTGTCTTTTTTCTTAAAAAAAGTGCATTTTTTTATTGAATTGAGGAGGCAAGTGAGATACTTTGCCAATGGAACAAGACAAATTACATTTAAAATAAGAAAAAACAAATGCATTGTCTTATTTCATGTGCATTTTATCTAATTATTTTCATTTCAGAGGAAAAAATACTAATTCGACGGGCAAATAATCGTATTTACCTGCTCAAGTCAAGGCTAAATATACTTAATTTAAGAAATTTTACTTATTTCTAGATCGTTTTTGCTGTGTAATCTAACATGCTCCCAAAACCTCTTTTCAGAACAGCTGTATTTATACTGAGAACATAGGTAGACTCTATAATCCATTACTTTCCTTTAGGGGTTTAAGGGTAAAAGGAACTTAATATGAAAATGTTACATACTTCTCCGATTTTTGAATTTGTAAACGATGTAAAAAAATTGATCCTGTTAAAAATGAGAGTAAATACTTTTACAAGGTGCTTTAAACAGAGATGCAAGTAATCCTGATGTGTTCCTGCAGGCTCCATTCTTACACACATCCAGAGCCAAAAGCACTTTAATGAACTGGAGGCCAGCAAGGTAGTCAGGGACATCGCCATAGCTTTGGACTTTCTACACACAAAGGGTACGCTTATTTCCAACTATCATACCAAAGTCTAATATTAAAAAGGTGAGAATATTTTTTGGCTGATGTTGTTTCTTAGGCATTGCCCATAGAGACCTCAAGCTGGAAAACATCCTCTGTGAATACACCGACCGGGTGAGTTTATTTTGATTTTAAAAAGACAGTTATCCCTGTAGATGTCTGTTACGGCAGTATTAAATGCGTCCTGTTGTCTCTCAGGTGTCGCCAGTAAAAATCTGCGACTTTGATCTGGGGAGTGGAGTGAAGCTCAGCAGTGCCTGCACTCCCATAACTACGCCAGAGCTCACCACACCAGTGCGGCTCCATAATATTTTTACTCTAAACTCTGATTAAAACACCAGTGAGACTTTTAACATGTACCTTTCTCATTGTTAGTGTGGCTCGGCTGAGTATATGGCTCCAGAAGTAGTGGAGGCGTTCACGGATGAAGACTCCTTCTACGACAAGCGCTGTGACCTTTGGAGCCTTGGGGTCATCCTCTACATCCTGCTGAGTGGAAGCCCCCCCTTCACGGGTCACTGTGGCACTGACTGTGGCTGGGACCGTGGAGAAGCATGCAGAGCGTGCCAGGTATGCTTCCCTTTACACATCCCGTCTGTGCATTCTTACTTCAGTGTTCCAGCTCCATACATGGTAATTCATTTCCCTTTGATACCACTCTGAACTTCCTACAGTGAATAGGTGGTTTATTTTATTTAATACCCACTGTATTTCATTAGGAGTGAAAGACCAACACAATGTACATTGTAACTAATAATGGAAAAGAAAAGGACATAAATATCTGGAGAGGTGAAAAATCAAAAGGCTACAACTGTAAAGCGACCACCATTGGTGTAAAGTAAAAGGACTTTATAGAAGAATAAGAAGAAGCTATCATTGAACAAAGAGCTCCCATTTTTAGACGTGCATTAGATACACAGCCAGAGCTGATGGACCAGTTTAAGTTAAAGCTTACTCTTTTGTTAGAATAGCCCAGCTAAAGCCCACAGATAAATCTGCTTGGGAATCCTTTGAAACACTAAGTGCTTTTGTCAGATGCTATCCTTTCTGATTGGTGAGCTATAAGAAGAAATGAAAACAATTCTTTTTTGTTCTTCCCTTTTTTCTATTCAACACAATTAACTGTTATTTAAATGCTGAAAAAGAAAAGATGTATAAAAAAATGCAAGGTTTAATTTTTAACTCATCATTTTCCAAACATTTTCTCCTAGTGGTGATGAATTTCAGTAACTAAAATGGGAGAAATTGTATAGATATTAGATCAAATTATTTCAGCTTTAACTGTTTCAACTCCCCTTTACTATCAAAACTTGAAATTGAAGGTGGTACGTGTATGACTAAAATGTCATCTGATTCTCTTAAAATGAGCACTTATTGTTCTGTTTTCCTCAGAGCTGTCTGTTTGAGAGCATCCAGGAGGGCAAGTACGAGTTTCCAGACAAGGACTGGGCACACATCACAGAAGAAGCCAAGGATCTCATATCCAAGCTGCTGGTTCGGGACTCCACTCTGCGCCTCAGTGCTGCTCAGGTGTTACAGCATCCTTGGGTCCAAGGGGTCAGTATTATTTGTTTATGTACCTTTAGCACGTTTTGATTGAATGTCAGTAAATTTCTCTCTTCTTTCTATAACAGAATGCACCAGAGAGAGGTCTTCCAACTCCTCGTGTTCTACAGAGGTTTGCTTTACAAGTCATTTGTTACTAGTTTACCACGATTTCAAACAAAGCTATTGCATTTTTATTTATGTATAATTTTTTTTTTATTTAGAAACAGCAGCACTAAAGACCTAACCCAGTTTGCAGCAGAAGCCATTGCCTTTAACCGGCAGCTGTCCCAGCATGATGAGCAGCAGGAGGATTCAGGGGCCATCGTCTGCTCCATGAGGCTGTCCCCTCCTTCCAAGTCAAGACTGGCCCGCAGACGAGCCCAGTCCAATGCTATGCGCAGAGGGGACTTCGCTCCTGGTTCTGATGACCTCGCAGCCTGAAACACCAGCATGAACATCCTCCTTGTTCACCTTTCTAACCTATTTGAGTTTTTTTGGCTCTTTTTTTTAACAGGAATCTTATAGAAATGCTGACCTGGCATTAGGTGGAAACTTGTGTGGGCTTAGTTTTACCTTTTCAAAAAAATTTTTTTTTTTTACTTTACAGATTTATTTATTGGTAATTATTAGCTGAAACGTATAAAACAAACCTCTAATAGTGCCAGCAGGTAATATTCTAGTACATATCAAGAACAGAATTTTAGATGTGCACTTTTTTTAATGTCTTCATCCAAAACAATTTTATTTTGGGAGATTTTATTATTTCTTGTTGTTTTGTTGTTGTTGTTAATTTTTAAAAGCTGCCATAATTGGATGATGTTTTTCTAGGCACACACAGACGGATGTTTTTGGATGTTGATGGGTGTTTGTATTTAAATATGAAGGATCTAGATGGATGATTGTTGGAGTTTACAGCACCTTTCCTTTATATTACCTGCTAAAGTCATAATGTGTTATTGTATTACAGCATGGGTGCTAAATTCAGGTGCAAAAATTAAGAGGCTTTTCTCTGCAACACAAGCTACCTGGAGCACTTTACGTACTTTAAAATCAGCCAGTTTTAAATAAATGGAAAAGAAGCCCATCTGTGCCATTTTAAAGAAAAAAACATCCCGAGAATCTATGAGTTAAAGTTGTTATGAAGAGGTAACATTTTATTTTTAATGGATAGTTATTAGATAAGAAGTTCTGCTTATAATTAATCACATTATTTATAAATTTACAGTTGGGATTAGATATATCTTAAGTCAAATATGAATTGAATTTGAGTAATTTGGCTCTTTTAATGCTGTCCTATTTTTACTTCAATTATCTTCATTAGTATTAAATTTATTATTTTTATTATTACTACAACCCAAGATGCAATGTACAGTTATGTATGAAACACCCTACCTCATAACTCTTTATCATAACTTATTCCATTAACCACTTTATTACTAACTTTAGAAAAAAGCCTCACTTTTCATAAATGTGAAATCCATCATTTTTATTCCAGAATTCATACATGCAGGTGAACAAGACATCTTCTGTGATATCTTTTTTCTTTAAGCTTGTAGAAATGGGCTTCCATGGTGTAATGGAAATATACATAAAGCATTTATTTAAAATATTCAAGGAATGACAAAATACTTCCATTATTATTTATTTCTTTTCAAGTGTAACTCCATAACAGAGAATGATCCTTATCATTTTCTCCTTGTCTTATAGTGTTTTCATTTTGTTAACGTCAGCTGTGATCTTTGCTTTTAAAATAGTCAAAGGGATTTATTTTCATGTTACATTTAATATTATAAAAGAATAATCTATAATGAAACAAAGCGATTTATTTTTATGAGTATTTTAAGATTTCTATCTGAGTTAATGTGAACATTGAAAATGGGATGGAGAAAGTTGAGGTTTGTTTCTTAAATCTATCGTTATTTTTGCTTAACTTGTTTTTTATTTCACAAGAGCATATCTGATTTTCAGTGTCCAGCAAAACTTCTTTTAACCCCTTGAGTTGATGTGGTACCTCGCACTGTTGCCATGGTCACCTCATCTCTTTAGCAACTGAGAGATTTCATTGTCAAGCTGAAATTGAGAGAGATTTGCTCAGAGGCAACATCAGGAAACGATTAGTTGCCATGTTAAAACCCTCGCTCTTTTTTTTTTTTTTTTTATGAATCATAAAAAGAACCTGTCCCCCCCACCCCACCCCACATATCGACTTGTAAAGGCATCAAATGAGATGTGGTAATGGGTACACAATTAAGAAGCCCTGCAGAGCTTTAAAGTGGAACCTGATTTACAAAGCTCTCGTGCTCTGAGTACATTTCCATTGGGATGCTGTGTTCTCAATAAAAATGTTGAAATATTATCTTCTAATTGGTGTTGGCTCATTTTGTACATTTGTCTCAGCTGCTCTGATTTGAAACACTTCATCAATAATATTTTATTTTCAAAGACTCTTTTGTTCTAAGTGAAGGCCAGAATGAGTAGGAGGGAATAAAAGAAGTGTTTACTTTGTGCAAAACAGAAACATTGTTTGGATTTATACCAAAGCTGCTAAAGAAAATCACAATTTAAGTTTGTATACAGCAACCCTTATCTTTTCATTGCAAAAACCACCATCTTACAATGATAAAATTTAATATTTGATAAAGCGGTGATATCAAAGACCTGCCATCCTTTAATGATTCATGTTTTATAAAAGCATTTTTTCTCATTAAAAGGGAAAAAGATGTTTGCATATTGGACAGGTTGTTCTACTCGCTCTGCAGCGCCCCTAGCGGTGATGGTTAAACATTGCAGCAGCTCAACCTGCTGGAGGGAAACATCACTTTCATCCTGCAGCTGCTGTGCAACAGGATGCAGAGACAAAGCGCTGCGAGACTCACAGCAGGATTACTGGTTTTATCAGAGGTAACAAAGAATATTTTGTTATAATGCTTCTACTATCAAATGTTAGGTGTTTGATTTATTATTATTATATTTTTTTCCTGCAGAATCAGACCTGTGTGCCTTTAAATTCATTTCAAACATTCTTTAAAAATGCCAAAGCTAATTAAATGTTTTTAAGAGTTGGTTTTGATGCTGATAAGGATCTTCTGTAACTGTCTGTCTTATACTGGGTCTCAGGAAGCCTCTGACACTGCTGTTGTATGATGCTTACTGTTTTTTTTAATGTTTTTTTTTCTTCAAGCTGTTTAAACTTGATGGCAAATTGAGCAAAAAAAAAAAAAAGTAATATTAGAAATGCCTAAAAGTTTCCTGAAGCTTCTCTAATAAAATTCTCTATCTGTAGTGATGGAGTGTCCCATCTGATCCAATCAAGACATGGTGTTATCAGATAAAAACTTAGGATCATCTGCTCCCAGCAAGATCCCAGAGCGGTGCAGCCTGCGGCATCAGAGCCTACCCTCCCCGGCCATGTGCTGCGCCTGCGGCCTGTGCATCATGCTGGCTGGCATCAACATCACCCTTGTGGGAGCTTTTGCTTTTGGCACCTTCAGCCTTACAGCCAACCCTCCCATCATCATCGGGCCTCTCTTCTTACTGTTGGCTGTGGCTTTCTTCACAGCCTGCTGCGTGGTCAGCAGGAGGCCACCATCCCACGTGGCTCGAAGGGCCCACCGAGGGGAGAATTGGGGGCTGATTAGGATGGGAACTGCAACTTTCGAGATGGAGATGAGTGAACATACCCTCCAGGACACCACCGCCATCCAGCTCAGCCCTACAAACTCCC
The DNA here is from genome assembly GCF_016077235.1 of Cyprinodon tularosa. NCBI lineage: Eukaryota > Metazoa > Chordata > Actinopteri > Cyprinodontiformes > Cyprinodontidae > Cyprinodon > Cyprinodon tularosa. Next base: position 27,153 of record NW_024039539.1, read on the forward strand.
CCAGCTCTTCTCACAAGTCCATGTCGAACCAGGGGGACTGCACTGGGATGAGCTTATGTCAGGATGAGACCAGGGAGCTGCAGATCTCAGAGATGAGTGACATGAGGGCTGCTGGAGATAAAACAAGTCTGACCACTGAAAGCAAAGGGATCTCTTCCACACAGGCGTTACCTGTTCAGGACACATCCTCCTCCACGTAGCATGTACCTGTATCTACCCGACTGATGGATGCAACTAACAGGACACAGTTGGATCATCTACAGTATCTGCAAAACAAAGGAAAAAAAGACACTGGATAGTGTATTAGTCCCAGGCCCAAATCAGAAATAGGAAAACCCAATAGATACTCAAATTAAAGTCCATCCTAGTCAAAGCAGTTTCAGATTTCTTTAAAATCACAGTAGCTGAATTTAACACTGACAAATTCTGCTTTTGAAATTCAGCCTCCATCATATAGTAGTTTTGAATCCAAAGGAGGGATTAAAGAGATATCATTGTTAATGCAGCAACATATTTGTTTCTAACCTTCATAATTTTTTTCTAAATAAGTGAATGTATAGACTGAAAATAGTAAATTCTTTTTTTCACGTATTCTATTAACATATGGAAAACATTTTTCTCAGGCTTTAAATTTGTGATTCCTGGTCAGAGCCAACGAAGCATTCCTGATGTATGTTTGAGTTTCTTAAATGCTTACGTGTTTTCTTCTCTTTCATGTCATGCTATTGTGTGTTTTTGTTCAAGGCTACCACACTGTAGCCTGAAACACAGTGCAGCTCCTGTGATTGCTTATTCTATTACAGGATATTGTCACGTTTATTGCTGTGCTTTAAGATACACCTTATCACTCTTCCAACAGAAAGAGAATCTTAACCTTTGCTTTGCTTTTGTTTTTCCTGCCTGGTTTAAATGTGCTTCAATACTTCTTATTTGTGTCCAGTAGGTTTACTGCTGTTTGTGATGCTGCACTGTATATAAGGATGGAGAATAATGTGTGACCATCTGAGCGCCATTGAGATAAACGTTGCTCTGTAATCCTCACTGATACCGTTAACTAAAACTTCACATGATAATACAGAGTTTCTCTTACCGTTCCACATTACATCTTGTATAAGGTGATATAACCTTCAAACTGTGTAAGCCTGATAATAGTCCATTTATACTATTTATATGTCATGTGAATATGAAAAATAAAAAAGAACATATTCTCAGTGTCTGTTTGGAACCTTAATAAGATCCCTGCTGTGGGTGCATCAATGTTTTTTATAGACATGAAGCCATAAAAATGGTCAGTTTACATAAAACTGCAGGTTGTGTGGATAAACTCATTTGTTATCTGAGAAACACCAGCAGCAACCGTGCAAACATTTCCCTCTTAACATGTTGCCCATCACTTGGCATCGAGCCCGACAGCTGCGGGCAACAACAGGAGCGCCATGTTTACTCATCATTATACACATGCTGTCCCCAAACACAGGAGGCCAAACTCTGTGATCCCTTAAGACAGGGCTGCCTGCTGTTTTTTGAGTCTTTTAGTTTCCTTGTGAATGAGGACTCAGAAATAAAGTTTCTAGTGTTTGCAGGGAGAGGATGACATGTCTTGGCAACCTGAGGTGAGACATGAGGTCGTGCTGCTCTGAGAGGTGGCACATTGGGGCTTATTTAAGGGAGGAATTACTTTGAATTACGCTGATTATCCAGCTGACTTCAAGCTAAATACCCAGGTGTATTTCAGTAAATATGAATATTAGACAAAATGCATATATTTTAGGACTTCAGTTTTTTTTTTCCAAGACAAAAAAAAGATTTATTTTTTTTGCAGAAGTTTGTGTCATGGAGGTGATCAGCCTCTCACTGCTGAGGAGTTAAAAAAGCTCATAATGCTTTGATAGCAGCTTACACTGTACTTGTACTTTAATTCAACAATAATGATAAATAAATAATTGAACTTTATCGATTTAACAGTGGAGAAATTTACCTCTGCATTTAACCCATTCCCTTGGGAAGCAGCGGGCTGCCATCGTGGGGCTCCAGGGAGCAGTGTGGGGTTAAGGGTCTTACTCAGGGACCCAGTGTTGCACCCCTGAGTGGATTTCAAGCTCTATGCCCTAACCAGAAGGCTGTTACTCCCCCTTTAGAACATTTAGTTCTGATGTCTGTCATGTTCCTCTTAACAATATTGTATAGATTCCCATTGTTTAGGTGGGGCCCTGCCATTCAGAGTAATACCATGATCATAGAATTAAACTAAATCAAACATCTTTGTTTGAAATTCTTCCTAAAACATTTAATTTGCAGTCAATAACACATGAAGCTCCACAATACTTCAATTTGACCTGCTTTTCCTTCCACCAAACTTTCCATCTTTTTCCTGAGATGTAGCAACATGTAAACTGCCAACTTCTCTAGCAGTGACCTTACCTTAAAGGGTGTGCAAAAATCAAAATCGCATTTGAAGAAAGCTCTTTTTAAAAGTGAGACTTATAGTTTGTTGACTGTTCTTATAATGTTTGAGAGGTTTAAACAACATGAGAGTGTAAATTGGTATGCATCATCAGCTGATGATGCTCACTTTTATGTCATTAGTGCTAATGTATTGAGGAAAGTACTCTTCTCAGTATCAATAATATTTTTTTAACAAATCAGAAAAGTGATTTTACATTAAAAAATTAACAAAAACAAATGTATATATTCTATTTCAGGTTAAAAAAAGATATTTAAAAACATTCCCAGTAGTGTCCTGCTGATATATGAACAACATATAAAACTGTTGTGATTTAACTAACTCTTTTGTTTTAAGTGATCCTTTTCCATAAAGTGAATACGTGTGCATGTAACAGTAATCAGGCTGTTGCAAAGCTGAATAGACATATGCAACAGGAGCCTGGTAATTCAAAGATGCTGTCACAGAGGTTATTTTTTCTATTATAGCAGCCTCCATTAGAGAGAGAAAGTTATTAAGCAAGCAAAAATGAACTATAACCACATGCATCAGATAAAAAAGGACCGTTATCAGATTATCCATAGACAAAATGTCCTGAAAGATTTAGTTTCACTGGTATTATGTGCATAATTTGAACTGGAATGACTGGCTAAAAAGCTTAAACACTTAATTTATCTTATTATTCGTTTTTTTTTTAAATACATATTTGTGGACATAGGAAGTTCTTTATCTGTATACTTAAAAGCGCTGCTTTGATTCTTTGGTTGCAATACTTTGTGTCGACACTAGAGAGCAGTGTCATTCTTCAGGTTTTAATAGGAGTAACGTTGGTTTTGCTTTTTTCTACGTTTGTTAAACGTGTGAAACAAATAAATGCCCAGAAAATAAAAAAACAAAACAAAACAAAACAAAAAAAAACTGGGTAAATCTTTCAGGATGAAATGCAAATAAAATTTTAGAACGTGCTCAGCTAAAATATGGTTGAGACGCCCAGTTTGATGATTTAACTTTAAGGTTTAATTTCTTTTTTTAAATTATTTTTATTATTTCAAAGATTCATAAAAGTTAACACAAATATAGTAATCCACCAACAATAAAAATAAGAAGATAATACAATGCAATTAAAGGACAGAAGAAAAAAATATATAAATCCATATATATATATATATATATATATATATATATATATATATATATATATATATATATATATATGTATATATATCTATATATACATATATATATATGTATATATATCTATATATATATGTATATATATATATATATGTATAGCTATATATATATATCTATATATATATAGATATATGTATAGCTACATATATATACATATATATATATATATATATATATATATATATATATATATATATATATATATATATATATATATATATATATATATATATATGTATAGCTATATATATATATCTATATATATATAGATATATGTATAGCTACATATATATATGTATATATAATACAATATATGTAAGACACAACAAAGAGGGAGTAGGAAGAAGTAAAACTTATTTAAGGGTGAAAAAAGAAAGCAAACACAAATCATCAATATTCAGATGTTTTTTTATTAGTTTCTTTTTTTGTCTTACCTAGGAATTTGCTAAAAGAAGAATTTGTCTGTTATTGATTTATAAAATCTGTTCAACTTCATCATGAATTGACAATGCTTTTATTGAGATGTTGCCTTATCTCACAATCTCCTTTACGTTTTTGCCACTATCCTTCCGTCCACACATTGACCCCAGAAACCATGGAGAAGACCATCTCTAAATGAAATCTGTCATCAAAGTGCAAAAAGTAAACCACAGAACAACCTGGTTTTTATTCCTTAATCTAAGGCGACAAGTAGACTGCGTTTAGTTCCCCCTAATTTGTCTGATCTGTCAGCTGTTTATACATGTAGGGTTTAAGGCTTGATCAGATTGTTTTGGTTCTCATGATACAGAACAGATAATACATTTTGCTCCATCTCAGTTTAAGTAAATGTTTGTTTAATAAACATAAGTTAGAGCAATGGCAATATGGAGGTTGCTGCATCCACTTTACAACTCTTAATAGGAAAGTTGTTCTTTATTAAGTACACGGACCCAAAAGCTTTTCACACCTCATTCAATTTTATTAATAATAATAAATTAAAAGTAATATCTCTATGTTTAAAAATATCTTTGAATAAAGCCACATAGATCTGAATTTTATCGCTACCATTTAGTTCTTCTTAACCTTTGAACTGCCAACACAATATTAACCAAATTCAATTAGTGCTGAAAAATATGCTGACAAAGGGACAATATTTTGCTGTGTTTTATTGTTGTATTCTTTTTTAAGTTTTCCTGTTGTGTTGATTTATAAATGTCTATATTCAGGCAATTGTAACATCATGTGATGTTTTACAACAAAGATAAAATTATCTCAAGGCTGATGTCATGCCAACATTTCCAAATCTGCCATGATTTAAAAGCAAAAAAAAAAAAAAAACTTGAAAGCTTAGAGGAAAAACGACCAACTCTAATGTATTCTGTTGAGCCTTCCTGTTATCTAAGAAAGGTTTGTTCTCTCCCTCTCTTTATATGGCATTAATAATACAGTTTAAATTTTTATCTACATCTATTTTTATCTCTGGTGCTAAAAGCCCAGTGAGTCTCCTTCACTCAGCAACAATATTCACTTTTAAAGAGTGTGAACTAGTAGCCTGTATGATGGTGTTCTCTCTAATTAGTTGAACTTTTTAGACTAACTAGTGGAGTTGTTAATTCTTAAGTACATACAAGGAAAGTAACAACTAACTAAACCTAAAGCTGAAACTTAATGCACCCAAAGTGCATGTGCTACACATAATTGTAGATGCTGCTTTAGTGCAGAGGAGAATCATCAGAGTGGAGACTAAAAGTGACAATGATAAATAAATATGTATAAAGCTAAATTTGTTAAAGCTCACTTTTAAAAGGACAGTATCTACTCTGAATTTGTTTTGAATATAATGGGACACTAAGCTGCCAACACTGCAGCTAATCATTGGTAAAGGCCACCTTGCTAAAAATCAATTAATATAAATTTCTCTGAGCATCTCTGCTGTTAATTTTTCAAAACTACTTCATGTTTCAAAATCCACACATGAATCTGTTATCTCATTCCTATGTTATTGTCTCCCAACAAAAGGTTCAAATACGATGCTTACTCATTGCTGTCAGAGGACATCTGCTTTCTCTTAAAGTTTAAAACCATGCTTCCCTTGGTTATACTTAGGTGAGACTGTGTAGATGCATAGTAGCCTGTGTTTATGTTGCCCCTTGATAGAGTGACAACCTGTCCAAGGTGCACAATACTTCTCACCCACTAACATCTGGATTAAGTGGGTCTGGTAAATAGACCCACTTAAGATAAAAATACATTACCTAGAGCTACACAACATTCTCAGATAACCAGGAAACAGAACAATAACAAGGATGCAGTGTCTTTAATAGGGATGCAACAATATATTGATCTACATCAATTAAATGATAAAAAATCATTAACATTGATCAAAGTAGTAATTTTTAGGATGAATTATGTTGAAATTCACAGGCAATGGATTACACTGAACTATTGATCTGTTACTATGATAACTGTTTTTTAATTTAAATGCCCAATGCTTGTTTTTAGCTCAGTAATAAAATGGTCAGATCATATTTATTAATTTTTTGAGTTGATATCAATGTAAATAACTGTTAGATGGGCAAATATTATCACACCATAATGATCGCAGGCGTGTAAATTAAATTGAAATTAAATTATGAAATACTTTTTTTAAGATATTAGCAAACATTGTATTATTATCCAAGCAAATCAATATAACAATGCATTATGATAAAGCTGGTGATTTTATCTCCAGTCTTTTACCTTCTCTCTCCTATCACTGCACAATTCTCCCCTGCTTGGTGACCCAGTGTGTTTTGTACACTGAAGTTTTTGGCACAAAAATGTGTCATCTTGTGCAGTCATTTGTCTTTCTGTTTCTCCTCTATTGCCAAGTACAGCAAGCATTTTGATAACCCTGAACTGAAAATGAAGTCCTATTAATTTTATCCCTTTGATCGCTTGGTAAAGTGTCCCTCCAAACAGCAGCTAGCTCCATCTAATTCCTAATGACTGCTGTGTGAGTGCTGACTCTGCTCTTGTAAAACAAATGATATCTCTGTCCTTTTAGAATAATCCCAATATATTTGTATAGAAAGGGATGAATTATTTTGACAGAAGGGGGGGATATTTCCACCTCATGATAAATGTGCAAATGTCCACCAAAGCTGAATCAGACAGCCCGTTTTAATAGCCTGATTGCCCGTTCATTTCTCGGCTCATTCTCTAGCAGTCCCGCTCGCTCCCTTTTAATGCTGAGCCGGTCATATTTTGTCCCAGATTAGTATAGACGGCGCCTGACAGTTGCTTCTGCTCAAGGTATTTAGAAGACATAATTCATTCATGGATCTAGAAGTGCTCCCATTTGTCATCCGCGCTCACTCTCGTCTCACCCGCCTGTTCCTCTGGGTGGTGGAGACGAGGGCCGGGGCAAGTTTCGGCTGATGTATTAGCAGGCATATGCAAGCAATGAATTATCAAGGAGGAAAAGGAGTCAATTATCCACTCCTAAAGAGGGTCTTGGCTCGCCTAGTGGCCTAAGGGCCACTTTCCATATTTACCACATCATTTTACAGAAAGGTACGCTGGGACACCTGGAGGGGAGACGGTGAGCAGACAGCAGACCTGCACAAACCCTCACACCATTCAACTTCAACCTTCCTAACCGTATCACCGCTCTGCACATCCTGCGCAGTTAACAAGAACAGACCAGGATGTTTTTGATCCATATGTTAATAATCCATTTTACACACACACCAACTCCTCAAACTGATTTCAGTTGAGCTGGAATAGCCACGCCGTGACTGTCTGCCATTTCCCTGTGTCCCAGTTCTCCCCCTCTGACTTCTGTCGAATCAAAATGGGGGCCCTGATTGACTGTGCCGCTCTGACTAATAGAGTGGATATGGTGAATGAAATAGCCGGCAGTCTCATTCCAAAGTCTCTTACCCCCTGTGTCCCCAGTCACTTTTTCCTTGACATATTTTCAGAGATTGAGCGTTCTATCCTGTTTCTGACGAGGACGCCGTGGTGGCAGAGGTGGAGGTGGTGTTCCCTCAGAGCGGCCGGCACCCTCGGACAGGAGCTGACAGGTCCTACGATGACTGCTTGGACTGACACTTAGGGAAATTAGGTTGTTAGGCAGCATTATGAGCGAGCTGATAGCTTCGTAATGGGTTTTAAGTTTGGAATTTAACACAGAAGTCTACTGGGAATGGCCTTGATGTGTGTGGGTGGAAAGGTGTTTTTTTTTTTTTTTTTTTAGATTCCCAAAGGCAATTCCTAGAGACAGGGGGTAAAGCAATAAAGGAGAATACATACGAGAAAAAAGACTATAGGAAATCTTCTAAAAATAAACATCTTTCCCATTTTCATCTTTGCTAAGGACTGCGTTTGGAAATCCGTGCCTCCAAGCTGGCGAAAAAGAGAATTGCAGTATTTCATCCATCCAGATGATTGCTTCTTAAATCCTTTATGGCTCAATCTCACCAAACTCTAAAACAATGACAATTTTCTGCTCCTTTGTTATGTTTAAAGGTTTACAGTTTTGCATGCCGTCTCTACTCACTTTCCAAGTCTTAAGTAAGGACGTCTAAATTTAGTGCGTAACGATAAACTCTTAAGTTTTAAGACATAGGCTAATGCGTGAGGGTGTTAAAACCAGAAGGGTAGTTTAGTGGAGATTAGGGGACATATCAAAGACTCGAGTAAAGCTCCATCAAGAGCAGTGCGGCTGTTTAGTGGGCATCTCCACATGCTTTCCTTCTTTTTCTCTTTTTTTAATGTGCAGGAGTGACTCATAAAGCTTTGGCACCCAGTGAGTGACTGATAATGTCTCCACATTACTTCTATTACTCCTTTTGCCCAGCCTTTGAAAACGAATGGGCCACTTTATTGCTGCCATGGACCCCTCAAGTTCTGTTCAGGAGGAAGATTTAGAGCGACGTTATGGCCGTCCAGCGGAGGTCGAGACGACTCACAGGAGAGGATGAAATGGATGAGTTGGGTCAGAGTGATGTGGGCAGTTTTCATTCACTCCCACTCACTTTCAGATAAATTGTGTTGCTGGGGAGGGTCGAGGCGGTTTCTGTGGCAAGATTTTTTCAGCAGAGCAGATGAGCAAAGTTCGCAATACAAATCAAGCCATAAAGTTTCTACAGTGTGTTTCGGCTCCGTGCCCTGCGGGCATCTCTTTCTCAGCGCTCCAGAGAATACATAGTGAATTCAACCCCATCAGAAGAGTTCGACTGGTCCATAAGTCATTTCTGGTTTATTAGAAGAAAACTCTTGTGTGTTTGTGTGTGCGCCTAAATGGAAATCTCTTTTCCATTGCTTTCTGAAGTATTCCAAACAAATCTGTTATAAGGTTAGAAGGTTATAAGTGTAAATTGAATAACATAGCCATAAACCTCAAGGTAATTAAATTCAGATTTTGATGTAATAGATGAACTCAAATTTGCATGTAATTGTAAAAGCAGGAGAAAAAACTGACTTTTTTTAAACAAAAACCACAAATTATTTTGAGTGGTTGCATTCTTTCCCCTTTATCTATTATGGTAAGTATCTACCAGCTTCGAACAACTAAAACAATGTGTTTAGGGTTGTGTGAATGCCTTTTTGGGTGCAGTGTTTCTTGCATGCCTAAAAATTGCAGTTTGGTCTAATCTTACTAGACGAAGTCCTTCAGAACAGAGATGGCAAAAGTACTGACTTTCCGTACTTGAGTAAAAGTACAGATACTTGTGTTAAAAAATACTCTGGTAAAAGTGGAAGTACTGATTAAACTTCTTTACTCAAGTAAATGTAACAAAGTACAGGCTTGTAAATTTACTTAAAGTATAAAAGTAAAAGTAGAAACCACTTTTTTCATGCCGTTGCCTACATTTTAAATGGATGTCTGCCAATAGGACTAGATCTCCGTTGTGCTCATTTTCAATCATCTCGTCGTCCATGCTACTATGCTAACGCCACCGCCACCAAGCTGCAATGATGTGCTGCCAATGAATACCGCCGAATCTGTCGATTCATCTTGTAGTGGTGCATCAAATGCAACGTAGATTCCCATCCAATTAGATTGAATTTGGTATTGATGACGTGAAAAATAATAACGGTAACTCCATTGAAATGATTCAAAACTAAAGTAACGATCCAATTTTTTAAAATGTAAGGAGTAGAAAGTACAGATATTTGTGTAAAAATGTAAGGAGTAGAAGTAAAAAGTCTCCATAAAAATAAGTAGTAAAGTAAAGTAAAAATATCTAAAAAATCTACTTGAGTACAGTAACGAAGTATTTGAACTTTGTTACTGATTCAAGCTCGGTCCGAACTCGGCATGGATCGGTTTTCAGGGGGTAGTGTAAATGGTGCTATTTTTTCCCAAAGGGGCTAAGTTCTCCAGTGGGAAACAACCACTGATGGGAGAACGTATTTGATAAGGCTGTTCTTTTCTTCCTTTCACACTTTCACTCTCACACACATGCACACAGTGGTTTATATGTATATGTTTTTTTATTTTCACCTTCAGCGAAATGAAAAAATCAACAGTTATTATGGCAACTCTGGCTTCATATGATTATCTTGAGTCAGACTTTTTTAGGTCAAACTTTTCTGTGCATGCACCACCTTTGACTCTATGCGGACGTGGCCTGAAATTACATTCTAAATGAGATCTGCTTCCCAAAATCACACTTGTTCACCATTGGGTATCTGTTGCAGGTAAATTGTGATTTCCTTATGATGTTTTAACAACTTTCTTTCATACATTCTGAACTATCCTTTTTGTTTCTCCTAAAGTTAAGGCCCCCCCAAAAAAACATACACACACCAACACACACACACACACACACACACACTGGAGCAAGGAAAATAATGGCTCCTTTCACTTCAGAGAAGTGGATGAGTTTTGCAGCAGGCTTAAGTGACAGGTAAATTGCAGGTTAAGTGGAGAACACAATCTTTTAACAAGAGACTCCAGGCGGCTGCAAATCCTCCTTAGTCTTTAATCTGAATACAAAAGGCTGGGGCGGAGAATTAAATCTGACCCCTCAATGTTCTGTTTGTTCCACACTCAACTGAAGGGCCTGCTGTAGTTTGCGGGATACTCTGAGATTTGCAGCTTCCTTTGTGAGATTTAAAAGGTCCCTGAAGCCACTTCTTTAGTTGGTAACTTCTCTGATACAAAAGAAGGTTTGGATCATAGAGGCTCACTCGTATCTCACTAAAAATTATTTTAAATGGGACTGTTTATTTAATTGTGGATGAAACGACGAAGCAAAGCATCATTATCACAAGCCTGCAACAGAGAGAAAACAAATCCGTCTTTATTTAGCAGCTGTGATGGTTGGAAAGAGGAGATGGTGCCGGGGTGAGGCAGGCGGTTAGGGCTTGCTGAGAAAAAGGCGCTTTGGGTTGTCAACGTTTTAGAGGCTTAGAGTCAAACCTATCCGGGCTCAGGAGAGAGGAGTCTGGGTGTTAGGCAGGCAGAATGACTCCTGATAGAAGGAGTTTGCGGCTCAAGTCGAGAGGAATCGTCTTGGCTCCCGGATGAGGCGAGGACTAATTGATTCTCTGAAGTTTTCTGTCGCAGAGCACGATTACAGGTATGACCGGATTAAAAAAGGAGAGAGGAAAAAAAAAAAACAAGGGATCTGGAGGAGGGAAATGTAAAATAAAATAAAAAATCAAAGATGAAAGACGAGAGCTTCCATAGAAGGATCAGCATCGCTTATGCACATTGATGTGTCTGCTTGTGTAAATGTGTGTGTGTGTGTTTTGTTTGTGTGGAAGTTGTGTATCTTTACACACGCACAGGTACAGCCCCGGTGCTTGATCTCAATGCTCAGTGGCAATCATCAGGTCACACTGCAAGGCCCCTTTCTCCGGTGTGTTGCACAGGAGCATATTATGCTTTAGCAGCGTGCTTCCCCTAATCACTCACTTCTGGTTAACACGTCTCAAAGCCAGAGGCATGTGTCTCGCTTGCCCATAACAGTCCATGACAAGATTGAGTACTGAGGCATGTGGGAGCCATAGAGAGGCGGGCTCCGAGAGAGAAGCCTTCAGGAGAAGGAGAGTTAGGACGCATATCTAGACCTAAGCTGTCATGCGTGCAGCTGTAATGGCTTGTTTAGTGGCAAAGTCCAATCTAAGGCCCCAGAGAGCCATTATTCCTGGACTATCGATCGGCCCCTACGGCCACCACTGCTCGGGCCCCTGTCCCTGATCCTGTTCAGTAATAAGCGTACTCATGTCATGATGGTAATTATCATTGATCTGTAGGCCCTGTGACAAGGCAGCGGTCTCTTGCCGTGATTCATACCTAGCATGGGACTACTGGACTTGAGGCACCAAATCACCAATTTGATATTGGTACGCAACTTTTACTGGCAATGCGGGGGAACATGCAGGAAACAGAGTTTGGAGATGGATCTCAGTCATTTTGATACTCTGTTGCTTTGCAGCTTTGTATCAACTATTCATCTGTGTTCAGTGTTGTAAAAATAAAACCCTTTCAAACACAAGCCTATTTCCCACTGTTAAAGTAGATTAAAAGATGTTCTTAGTCCAGTGCATCTAAACGCTCTGAACTTCCTAGTCCAGCTATAATCTAGATCTATAGTGTAATTCCTCTATTTGTCCATTCTATACCAGAAGGATCTTACTTACAGCATTTTCAGATTCCTGAACAATTACAGCACCAACTAGCTGTGGTTTAGATAGTTGGGGTATAAACCCTTTACTGTGTTTATAGCAAGGAATAATGTTATATAGATTAGTGTAGAACAAAGGTAGTGACTCACCTTGATGGAAATGAGTCCCCACATAGAAACATGATCTATGCGCAGCAGCCTGAATAGGCCACAGACGCACACACATAAAAGCACACCAGTCATCATGCTCTTTACATTAACAATGTCTACAACTCCTTTCTCCATTTCTACATCTCTATTTCTCCTTCTACTAATCATGGAACAGTTTAAAGAAGCTAGAGGGAAATGTGTCCTTAAGTCAAAATCAGCCTGGAAACAAAACCACTCTGGAATAGGAAGGAGATTTTAGATTTTTCTCCTTCTAAGAAACACTAAAACTATTTCTAAATGTGATTCAGTTGTCGAACTGACATTGTTTGGATAGCAAATGACAGTTAAAGGTATGGTAGAGGATGTTCTTTTTCCAGGTGGATCATCAAAATTAGTGGTCCTCCTAACTGTCAATCATTCTGGTAATATGTTTACTTAAGGCGGTCCTACGTGCTCATCCCTAGGTAGCTATCTTTTTCTGCTACACTTAACGGTGGTAGTCTGACATAGTGAAAAATTGCAACTCTTATTTCGGAAACTATGCGTGTTTAACCGATGCAAAAAGCAAATTTTAAACAGAGCCTGCACGAGAAGAAATGGGCTCATGCATGCACAGCAACTGCAACTGCAAAAACATACAACACCTTACAAAAACATAGCAATGCAAAGAATTATAATCAAAACTATTGCAACTAATACCAACGCAACATATCTTCCTAAAAGTTGCAAGTAAAATTAAAGAATGAACATGTAATTAAAAGGAACATACTCAATTTAAAACATTAAAAATAACAATTTTTCCACCAAGCAAGCAAAAGCAATCAAGATTTAACAAGCGGAGAAAATGAGGTCAGTGGAAAGGATACCTTAAAACACGTTTTTGCAACCAGCTGCTCTAGCATTTACGGTACTTGATGGTAGGAGTTCCTATTTAGATAACAGCAAGTCAGATGCAGGGTCCTTTTTAGAATGCATACTAAGTAAACCAAACAAAACTTCCATGCCATATCTAATGTTGCTACCAAGAACAGCATTATAAAAAACCTGTATGATACTAGGGTTGAACTCTAAACAACCTAAGTGCAGTCTTATGGCTAGGGTGAAGAACAGTTAATCAAATGTGGTCTACAGCTTAAAGAGTTCCACTTAATAATACAGAAGTATTTAAATGTGTGCACCTTGTCAATATTATTTTTGTAAATGACAACAAGGTCATAGTCTTTCACTTCCCATAAGATCAAGGGAACCCCCATTAGTCTTACAGGTACAGTATGTAAGATTAAATGGTGACTGTCACACCAGGTTTGATACGTTTTAATCTCCCTGTGATACACAGAAAAGCAGTCATCTAAATATAAAAGACTTAAAATAATAGTTTTGTCTAAAAATCAGATAACTGGCTGGATGGCTCTACAATCATTGGTGTAAAAAGTGAAAAGCTCAGGAGAGCTGACACAGTGTGACACACGTGTGCCATCACCACTATATTCTACATCAGACAATTAATTATTTACCATCACCTATCAATATCTGTTACTTAGAACTGACCGAAATACTTGATAGTAAGTTGCCACACAAATTAATATATTTTTGACGAGAACATAAGGCTTGACAGTAAGCTTAAATAGAGTATGCCAAAAAAGATGTGCATAGGCATTTAGAAACCTCTAAGTACTTATTAATTAAGTTTGTTACACTAATAAATCACATTCTTTACTATGACCACTCCTATAACAGAAAGAAATAGCTGAAGAATATTAACAAAAACTGTTTTAAAGTATTTCTTGACAACCAAGGATAGGGCCAACATTCTCACATCATTGTTAACTAAAAATCAACGTCTGTTGGGGATAATAATGGACTTTTTCAGAGAATGGGTACAGTATGACTATAGAGTTTGATGGACACCAATGATAACACCAACTATTATTTTTACTTGTATGACTGTCTTTTTGTTTATCTAAGATTAGAAGCACCCTCTGCTCCTCTTTTTGTAACTTTTTGTAGCTTATTTGGAGGTTTGTGTGACATCACTGCTGAAATGCTGAAAAACTGATTTAGCTGATCAAAGGAAAAACACTTTGTTGCACTTTTACTGCACTTGATGGAATAATTTAGTATTTTTATTGAGATTTTCCCTTTCATTCAGATGATTCTCTGATTGGTTTAGAGAGAAAATATTTGAATCCCATCTAATCACACCAATTTCAATTTAATTGGTTTGCTCTTCTCTGTGTTTAAGCACTACTTTTAATCATTCACATTTCATAACGTTGTTTAGATTTGTCTACCTTTCTTCAGAAAATGAAATTCTACTGGCTATGATTTTGAGCTTGCTATAACAAATTTGGGGGCTAATCCGTGATGTATTGTCATTTGTAATAAAATAGATTTATAGTATGTTTTTAAGGGTTGAAAAAAAAACTTTTGCATAAACCTGTCTTGTTTGACCTTTTTAATTAGCCCTTCACATTCTATCGAGATACTTACCCAACTTTTACAGGCCGTCTAGTTTTTGATATAATTGTACCTCATATTGCAATACACTCATAGAGTCCGATAGACAGCAGAGAGACAAACAGAGAAACAGAGAGATGGCGGGGGACTTCAGGACAGGCAATCAGTTTTCTTTTTGTGAGTGCTGAAGCGGGACTTGTGTCACCTGCAGACCAAACCCCATTTCCTCTGATTAAGTCCTTTGAAATATTCCATTTGTCAGTGTCACAGCCCAAGCCAGCGCGCAGCCAGCCGTGTCTGTTGACTGTGTCATTCCCCAATTTACATCAGACGCTGACAACATCATCATGTTCCTAATGTCCCCTGGCTTGCTATTGCTCAACCTTATGCCGAGGCTCTTCATTTCAATATTTCTCTCTCAGATGCACCACCATGCTTCCCCGCATCCTTCCCGTCACAACAACAAACTTTGGTTGCAATCCAGGTCCACATGTGACTTACTATGCAGAGGAAAATCCACTCAGTTTGGATGCTCAAATCTTGATAGGGTTGTCCTTTCTAAATGGTTCCTATAGTTTTTATTTTTTTCCTTGGGAATCTGTTTCTCGAGTATCAGCATCACTCAGCCTTCAAACTCTCATGCGTGTGATCTAACCCCATTAACAGCCAATGTCTTTCCAGGAGCAGAGCTGGCATGGTTCAGAGAGGATGGAAATTTCAATCTTCCCTCTATCATTTTCTCTATCATTACTCCATCCACAGCTATTTCTCTCCTTCCCGAGTCCCAAGAGGGAGCGAAGCGGCTGAAAAGGAGGGCACCGTGCACCCTCTACCCAACTTTAATATGAGTAGAGCAAAAGAGAAAAGGGGGTGTTTATACATTATTAGGGGTCTATTATAACAGGGCTATCACATCCTGCCTCGCCTTTTCTCTCCATCTTCCCTTCATTCCCTCACTCTCCTGACAGGTAACGGCGGGCCGTCTTGATGACTAGACTCAATCACCTGTGACAGTTTTGATTTGATGTCACTCTTCGGGTCGCTCTATTTGTTTGAGCAGTTAAGAGGTAATTGTGTGACATTGTCGGTGGAAGACGTGCTTTGGCAGCGCACCCGCTGAACCGAGGGGACAAGTCGAGGGAGTGTGGCAATAATAAATGAGGGCTATTTTCCTCAGCATTCCCAGACTCTATGTATGCGTGGGTCCCTAGGAGTGTCTGTGTTGTGGAGATGTGTGTGTTTTATGTGGAGAAGTAGAAGGGGTGATGAGCCCCTCTACCCTCAGGGAATTCAACTGTGAGATGCACATTGAGGTCGCTGGCACCCCCTCTTATCACTTTGCTCGTGTGAATTGTTTCTGTCACATTTCTTTCTTTTAAAAATAAGTTTTGGTTGGTACACAGAGAAACTTCTGAGCTCTGATAAAACTAACCAGTAAATGAGGTTTAAGAGTTCCTGCAGAGTATTAAGGGATATCTAATATGATACTAGCTGTTTTCCAAGTTTCAACAAGTTTGAGAAAAATATTACTAGAACTTCAATGCTTTTCCCTGTTTTATTTAAAAATACATTAGAATCTGAAATTTAAAAAAGGAAAATTCTAATCTTAAATTAAGATTACACATATTACATATGACACATATTATAATATGTGTCATATGTAAAATTCAATTCAAGAGGATGATATTTAAAAGTGTTTTTTTTATCCCAAAGGAATTTTTTTATTATTTTTCTTTTTGTGTGTAGCATAAATTATAGGGGTTTTCCTCAAAGACTTGTTGTTAATGCTCATGGCTGTTGGGAGCTGGAGAAAATCCCATCTTTCTCCAGCAGAGTCCGCCGTGGATCCTCTGAGGGAGCCTCCTGCACAGGTGCAGCTCATACTCCACAGGTTACCTGTGGAGTACCACAGGGATCAGTGCTAGGACCAATTCTCTTTACTTTATACATGCTCCCAATTGGTAGAATTATTAGACAGCATGGGATTAATTTCCACTGTTATGCTGATGATACCCAGCTATATCTGTCTATAAATCCAGATGAAGCTAACCCATTACATAGATTACAGGCATGTCTTGAAGACATAAAAACCTGGATGACTCTTAACTTTCTGCTTCTGAATGCAGACAAAACAGAAGTTATAGTCTTTGGACCAGAGTCTCTGAAAAAGAAACTGATTAGCCAGTCACTTCATTTGGATGGGATTAAACTGATTTCAGATAATAAAGTAAAAAATCTTGGTGTTATTTTTGATCAGGACCTGTCATTTAAATCCCATATCAAAGAGGTTTCTAGAATTTCCTTCTTTCATCTGAGGAACATTGCAAAAATTAGAAATATCCTTTCCAGGGGTGATGCTGAGAAACTAGTCAATGCATTTGTTACTTCAAGGCTGGACTATTGTAATTCTTTACTATCAGGAAGTCCACAAACTGTAGTTAAAAGCCTTCAGCTGATCCAAAATGCTGCAGTCAGAGTTCTAATGAAAATTAAAAAGAGAGATCATATCTCTCCTATCCTGGCTTCTCTTCATTGGCTTCCTGTTAAATCAAGAATAGAATTTAAAATCCTCCCTCTCACAAATAAAGCCTTAAATGGCCAAGCTCCATCTTATATCAGAGATCTGATTGTTCCTTATGTTCCTAACAGAGCACTTCGCTCTCAATCTGCAGGTTTACTAGTGGTTCCTAGAATTTCTAAAAGTAGAATGGGAGGCAGATCTTTTAGTTATCAGGCTCCTCTCCTGTGGAACCAACTACCAGTTTTAGTCCGTGAGGCAGACACCCTGTCTACTTTTAAGGCTAGGCTTAAAACTTTCATTTTTGATAAAGCTTATAGTTAGGGTGGCTCAGGTTATCCTGAGCTATCTCTATAGTTATGCTGCTATAGGCTTAGACTTTTGGAGGACATAGGGACCCCCATTTCATCATTCTGCTTCATTCTCTCTCTGTTCTCCTATTCTGCAGAATCTGTTAGTTCAATCTCTAACCTTCTGCTCTCTCTGCTTTTCCTCAGAGTAGCTTTGCCTCGTCTGTTCCTGTTTGGCTGTGACGTCATCCTGGAAAAAAACATCAGCTGTGCTGCTTCTATCAACACCCTTGTTAATAGATGTTGGAGATCGGCCTGTTTTCCAGTGTGGTCCTGTTTCTCTGACCGTGACTGAGTGGATGTGCTCTCTTCGTCCTCTGGCATGGGAGCTGCCTTGGAGCTCGTCTGCCTGGCTGTGTGTTTCCTGGACGGGGCCGCCTTTTACAGCTGCTTTTTGTATCTCTGCTTCTGTCTCCTTGAACCCCAGTCGGCCTCGGCAGATGGCCGCTCACACTGAGCCTGGTTCTGCTGGAGGTTTCTTCCTGTTAAAAGGGAGTTTTTCCTCTCCACTGTCGCTACAAGCATGCTTAGTGTGGGGGATTGTATTTGAGTCAATGAGTCAATGCAATCAACTGGTTTTCCTTAGATAGAAAACTTTGTATCAATTTGACTGTATGATCTGGTTGAACTGTAAAGTGCCTTGAGATGACATGTGTTGTGAATTTGGCGCTATATAAATAAACTGAATTGAATTGAATTGAATTGAATCAAGACCATCAGAGGATCCACTACATAAGCTGCCTTCAGACCTTGCCTCAACGCCGCAGTGTTGTTCCAGTTGGTCAGCGCTAAAGCCTTGCTCCTTGTGAATCTCCATGACTTTGAATCCAGATTGGATTCTAACTTCTCTCTCTGTGTTCCCAGGTAACCCGAGTCTCCTCCGTGAAAGCTCTAGGAGAGCTAACCTGCCGAGCCGACCCTCTGAGCCAAACCCTGAAGACTTTCTGAGAACCCCCAAGCAGCTCAGGACTAGAGCTGGAAAAACCAAACCAAGGTCTGTTCGAGTTAGATGTGAGACGCTGAAGCAGCTACGGACTCTGCTGATAAACTCTTCTCCAGAACCAACAGAAACTCCCCCAAGGAGAATAACTCAAGAACCCTCAAGGTACTATCTGAGCTCACTTGAAAACCAAACCCTGCCAGCAGTACATAACAGCTCTGTCTCTCACGCAGACTCCAGTGAAACCAGGATCCAGGCCGAACCAGATTCCAGTACACTCTGTGTTTGTGCTTAAATAAACTGTTAAACTTTTATCCTCGTGTCCGCCTTGTGGTGTTCTGCATAACTGGGTCTCCATTTGAGAACCCATCATGACAGAACACTGCGGTCAAACTCAAGGCCCAGCAGAACATCTCCGTCAACTACTAGAGGAGCGGGATGCCCAAATCCGCAGACAGGTTCAAACTCTGAGTGAGTTAAATTCTCAAATTGATTTCCAGGATCATCTTGTCTGTAATTTCTCTAGTAGATTGAACAATGCTAACGCTACCCCTTCTCCACAACCATTTCCGGGTCCTGTTCCCCCTCCGAGGTCACCAGCAGTGACGTCATCAGAGTTCCGCCCCAGTCTACCAGAAAAGTTCTCTGGCAAAATGAAAGATTGCAGGGGATTTTTATTTCAATGTCGTTTGATTTTTATGAACTCCCCTGGTTGTTTTCCCACGGACCACAAGAAGATAACATTTATTCTTTCTCAGTTAACAGGAAGAGCCTTGGAATGGGCTCAGGCCAGATTTGCATCCGACGACAGCTTAAACTGTTATTTTTCAGACTTCATCTCAGAATTTAACCAGGTATTCAATCAGGAAACTGACCAAGCTATGGATTCCAGAGCTCTTTTCAGCCTCAAACAGGGAAATTCATCGGTGGCAGACTTTTCGATTAACTTCCGGGTTAAGGCGGCAGCTTCCGGTTGGAACCAAAGCTCTTTAAAGGGAGCATTCTTCATGGCATTAAATGAACAGATTAAAGATGAACTAGCAACCCTCGACGAACCTGCTTCCCTCGAAGATTTAATCCGCCTCTCCATTAGACTTGATAATAGGATTCGAGCCAGAAACAGTTCTAAGAAGCTGAGTAATTTCTCTCCTGCCTCTCTTAACGTGACTGTATGTTCTCCCTCTACAGAGCAGATGCCCACTCAGAGGTCTAAGCCCCAGTCTCTTCCATTGCCGGTTCAGACCTCTCACTCGGGAGGAGGGGACTCCGAACCCATGCAGGTGGGACACACTAGGCTTACTCCTGAGGAGAGACAGAGGCGATTCCTAAGTAAACTATGTATCTACTGCGGCGAGAGTGGACATTTTATCGCCTCCTGCCCGGCAAGATCAAAAGCCGGGGCCCGCCAGTGGATCTGAGGAGTCTGGCGGGCCAAATTAACACAACAAAATCTCCTTGTTTGTTGCTTCCAGCCACCCTCTTCTGTGATAACCAGAGTCTCTCTTTTTCCGCCTTCATCGACTCAGGCTGTGAGTGTAATTTAATAGACTCTAACCTCGTCCAGCAACTTTACATAAAGACCGTTCCTCTCTCTCAGCCTCTCTGTGTGTCAGCCATCGACGGAAAGAGACTCCACCGTGTTACCCACCAAACCCAGCCCCTCGAGCTACTTCTATCAGGTAACCACCGAGAGACAATAACCTTCTTTGTTTTTCCATCTGCATGTTCCCCGCTGGTCCTCGGGTTTGAGTGGTTGGAGAAGCATAACCCTCACATTAACTGGACTAAACGTCTCCTGGAATCATGGTCCACTACATGCCACAAAACATGCCTTCGTTCTGCTGCCCCTATGGTGGGGCCTCCTAGTGGTGGGGGGGAGATGGACTCTCCTGACCTTTCTTCAGTTCCCTCTGAGTACCATGACTTAGCCCCTGTCTTCAGTAAGGTCAGTGCTACGTCCCTACCTCCACACAGACCATACGATTGCGCCATTGAACTTTTACCTGGTGCTCCTCTTCCAAGCAGCAGACTGTATAACATTTCCAAGCCTGAAAGAGAAACTATGGAGAAATACATCAACAAATCATTAGCTGCTGGAATTATTCGTCCTTCATCCTCTCCGTTGGGTGCAGGTTTCTTCTTCGTGGGCAAGAAGGATGGTTCCCTGAGGCCATGCATTGATTATCGGGGTTTGAACCAGATCACAATTAAAAATAAATACCCATTGCCTCTTCTTGCTTCTGCTTTTGAACCTGTACAGGGTGCTACAGTGTTTACTAAGTTGGACTTAAGAAACGCCTATCATCTTCTGAGGATACGAGAGGGCGATGAGTGGAAAACTGTCTTTAAGACTCCTTTGGGCCAATTCGAATATCTGGTAATGCCCTTTGGTTTAACCAACGCTCCTGCCTGTTTCCAGGCCCTAGTAAACGATGTTCTCAGAGATTTCCTCAACGTGTTTGTTTTTGTGTACATTGATGACATTCTCATTTATTCCAAGGACCTCAATGAACACAAGAGAGATGTTCGCCTTGTCTTACAGAGACTACTGGAGAATAAGCTGTTCGTGAAAGCCGAGAAGTGCGAATTCCATCAACCGTCAGTCACCTTTTTGGGGTTTGTGCTCGAGGGCGGCCAGGTAAAACCTTCTGAGGATAAGATCAAAGCTGTTTTAGACTGGCCAATCCCTGAGAACCGAAAACAGCTACAGAGGTTTTTTAGGATTCGCTAACTTCTATCGTCGATTCATAAGAAACTACAGTCAAACCGCCCTTCCATTAACCTCTCTTACCTCCATCAAACGAACCTTTCAGTGGACCCCCGAGGCTCAAGCAGCATTTGAAAAACTAAAATCCTTGTTTTCCAGAGCTCCTGTTCTAATTCAACCTGATCCAGCTAAACAGTTCATCCTAGAGGTGGATGCTTCTGATTCCGGAGTTGGAGCGGTTCTCTCCCAAAGGCTCGACTCTGATCAAAAGATACACCCCTGTGCTTTCTTCTCCCGTAGGCTTTCTTCAGCTGAACAGAACTATGACGTGGGCGACCGTGAGCTCCTGGCTATTAAATTGGCGTTGGAAGAATGGAGGCATTGGCTGGAGGGAGCTGAGCATCCAGTTCTCGTGTGGACAGACCACAAGAATCTGGCTCACATCCAGTCAACTAAACAGGCAAATCCTCGCCAATCAAGGTGGTCAATCTTCTTCTCACGTTTCAACCTTATCATTTCCTACAGACCCGGATCCAAGAACGTGAAGCCCAATTCTCTCTCTCGTCTCTACTCCGTCGATCATCCTGAGACACCTGAATCCATCCTCCCAGCTTCGTGTACCATAGGAGTGGTCAACTGGGAGATATCGGACCTCATCAATTCTGCCCTAGCCACAGAACCAGACCCAGGTACCGGTCCGCCTAACCGTACATATGTCCCATCTTCAGTCAGGTCCCGTCTCATCCAGTGGATGCACGCCGCCAAATTCACCGCTCATCCAGGAGTGAGTAGGACTATAGCTCTCATCTCCTGGCGCTTCTGGTGGCCCAAACTCCACAGAGAAGTTAAGGAGTATGTGTTGGCTTGCCCCACCTGTGCCCGCAACAAAGCCTCACACCAACCTCCTTCTGGCCTGCTTCAACCACTTCCTGTTCCCTCGCGTCCATGGTCCCATATAGCTATAGATTTTGTCACCGGCCTCCCTGTCTCCCGAGGTATGTCCACTATTCTAACCATTGTTGATCGTTTCTCGAAGTCCTGCCATCTGGTTCCCCTTAGGAAACTTCCCACGGCCTTCCAGACAGCCCAGCTGTTAATAAAACATGTTTTCCGGCTTCATGGCATTCCCCAGGAGATTCTTTCGGACAGAGGTCCACAATTCATCTCGCAGGTATGGAAGGCTTTCTGTTCTGCTCTCGGCTGCAAACCATCTCTCACTTCGGGTTACCATCCTCAATCAAACGGCCAGACAGAACGCATGAACCAGCAACTGGAATCCACCCTCCGCTGTCTCACTTCCAACAACCCCGTGGATTGGAGTCAATACCTCCCTTGGATAGAATACGCCCACAACTCTCTCCGTTCTGCATCCACTGGACAGTCCCCGTTCCAGGTCAGTCTCGGATACCAACCACCTCTTTTTCCTGCAGATGAGAGAGAGATATCGGTGCTGTCCGTTAACCATCACATCCGTCGCTGCCAGAGGATTTGGAGGGAGACAATCGCCACACTCAACCAGTCAACCGAGTCCGTCAAGCGTTTCGCTGACGCTAAGAGACGCCCCGCCCCTGAGTATTCTGTGGGCCAAGAAGTTTGGCTCTCCACTCGAGACATCCCCCTCAAGGGGATGTCTCGAAAACTCTCCCCGAGATTCATTGGGCCTTTCAAGGTTTCTCGCATCATCAACCCCTCCTCTGTCCGTCTGCAACTTCCCCAGTCCCTCCGTATCCATCCCACTTTCCATGTTTCCCAGATCAAACCTGTTTCCTCGAGCCCCCTGTGCCCTCCGTCCGACTCCCCACCACCCGCCCTGGAGGTCGATGGCCATCCGGCCTTCACGGTGCGCCGCATCGTGGACTCCCGTCGACGAGGTCGCGGATGGCAGTACCTCGTCGACTGGGAGGGCTACGGACCTGAAGATCGTCAGTGGGTCCCAGGCTCGTACATCCTCGACCCTGCACTCATAGAGGAGTACGAGCGTTCCTGTCCGTCCACTTCCTCCGGACCGCCAAGGGGCGGTCTTTCTCCAGCAGAGTCCGCCGTGGATCCTCTGAGGGAGCCTCCTGCACAGGTGCAGCTCATCAAGACCATCAGAGGATCCACTACATAAGCTGCCTTCAGACCTTGCCTCAACGCCGCAGTGTTGTTCCAGTTGGTCAGCGCTAAAGCCTTGCTCCTTGTGAATCTCCATGACTTTGAATCCAGATTGGATTCTAACTTCTCTCTCTGTGTTCCCAGGTAACCCGAGTCTCCTCCGTGAAAGCTCTAGGAGAGCTAACCTGCCGAGCCGACCCTCTGAGCCAAACCCTGAAGACTTTCTGAGAAGCAGCTCAGGACTAGAGCTGGAAAAACCAAACCAAGGTCTGTTCGAGCTAGACGTGAGACGCTGAAGCAGCTACGGACTCTGCTGATAAACTCTTCTCCAGAACCAACAGAAACTCCCCCAAGGAGAATAACTCAAGAACCCTCAAGGTACTATCTGAGCTCACTTGAAAACCAAACCCTGCCAGCAGTACATAACAGCTCTGTCTCTCACGCAGACTCCAGTGAAACCAGGATCCAGGCCCGGACCAGATTCCAGTACACTCTGTGTTTGTGCTTAAATAAACTGTTAAACTTTTATCCTCGTGTCCGCCTTGTGGTGTTCTGCATAACTGGGTCTCCATTTGAGAACCCATCATGACAATGGCTGTAGGCAGGGGGGATTTCCTGTAGAGGTCTGTCTAACAGCAGATCCAGAGAAGCCTCTGACTGAAAGCAATCACTGTTGAAAGACAGTCTGATGAAGAGGATTGACAGAAAATATTCTTCATTTTAGAAAGAATACTTGTGGCACAATCAATCTCCAAAGGTTCTAGAATAGTCTAGACCAATAGTCTAGAACAAGCCTAAACTTCTGCATTTGCTTGTTGAGCTTCTTTAAGTCAGTTGCTTTGATTGTGCTACCCCAGCAGATGATGTCAGAGATCACACTCTGCACAACAGACCTATAGAAGATATAGTGCATCTTGCTGAAAACACTGGAGGACCTAAGCTTCCTAAACAAGTTTAGCCAGCTTGGTCCCTTTGAAAAAGGAACTGAGAATTTACAGCGTTTACATTTGGTTGAAAGTGAATTAACCAAGCGACACAAAGTATAAAGTCGTCATGCCAGTCGTCCATATTACATAATCATACATGGCTGTAATAAACAGTAAGTAAAGACTGAAATCCAAGACTGCAGTTCAGTAATGGAGAAACGTTTTAATGAATGTGTTGCTATCGGGCAATTTGTTCTTACATTAACATGTCATTAGCATATACATTAGCATCCGAAACATCCCAGAATATCCGGGAAGACACCAACAGTGGAAACAGCTGATCAGTCATGTTAGGAAAAAAAATTGCTACATCAGAGTTGATTCAAGTATTTCCATCCCCTCTTTTGCGCATGAACCGTTTTCCACAAAAGCCAAAAAACTTTTTTGTGAATTCAAGGTTTTTTTTATTTTATTTTGCCATTTCAATCCAGCTTTTCTGATGTGATAATTCAAAATTGTAATTAGAAAAAGCCATTGGAATTGCACCTATTTTCTACACGATGAAACAACGTCGTTCACCAGCTGCTTGCACTCAATTTCTTATTTGTCTCTGATCCCAAGGCTGCACATTCATCTGGGTTTTTCTGTAGATTACATGTCAGTCTTGACCTGAAATTTAGAGGTATACACAATAAAAAAGAATGGTGGGACTAGCATCCTCTGTGGTGCTGCTTGGCTGCTGTAGTCAGAACCCTTCAGCCTTTTTGTCAGAAATTGGAAGTTATCAGATTGTTGAGTCCTCTGCCTAAGTTTTCTAGAGTTTCTGACTAAGCAAATCAGGATGAATTGTTTTTAAATGCAATGAAACAAAAATCAAAGAACATGATCTTCACGATTTCGTCTGCTTTGTTCAAATGAAATTTGCTGGTTAAGAGAGGTGTTTCACTGTATCTTTAAGTGCAACTCAAATTTGATAAGCTGCAAGCAGGGATATTTGGTTGTTTGCTTAGGTGGGCCAACAGGCAAAGGCAGAGACACCATTTTCTGATTTGGTTAAGAAAAAACACAAAGCAGAATTGTCTGTTGCCAAGGTGAAAGATACAACACTCTGTCTCTTGACTTTAACCTGTCAACTTCACCTGCTTAAAACCTGTGATTGCTTCCAAGTAACAATAAATCTAGTCATTTTGTGAAAAACTAGGTTTGGATAACAGTTGACTGATTACACAAGACTCCTATGGCAGGTCTGGAGCACTAAAATGTGTTCCTGCTTAAGAGAAGATTAGAATTAGGAGAGAAATGGTGACTGTGTCAAAGTTTGACTCAGTTCCTATGGCAATTGACCTGGTGATTTCAGCCTGATTAAGATCAGGTTTACAGCAGACTAAATTCAACTATGGAGTTTTTGATTCCAACACCAGGGGGCACAGTAAGTGACAGAAAGTGCATTAGCAATATTATTTGGCTCAAATATATAGAGCTATTATAAATTGGCAACACCTTATAAGGTACATACTACAAAATATATTTCATGCCTTAAAACATTACTTCAGGAGTTGGTTTTTGGTTGGTTCTTGTGCTTCCTCCAATAGGTTATTGAGGGGCATCCTTAGGCCATATTTGGGCTGGCTGCTGCCCTAACCTGTGTTAGGCTTGGTTTATGCTTGACCCAAAAGGTCAATGCAGCCAAATTGCGTCATTTTGGGCTTCCACATAATTTTGTGTCCCGTCAGAGCACCTACGAAAATGTTTAACATGGACAGATCTGCACGGAAAACCTGCCGAACAAGCTCTTGTTGGCGAGGGTTTGTAAGTGTAAACATCTCCAGACATCCCATGTTTAAGCTCATATATATCACCACTGTCAACACATTTTGGAAAAAGTCTAGGAAAAAAAATTGCTGTCGTTCTCGAACGGAATGAAGAGGCTTTGATAAAGTTGTAAATGGCTGTGTTTTCTATTTCCTCATGTACTGTTGTGTTTTCAGTTTGCTCTTTGTGCTCCACATTTAACTTACTTAACATTGCCTACATGGCTATGCAATATATCAGTCATGTATTAAAATATCAAAATAATTTGCTTTTTCTACTTGGAAAAACAAAGACCTTTGTCCTAGGAATCCCCACACTCATGTGTGTGTCAGAAATGGCCTGTTCATTAAGATTGGGTTGCACAGCACCCCATTTGTTTATGGATCAAAAATAACCTTTCGTCTTCCTTAACACACATCTGCATCAAAGTTACAGATTTAATAGAGAATGGTTGATTACTTGGCTGCTGTAGTTGAACCTCAGCTCTCTCACAACACAGCTTGAACAATGCCCTCTGTTCCACAGACGCTTCCCGTAGGCCTGCACTTTGTTGCAAGTAGTGTAAAGTTGTAGTAAATAATGTGTAAAGTAAACCCTAACCCCTAGTCTTTGTTACGTTGCTTCTTTTTTTATTCTTGCTGCTGTTATATGAAAAGGTATTTGAACATGAAAATCTGGCCCAGATTTCACATGCCCTCAATGTATTTGTTGCCTTGTGGAATCAAAGACATAAATTTTATTTAAAGCGCTTATCAAAACATGGGCACTATACAAAAAAAAAAAAAAAAAAAACAAAACATAATCAACAATGCAAAATATTAACAACTGCACAGGAAGAACAGTGGAGGTATGCAGTGTTGATGGGTTTAGCCTGGATTTAGGGAGAGGTAAATAATCAGTATTAGGAATATCAGAAGTGAGTTTGCGAGCAAAATGGAAGAAACCTCTGCGCCCCATGGTGATGAGGCAGAAAGGAGGCTCAAAAAGGTGGATGGAAGTGGAAGACCTGAGGATTCAAGATTGGATATCAATCTGAAGAAAATCTGAGTTATATGGGGAAAAAGATTGATGATTACTTTGAATATAAACAGAGGGATTTTGAGCTTAATTCTGAAGTTGACAGGGAACCAGTGAAGCTCCTTTAAGGCTTGGGTGGTGTGATAAAATAAAGGGGTGAGGTTAAGGGGGTGGTGGTTTCTATTTAAATGAGCTGCAGAATTCTGGACCATCTGAGGCTTATTATCAAAATTTATTAAAAAAAGACTCTATAAATCCCAAAGATAAGCTAAATGTTACAGTTATAGGTTGTTTTTTTTCTTTTCAACCAGATGTTGTGGGTGTTAATAGCTGTAGGCAGGAAGGATCTCTGTAGAGGTCTGTCCTGCACTGGATCTGGAAAAGCCTCTTACTAAACACACTGTGTTGTTATTTTAAAATCTTAGGAAGAGGATGCTCACCGTTATCCATGATTTTCTTCACTTTATGAAGAATTCTTCTTTTTGAAATAATCTCCAGAGGTTCTAGATCAAATTCCTAGAACAGAGCCGACATTCTTTATTTGCTTGTTGAGATCTTTAAGTAATTTGCTCTGATGCCGTTGCCGAATCCGATGATGAAGGAAGAGATCACACTCGTCAACCCACTTATAGAATATAAGTAGAAAATACGCCTCCTTAGGAAGATCTGCTCTGTCCCTTCTTGTAGACAGCATCACAGTTGCGTCTCCAGTTGAGTTTGTTGACCAGTTGAATAACACTGTATTAATAAAGAGAACCAACTCTTTATCAAAGCTAAGAAGTGTGAGCTTCATGCTGCATCAATCACCTTTTTGGGACACATTCTCAAGAGTAGGCAGGTGAAGACAGATCCAGAGAAGGTTGAAGCCATTCTCAATCGGCCTACTCCCTTAACTCACAAGCAGCTGAAATGTTTTTTTTTTTAGGAATCGCCAACTTCTACCGCAGATACATTTAAAACTACAGGGAAGCTGCTCAACCCCTCACTAGCCTTACCTCCTCCAAAAGACCGTTCATTTGGTCACCTGAAGCCTAAAGGGCTTTTTTGTTGCTCAAGAGAAGGTATGCCAATGCACAAGTTCTAGCCTGTCCAGTGTGTCCCAACAAAGATAGTCACAACCCTCCCAAGGGGCTTCTTTAACCATTGCCTATCCCTAAACTTCAATGAGTTCTTTTTTCTTGATGTAGCAGTCACTTGGTATTGCTATGTCAACCACAACGGCTTTCCTCTTTTTGTCCACCACCACAATGTCCGTTTGGTTTGCAATTACTATTCGGTCCGTCTGTATCTGGAAGTGCCACAGGATCTTGGCTCGGTCACTCTCTACCATCTTTGGAGGTGTTTCCCATTTTGACCTTTGGGTTTCCAGCCCATACTCTGCACAGATGTTCCTGTACACAATATTTTAGCCACTTGGTTATGGTGCTCCATGTAAACTTTCCCTGCCATCATCTTACACGCTACAGTTATGTGCTGGATTATCTCAGTGGGCTCTTTGCATAGTCTACACCTGGGGTCTTGTCCGGTGTGGTAGATCTGAGCAAGAGGATTATGTGAGCATAAATGAGGCAACTCCTTCAAGCTATTTAAATTTTCACATACCCAGAAGTTCTGGGCGAGGAGGAGGAGTAGCAACAATCTTCCAGTCTGACTTACTGATTACTCCCAAAACAATTAATACCTACAACTCTTTTGAACATTTAACCCTTAATTTCCCTGATCCAAATTTCAAGGCAAGAAAACCTCTTCTTTTTGTAACTTTGTATCGTCCACCAGGTCCTTACTCTGAATTTTTAGATGAGTTCAGAGTTCCTTTCTGATTTGGTATTAAATACTGACAGGGTCATCATAGTGGGAGATTTTAACATCCATGCTGACATTGAAGGCGATAGCTTAAGAGCAGCCTTTAATGCTATCTTAGACACTATTGGCTTTGTTCAAAATGTGAATAGTCCCACACATTCTTATCTTCATACTTTGGATCTTTTGCTGACATACGGCATAGAATGTGAAGAAATAACAGTATTTCCTCACAACCCTGTCCTCTCTGACCACTTTCTAATAACCTTCAGGATTACTTTAACAGAGTTCTCCTCCCCCAAAAGAAGAATACATTTTAGTAGATCTTTATCAGATAGTGCAGTTATAAATTTTAAAGAATCTGCTTCACTTTCTCTCTCCTCTGTGTCGCTGAGCAGTGCTGCAGAGTGCAAAAGCATAGCTTATTCCCCTTCACAGGTTGATGATTTTGTTGATGGGGTTGCTAGTTCTCTGCGTATTGCCTTAGACAACGCAGCTCCTTTGAAAATGAAAACCGTTAAAAATAGAAAGCTTGCTCCTTGGTTTAATGCAGAGCTGCGTACTTTGAAGCAAAATGCTAGGAAACTGGAGAGAAAATATCGCTCCACAGGCCTGCGGGAGTCCTTCCTAGTCTGGAAAAATGGTTTACTGCTGTATAAGAGGACCCTTTGTAAAGCAAGAGCAGCATACTTCTCCTAATTAATAGAGGAGAATAAGAATAATCCTAGATTTCTTTTTAATACAGTTGCCAAACTCACCCAGAGCCATAGCTCTGTTGAACCGTCCATTCCACCTGCTCTTAGCAGCAATGATTTTATGGGATTCTTTATAAATAAGATTGATCTTATTAAAAATAAGATCATAAGCACTCCTCTATCCGCGATTGTACCTGAGGTAGTCATGGAATCTGAACCGGGTTTAGACTGCTTTGATCCAGTTGAACTTTCTGAATTAGCAAAATTATTGTCTTCATCTAAGCCTTCAACTTGTATGTTAGATCCAGTTCCAACCAGGTTATTTAAGGAGGTATTCCCTTTGATCTCCTCCTCCATTTTAGATGTGATTAATCTATCTCTGTTACAGGGATATGTACCTAAAGCTTTTAAGGTTGCTGTAATTAAACCTCTGCTTAAGAAACCGTCTCTTGACCCAGATGACTTGGTCAATTATAGACCTATATCCAATCTTCCTTTCTTATCCAAGGTTCTTGAGAAAGTAGTTGCCAAACAAGTTTGCGATCACTTACACCATAATGAACTTTTTGAAGAGTTTCAGTCTGGCTTTAGAGCTCATCATAGCACTGAAACAGCTCTGGTGAAAGTCACTAATGATATTCTCATGGCCTCAGATAATGGACTTGTATCTGTGCTCGTCCTGTTGGATCTCAGTGCTGCATTTGATACAGTTGACCATAATATTCTTTTAGAAAGACTTGAATATTTTGTTGGAATTAAAGGAACAGCACTAGACTGGTTTAAATCTTATCTATCTGATCGAATTCAGTTTGTTCATGTTAATGATAGATCTTCAACACGCTCAAAGGTTACCTGTGGAGTACCACAGGCATCAGTGCTAGGACCAATTCTCTTTACTTTATACATGCTCCCAATCGGTAGAGTTATTAGACAGCATGGGATTAATTTCCACTGTTATGCTGATGATACCCAGCTATATCTGTCTATAAATCCAGATGAAGCTAACCCATTACATAGATTACAGGCATGTCTTGAAGACATAAAAACCTGGATGACTCTTAACTTTCTGCTTCTGAATGCAGACAAAACAGAAGTTATAGTCTTTGGACCAGAGTCTCTGAAAAAGAAACTGATTAGCCAGTCACTTCATTTGGATGGGATTAAACTGATTTCATATAATAAAGTAAAAAATCTTGGTGTTATTTTTGATCAGGACCTGTCATTTAAATCCCATATCAAAGAGGTTTCTAGAATTTCCTTCTTTCATCTGAGGAACATTGCAAAAATTAGAAATATCCTTTCCAGGGGTGATGCTGAGAAACTAGTCAATGCATTTGTTACTTCAAGGCTGGACTATTGTAATTCTTTACTATCAGGAAGTCCACAAACTGTAGTTAAAAGCCTTCAGCTGATCCAAAATGCTGCAGTCAGAGTTCTAATGAAAATTAAAAAGAGAGATCATATCTCTCCTATCCTGGCTTCTCTTCATTGGCTTCCTGTTAAATCAAGACTAGAATTTAAAATCCTCCTCCTCACATATAAAGCCTTAAATGGCCAAGCTCCATCTTATATCAGAGATCTGATTGTTCCTTATGTTCCTAACAGAGCACTTCGCTCTCAATCTGCAGGTTTACTAGTGGTTCCTAGAATTTCTAAAAGTAGAATGGGAGGCACATCTTTTAGTTATCAGGCTCCTCTCCTGTGGAACCAACTACCAGTTTTAGTCCGTGAGGCAGACACCCTGTCTACTTTTAAGGCTAGGCTTAAAACTTTCATTTTTGATAAAGCTTATAGTTAGGGTGGCTCAGGTTATCCTGAGCTATCTCTATAGTTATGCTGCTATAGGCTTAGACTTTTGGAGGACATAGGGACCCCCATTTCATCATTCTGCTTCATTCTCTCTCTGTTCTCCTATTCTGCAGAATCTGTTAGTTCAATCTCTAACCCTCTGCTCTCTCTGCTTTTCCTCAGAGTAGCTTTGCCTCGTCTGTTCCTGTTTGGCTGTGACGTCATCCTGGAAAGAAACATCAGCTGTGCTGCTTCCATCAACACCTTTGTTTCTAGATGTTGGAGATCGGCCTGTTTTCCAGTGTGGTCCTGTTTCTCTGACCGTGACTGAGTGGATGTGCTCTCTTCGTCCTCTGGCATGGGAGCTGCCTTGGAGCTTGTCTGCCTGGCTGTGTGTTTCCTGGACGGGGCCGCCTTTTACAGCTACTTTTTGTATCTCTGCTTCTGTCTCCTTGAACCCCAGTCGGCCTCAGCAGATGGCCGCTCACACTGAGCCTGGTTCTGCTGGAGGTTTCTTCCTGTTAAAAGGGAGTTTTTCCTCTCCACTGTCGCTACAAGCATGCTTAGTGTGAGGGATTGTATTTGAGTCAATGCAATCAACTGGTTTTTCTTAGATAGAAAACTTTGTATCAATTTGACTGTATGACCTGGTTGAACTGTAAAGTGCCTTGAGATGACATGTGTTGTGAATTTTGGCGCTATATAAATAAACTGAATTGAAATTGAATTGAATCTGGGCGTCTATTGCTCTGGTGCTCAGGGCCTGCTCCTTGGTAATACAAAGGGTTTGTTCCATATTTGGGTGTCAAGGAGTTAATATCACCACTTTCACATTTTACGAAAAGAAACCACCAGTAGTATTCAAATATGAAATGAAACAAGCATAGATATAACTGAGAGGAAGATTAGTTTAAGGGTGAATTCAGAGATCAATTAAGCAAGTAGCCAAGTTAAGACAATGGAAAACATCTACCCTATAACCACAGCTCTGCCATATTTACACTATCAGTAGCCATTCATATTCAATACGCATATAATTACCAGATAAAATAGAGCATAAACCATGAAAAAAAAATACAAAAGTCGCCACCAATAAAAAAGGTCACTCACTCTAATACTTTGTTGGACCACCTTTAGCTTTGATTACGGCACGCATTCGCTGTAGCATTGTTTCGATAAGCTTCTGCAATGTCAAAAGATTTATTTCCATCCAGTGTTGCATTAATTTTTCACCAAGATCTTGCATTGATGATGGTATAGTCTGACCATTGCCCAAAGCCCTCTCTAGCACATCCCAAAGATTCTCAATGGGGTTGAGGTCTGGACTTCATGTGTGAAAATGATGTGTCATGCTCCCTGAACCAGTCTTTCACAATTTGAGCCCGATGAATCCTGGCATTGTCATTTTGGAATATGCCTCCGCCATCAGGGAAGAAAAAGTCCATTGATGGAATAACCTGGTCATTCAGTATATTCAGGTAGTCAGTTGACCTCATTCTTTGAGCACATACTGTTGCTGAACCTAGACCTGACCAATTGCAGCAACCCCAGATCATAACACAGCCCCCACAGGCTTGTACAGTAGGCACTAGGCATGGTGGGTGCATCACTTCACCTGCCTCTCTTCTTACCCTGATTTGCCCATCACTCTGGAACAGGGTAAATCTGGACTCATCAGACCACATGACGTTCTTCCATTGCTCCACAGTCAAATCTTTATGCTCCCAAGCAAACTGAAGCCTTTTTTTCCGGTTAGCCTCACAGATTAGAGGTTTTCTTACGGCTACACAGCTGTTCAGTCCCAATCCCTTGAGTTTCCGTTGCATTGTGCGTGTGGAAATGCTCTTACTTTCAGCATTAAACATAGCCCTGAGTTCTACTGTTCTTTTTCTTCGATTTGATCTCACCACACATTTAAAGGTACACTATGCAACCGGTGTTGATTTTCCAGTGAGGCTCCCTCCAGAGGGCGAAAGTAAAAGTGCACTGTCGTAAATATGCTCAGCTGTTCTCCTGGTTTCTCCGTCAAGCCAGGCGCGGTTGTTTTGAGCTTAGCAGCGAATGACTAACGCTGCGTTCACACTGGATGTAGCTGGCGTGACAGAAGCAGCGAGTTTACATGCAAAGGTCCCGCGGCGCGTTTTGAGCTGCAGGCGCAGCACGTCTGAGCGGCTACAGCAGCGCGTCGGGTGCGTTTAACGCAGGGAGAGAGACACAGCGCTGATGATCACTGCTCTTAAACAGTTTATTGACGCCTAAATTAACTTAAAATGCAGAAATCTGCCGGCAGAATATGCAGTTTGGATTATTTAGATGAAAAACACCTACCAGCTGCCGCGGTGAACCGCTGCTGAAGAAGGGATCCATACTGTCGGTGCATCCCTGGTATGTGGGGGTCTGAGCGGCTCCGACAGAAAAAATATTGAAGGCAGGATAATAATCTGAATGAACTGACTGCACTGATTACGTTTTCAGGTGTATTTTCTCACTTAAAAACATATTAAAACTACTTTATTCCCACTGATCACAGCAAATATAGCTGCAAGGCAGAGAAAGGATAGTGAAGCTCCGCCCAACGCGCCTCAGACACACTTTTGCAGCCAGAGCAGCAAAGCTGCTTCAGCCGCGCGTCAGTACTAACTGGTACAAGCAGCAAAAATGAAGCAGCAGATGCGATTTTGCTGCTTTTGCTGCGTGAACGTAGCATAACTGCACAAAGATTGCCACTGTGCTAGCAACGAGAATGCTTTTAACTGGGGGGTGTAGCAGTTCTCGCCGTAAAGCAAGACTGACTCTCACGAGACTTCTGAGCCTGTTGGTGCGGGTCGGTGCTCCTGCAGTTGCAAGTGCAGTATTTCCCCCACAGACCACCAGGGCGGCCGAGAATACCTTTGTTCAACCTGAAATGACTCATTTAGTCATCCATAACGTTATGGAACACATTAATTAACTGAAAAATGTTGCATAGTGTCCCTTTAAGTGATCGCCGTTCATGATCATTCAGGATTTTTTTCCGGACCACATTTCTTCCTTAAAGATGAATGGTCCCCACTTTCCTTCCAGGTTTTAATATTGCGTTGGACAGTTCTTAACCCAATTTTAGTAGTTTCTGCAACCTCTTTAGATGTTTTCTCTGCTAGATGCATGCCAATGATTTGACCCTTCTCAAACAAACTAACATCTTTTCCACGACCACGTGCTGTGTCTTTCGACATGGTTGTTTAGGAAATGAGAAGCAAGTCATTGCAACCCAAATTTTTTTTTGGCCAGGGAGTGTATATATCACACTCACCAGAGATGCCGATTATTTATAAACAAAATCCATCCTTTACTCTTTGTGCAGGAAGCCTTGGTATCACCAATTAGTATCAGCTATTGAGGCCAGAAAAACCTTTAACAAAAGCAAATCTAAAACGCAGATTGTCGCTGGCTTTGTTTGGCTTAGCTTAATATACTTTAACTAATATCACTGTAGTCTCAAGTTTGACCATTAGATGTCGCTGTAAATAACACTGTAGCTTTAAGTCTGTTACTGATTGATAAAAAAAAAAAACATTTGCTAAATAAATTTTTCCCTTTAAAAGGAAACACAAAAGTGGTGCATCAGGCAGCTGCGGCTTATCCAGGGTACAATATTCCTGAGAGCATCAGGAAGATGTTTTGTTTAAAATATGATCTGTAAAATTTGAGCCACGTATGCCCCTTAACTCATTAGCTGTCATACTTTGTTTTCCCAGGCCTGGTTTTGAACAAAGTGAGAAAACATTAATTTCTATTATCCTTATTTCAAAAAAAAAAAAAAAAAAAAAAAAAAATATATATATATATATATATATATATATATATATATATATATATATATATATATATATAAACTTGGGTATTGCTCTTGCAACTGAAGCATAGTATGTATATACTTAGAGACCTATAGGTAACATCGATACATAATATGTGGATATTTTACCACCATACTGGCAGCAAAGTCGTCCATGCATTCATGGGGTATCAACTTTCACTGTCTCTGAATGGCAGAGATAATCTGGAATCCTTCTTTTCTTATGTAGAAGAAGCAGAGAGAAATGTGGCTGAAGATTGCAAATCTGTGAGCCCAGGCTTTACCCCCCTTTCCCTCTCCCTCTCAAGTCCATTTCTGCACAGCAGTACAATGTTGTACTGGACAGACTTTTGGAAAGAAATGGGGGTTGTCTAAGTCCAAAAATCAAAACAATCTACCACAAGTTAAGTTTTGTCTGACCTGACCACAGTGCAGCAGCAGGATACTCTTCAGTAGCAGAAAGTGCCAGCAAAAAGGCTTTCTTACTTCCCTATGTTGAGCTCATCCATTTGTTTGTTATCTCAATCCAGGATTTGGAGAGATACAAAGCTGATTAGGCAACAAAAGCATAGGGGAAGATAAAGAACACTTAGGTAATAGGTTTAGCCTCCCTGTTTAGCACGCCAGATTCATCCCCCTTTTCTCTCAAAATGCGTCTGCTATTCTTTCTTCAGTCTTGATCCATATGGGAAAAAGAGAACAAGAAAAAGAGGTTAAACGGGAAAGAGAGAAAAGAGCAAGGAAAAGAAGGAAGGTTAAAAAAAAAACCAATGCTTTTGGTTGCAATATTTAGAAAAAAGTCTATTGGAGCAGGATTAAAAAAGAGACTTTTCTCAACCCTGTTGTTTCTCTGCAAATTGTTAAACAATGTAGTAGAAAAGAAGTTGTCAAAATACGACTTAAAGAGTAGCCAAAAAAAAACATTTAATAGTAGATTGCATTAAGGTTGTTTTCTATTCTGCTCCATGTATTGGAATTTCTGAAAAACAAAAAATCTGTTAAATTAATAATTTAAATCAGAAAAAAAAAAAAATTTAAATAGAAGCAATACCAATTCATTTTGAAAACAAAAAAACTAAGATTAATTTTACCGTTTAAGATTATGCAACTACATTTAACAATAATGAGCCCAGTATTTCTCTTTTCATTCTAGGCTTGTAAACCAATACAGAGCCATTAAATCCAAGTTTATTCTCCCATTGGTGAACTTGTGTTAAAGCAATCTCAGGGTTTAGCTGTCACTCTGATAATAACACCTCACATAGGTTAGTAAGCAATGGGGAGGGATGGAGGGAAAACATATTTATGCTCTTCCTGCTGTTTTCCCCCCTCATGGAAAGAAGCCATGAGAAAGGTGCTTATTTAGACGAGATAAAGAGCAAGATGAGAGGCAGCAGAGTTGGATTAGGGAAAGGAGACGATCATGGCCAGTAAAGGCAGGAAAAAAAGAGGAGGGGGGTGGAGGACAGCGAGGCCGGGAGCCGGTGTCTGGGCCGGTTGGATATGGGGGAAATATTAATCTGGGTTTAGTGTGAGCAGGACCCCACAAACGGCTTAAGCAAACCCAGCTTAGACGAGGCCAAGCCTCTGAGAAAGTCCTAAATCTTCACATTAGCTCCCCGCGTTTCTTCTGCTGAACCCATAAGCTCTTTTTCTAAAGGACAGCACAAACAAACCCCCCTTTCCCTTCACCCCCATAGTACCTCTTGCCAGTCTTTATACTTTCTCACTCACTGGCTCACTAAAAGACACACACATTCAAAATAACAAAGTCTTTGACCATCAAGATTGCAAGAAATTTAGAAGCCAGGGCATGAGTGGATGAGGGAGATCAGATGGGTTCCCTTCATACTACGGCAGGAAGACTCCCAGTCTGTTGCTTATTTGGTGTACTTCCTGTCAGCACATAAAACCAGAGCAAGGACAAACATTTTAAAGGTACGGATTTTTTAGATAGGATTCTAAGGAATTGTTTTAAACAGTTCAAATCTTACCTGGTATAGTTAACTGTCTTGTTGTATTTTCTTTGCATTAATCCAAAGAAGGCCGAAGACCCCACCCTCCAACTTAAAACAACTTACTGTATTCACCGTACTATAAGTCGCTACCTTTTCCCATGGTTTGAACCATGCAGTTTATAAGAAGGTTCGGCTTTTCTGTTGATTTTTCCAAACCACCAGATGGGGAAGTCAAATTGGAAATGAAAAAATAATGGGCTAATTTTCATTTAGCACAAAAAATGCTAGGGGAATGCATGACGGAGAACAAATGTCCCCAATCTCCACATATTTATAGTAAACTAGCGCTACCCGCCAGCGGCCAAAATAATTTTTGCCTGCGTGTGTTCTGCATGTAACAATGTCTTTATGGCTCCAGGCCGTCTGGGTTCAGCACAGGACCTGTTCTAGATTCTAGATTTTGTTTTTACTGCTGACTGTGCGATAGATGAAGTTATAGAAGCTAGGAACAGGAGATAGGAGCTACAAACACTTTGCTGGACCAATTCATAGTGCCTGCATGCTTTAAAGGAATAGTACACCCAAAACATGATTAGCCTTCATTTTCTACTCACCCCCATGCTGAACAAAACTATGGAGTACTTTTTTGATATCTCAAATGCATCTGGAGGTCTGGGAGGCTTCTTGCTGTCTGCTGACATTCAAATAATGGAGGTCTATGGTGACCGAGACAGAAAGGGCCCGAGACAGAAAGCATTCATGACGCTACGGAAGCCGGCAGACCAAACCAGATGAAAGTGCGCATTCAGCGTCTGCTCTGCCGATAATGCAAGCGTAGAAGAAGAAATGTGCTGTTTACCTGTGCAAAGAAAGAAACAACGAAAGAAAAATGTCTGAGGACTTCAGTGTTGAGGAAGAGCATGAGTTCTTTGCCGAGCTGAATGCGCACTTTCATCTGGTTTGGTCTGCCGCGGTTTCCGTAGCGTCATGAACTCGCCGGCGCGCGCTTTCAGGAAATCCTATACACTACTGTTTATGCTCTAAAAACATTCTAAATGACTTCGTTTCGAGTAAATTCTGGATGCTACCCACTCAGGATACTTGGAATACATTGGACGAGCAGTATGGAGGAATATTGACACGTTTTTTGTGGACTTTTATGGACCTTTCTGTCTTGGTCACCATAGACCTCCATTATTTGAATGTCAGCAGACAGCAAGAAGCCTCCCAGATCTCCAGATGCATTTGAGATATCAAAAAAGTACTCCAGAGTGTTGTTCAGCATGGGGGTGAGTAGAAAATGAAGGCTAATCATGTTTTGGGTGTACTATTCCTTTAAGTCTGCCACCATCAATCTGGTACCAAAGAAGCCTCAGGTCACCTTGTTTAATGACTAGAGCCTGTTGCACTGACTACCATCGTGATGAAGTACTTTGAAAGGCTGGTTAAAGAAAACATTGTCTCCCCCATTAGACCTGTTCCAGTTTGTCTACCGACGGAACCGCTCAACTGAGGACACCATCTCCACCGCCCTTCACCTTAGCCCAGCACACTTAGAGGGGAAGAACACCCACGTGCAGATGCTGTTCCTGGACCCAGTTCAGCTTTCAACACCATCCTCCCAAAGCATGATAGGTAAACTGGAACAGCTGGGATTCAATACACCCCTCCGCTATTGGCTGCTAGACTTTCTTTAAAAACACTCCTCTATCAGTCTGGGTTTGACAGAACACCTCTGATGTCATCGTCGTAAGGACAGGCTTCCCTCAGGGCTGCGTCCTGAGCCCCCTGCTGTTCACTCTGATGACACACGACTGCGTCCCCAGGTTTACCACCAATCACATCGTGAAGTTTGCGACAACGACCTGGACTACAGAGAGACGGTGGAGCAGCTGGTGGACTGGTGCAGAGGCAACAGGCTGATCCTGAACATGGAGAAGACGAGGGGGATCATTGTCAACTTCAGGAGGAACCAGCCTAACCACGCTCCACTGCTCATCAACAGCTCATCTGTAGAGGTTGGTAGCAGCACCAAATTCCTGGTATGCACATCACAGACAATCTCACCTGGACTGTAAACACCACCTCACTGGTCAAAAGTGCTTGAACTTCCTGCAGAGAATGAGGAGAGCCCACCTGCTCAAGCCCATCTTCCCGACTTTTTACAGAAGCACAATGGAGATCATTCAGACCAGCTGTCTCAGTGTGTGGTGTGGAGGCTGCAGTGCTTCAAACTGGAAGAATGTGAGAAGAGTGTGAGAACAACAGAGAGGATCATCAGGGCTCCTCTTCTCTCTATGAAAGACATTTCATCCAAACACTGCGTGTCCTGAGCCTGTGACATCATCAGTGACCCCTCACACCCCCACCATGGACTGTTCTTCTTGCTGCCCTCTGGGATGAGGCTTGGCAGCATTCCATGCAGGACCAGCAGGTTCTGCAACTGCTTTTTCCCCACAGCCATCGGATGGTTAAACTGATGAAAAAAAAACTCTAAATCAAGGCACAGACTTTGCATCACACTGATAACACCAAACCAAAAAAGAACTCAATTCAAAAAATGTTTTTCTACTGCATTTTTGCACAATTTATTTGGATTTTCTTTGCACTGCTCTGAACCTCCATATCAATGTGTTTTGCACCATGTTTCTTTGTTCTTTCCCAAGCTGTTAATATTTGATCACTGCTGAACTTTATGAAATGGAGATGTTCATTTCACTGCAAAGCTGCTGCTCATTTAGTGTCTGAAAGCTGTACAAATGGAAATTTGTTTTGTATACACTCTGTGTATACTAAGTCTGATTAAATGTATTCAGATGTAGTCAACTAACATCCAGATGTTTCTCTAAGGGAAAGAGACAAATCAGATATCTGTTGAGAGCCTGTGATTTAAAGCAACAAAAGGACAGCAAGTCAGACCAAACAGTTAAAATATATTCTGACATTAAAGTTATTTTAAGACAGCTAAAGTCTGAATTGGTCTTGGCTCCTCTTGCAACTGCTGTTAGTATTAGCCTCCAGAATTGACCTAATCTGGATATAGGATGAAGGAACTATGAGTTCATATATATATATATATATATATATATATATATATATATATATATATATATATATATATATATATATATATATATATATATATATATATATATATATATATATATATATATATATATATATTCTATTTGGCACTACATAGATTAACTGATTTGAAATTAATTGAATTCAGTTTGTTTTTAAGAGGTTGTAAAAGCTAGTGCATATGAACAATGTAACTGCATCCATTTTTTGAAAGGCTTTCCTGATTTGAAATTCAGGATTTAACTTCTCAAATGTTGGATGTTATTAGTTGGATTGAATTCAATATTTTCCTGATAAAACACTACATTACAAATTTCTTCTCCTCTGAAAAAGGCTGAAAAGGTTATCCAATTAGTAAAGTACTAATCACATTGATGAAGATGTGACGGGGAGATGTGTTGGCAGAGGAGTTATTTATCGCAACAGATTTGGCACGCAAAGAGGGTATCAGACTGTCCCGTCTAATGCAAGCATGTCCCATGGAGGCAGAGAGGGGACAAGCCACTGAACCTCATCCCGTCACCCACAGCTTCCTGGCAGGGAGGGTACCAGGAAAGAGTGCATCCTTACTGAGTTTCATTAACCTGACCACATGTGTCAAAAGCCCTGCTTTTGGAGTTAATCAAACTGACACACTTGCTGCAGACTTCTCAGTCACCTGGGAAGCTCAGCCCAGCCCACGCTGCTTCTAATGTCGAAGATGCTCCAATAAAGTCTGCATGCATGCCACTCCACGACCATGACCACATAAAATGTCATTTATAAAGTTCCAATTAACTGTGGAGAAGTGCATCCCACACTGTAAGCATCACAGCCTAAACATAACCAATGCAAGAATGTGATTTAAACATCAAATGGGACCTTGAAGGGTTTAAAGGCCACATTTAAAACCACGTTTCAAATCATTAGGGCCAGGGGAATATTTCTGCCTCTGGGATATGTAAGAAGTTGACCTAAAATGAAAAAAAAAAAATGAAATCTTCACACTTGAGGAATTGTTTAATCTGTTTTGTTATTATCTTTTTTTAATATAAATTTCAAATAAAAAAGTTTTAAAAATGGAAGTATAATTTATTGTCCTGCAGTTGGGAAGTTCAAGTGAGCTGGCAGCAAAATGAAAAGCGAGTGTAGCATCAGATACCCATAGAGGTAGAACATTTTCTTTTTTAAGGTTTACAGTGTGTACAATACCACACATCACAAAAACTATAACCCTACAAACAACAATGTTGTTTGAATAAGCATTTAGCGCAATAAGAGGGCAAAAAATAGAATTAATTTTATACTTGTCAATGTACATGATAAGACAGTATTGAAGAATTTATGGGTTTGATGTTGTCATCTGATTTCAATAAACCTCACCATCACTTCCTTATATCCTCTACTTTTTCTTTTTTAAAGATCTGTATTGAAGTGCATCGTAGTACTTGCTGTAGAATCTGACCATTCAATGAAAGTTAATTGGAACGAAGAAGCTAAACTGAAAAAAATCTCATATATTTTATATATATATATGAACTTGATCTTTTTTTACTTTGAAATGTCTTTGAATTACTGCTATGTAAATAAAGTAGGTCACACTGATATGAAAGGAAATGGCCTCTTTGTAATCATCCTGGTGTGTAAAATGATAAACGAATACATCTAGCAGTCATTTTGACCTTTATTCCTACTTCTAGTAAGAATATGAACAACTTAAAAACAAGGTGTTGTACGGAGTGGCTGCCTTGAAAAATATTTTTTAAGACAAGCATAGGAAGATGAGAATTTTACCATGATTAGCTTAATGCTCTGAATAGAGGAAAAGTATCAGTTGAAACTTGACAGTGAGTTAAAATCCATTTGGACAAGAATTATTAATGGAAAGGAGTAAAATGGGGTTTTAGATATGTACAGTAGGAGGACTGGTTGTATTTAAGCTCCCTGCAAAGTCTCCCACTGGCAGCATTATCCGGCCTATGCACCTGTCAGACAACAGAACATGACGAAAAATGTACCTTGATGAAAGAAGCTCCGAAGGAATTAGACAATCTCCAAAACATTAGACACGTCACAGCTGTATCCCGTCATTTGCAAGCATTTATGAAAGGAATTTGGAAAATTACTGCCTCATTTGGACCTGGATACAGATTTTAAAGAACACATTTTAAGACTTTCTAGATGTTTAAACACATGACAGGTTGCTCTGCAATCTTTAGATGAGGCCCTTGGGGAGGCAGGGGGG
Organism: Cyprinodon tularosa; assembly: GCF_016077235.1. NCBI lineage: Eukaryota > Metazoa > Chordata > Actinopteri > Cyprinodontiformes > Cyprinodontidae > Cyprinodon > Cyprinodon tularosa. The sequence goes on from NW_024039539.1 coordinate 69,751, forward strand.
TTTCAGAGTATGACCAGGTGTCCGCTGGGGCACCCAGGCGTTAGAACAACCTTCATCAAACCCACGCCCTCAACAGATCAATCTTCCTCTGACACTTCATTTAGACTGCATTAATGTGGAATTAAGGCCCCATTATGGCTATTGGCAGGACCTGACAGTGCCACAGCACAGTGATCCTCGCTTCCCAGGAGAGACCGCTGCTGAATTGAGCAGATAATGCTTTCTCAGCCGTGCCGCAAAGCTAAAAGAGCCTGCCTTTTATTCATTCTCTGTCATCAGTACTGCTAATCAACTAAAGGAATGCGTAAGGGTTGGCTTTTCACTTTTGCTCTACAGTTTCTTTAAAATGAAAACAAATCTAAAGTATTTTGGAAGTCAGAACCTTGCAAAAGATAGAACAACACAAAGTGCAAAAATTACGAAGTGGCAGAAATAAACAACCCATTCAGAGCACCTAACTGCCTTGAAAACTTCCCTTATTAATAAGCTGAATCCAACTGTTCTTAAATCTCATATTGGAAAGCTATTTTGTGAATTATTTCATACACTCTTGTTAAGATATATAAAATCTAAAACTTAAAAGAAAACCTAAACTTGCAGCTTGCATGCTAAGCATAAGCATAGTTAGTCAGAGACCGGGACTCCGAAGGGAAAATAATTACTCATGCATATTAAAATTTGAAGTGTGGCAGGAGGAAAGCTGTTGTAAGAGAAAGCAAGAAGAAGTCTTTTTTTCCCAGTTTGCCATAAGCCACAAACAGAACATGACAAACACAATAAAGATGCCTTGAACAGATGAGACCACGGTTAAACTTTATAGTGTTGCAAAACCAGCACTTAACCTTTCATAATTCCCATCTGGAAAAGGGTGGTGGCAGCATCATGTGTTTTTTAATTTTATTTCTCTAGTTAGGGCATTGAAGCTCAAAGATCAGAGGAGGAATTCTTGTTGCACCACTTAAGGAAAACTTGCATAAAAGATCTTTACTGTAAATTATGTAGATGGTACGCTGTTACTTTATTTTGTTGAACTGAGTTGTGTATTGTACTTTAGTTTACTTGAATAGAATTTTCTCCCTGTGTGATCACTCAAAACTGCAATAATTGAGTTTAACAAGAGGCTAAGTGCCTAGATGCACTTGGACCATAACCGTGCAGAATATGATAGAATTGGCAATATGTGCACTGTCCGAAAATCTACGGATTTAGGCAAAATTTAAAAATTGATTGTCAATGAGAGTCTCTGTCTAATCCCACCAAGCTGGAAATTGTTTGCAAAGAAAAGTTGTAAAAACATCAGTCTCTAGATATGAAATTTATGTCTTATTTAGAAATATCTCAAGGAAGATTGTTATTTGATCCTGTGCTTTATCTTACCCTGATGGCCATACTTCCAACCTCAGTGAAATATAGCCTTAAAGTTTAATTCTGCTATCCTGCTGAGTGACTCGGACAAACAACCCACAGCTTTTGTACCATTGAATATTTTCTACTTCTAATAACTGAGAAGCTGCTAATCAGGTTCAGGGTTGAGTGGTGTTATTCCGGTTGGCCTTCATCGTTACCCTCCGCCCCCCTTTACTGTCCCAGAGGAGTTCATGGTGAGCCCCCCCAACACCCTTTACTGACCAGGCGGCTGTGAGGCACACAGATACCCCCTTAAGGAGCTTTGCTCTCTGGAGGAAACTTAATCTCCTTTTTAAACACCATCCCAAGGCTCCTCACACACCGTGAATAGAGCGGGGGAGGAGCCCACTGCAGAATATCTTCGAACCCACATGGCAGCCAGACCCAAATCTGAATATCTTAGCCACAACGGAGCTCAAGAGCTCCAACACCAGCACACGAATTAGTCCTCCAACAGGCCACATTAAATCCTCTTGCTCCTCACAGCTCCACTGGCTTTCACCTCCTGTTCTCTACTGCAACAGCCTCCTCTACATTCACCATCATTGGCTGGACTGACAGGCACTAGATACAGAAACTGACTGAGAAGAGATTAAGGTTTATCTATAAGACGTCAACTTCTGAAAATAGATGCACATGTTTTAAAATAATGTGTTTTACTTCATTTAGTAAAATTTTACTAAATTTGGTTGAAAATGTTTAAGTTGGGCAAGACTTTTTATCTGCATTTCCTATTGATGGCGGTCAAAGGCTGAGTGGCAGCCATGCTCCTGTCCGTGTGCCCCAGGCTAGCTGTGGTTGCTAGCCACCATAGTGTGTGAACTTTACTGACCAACTCCAATCTTAATACGTGGTCTCCCGGGTAACCTCTTGCCTGGTGCATTATGGGCAATGTAGTATATTTAAGCAACACATAACAACACACAAGTCAGGAGTCTCCTGACTTGAAAAGCGCTATATAAGTACAGGCCATTTAACTAAAAATCCTGTAAACAGACAGAGGTTTAAGCACATTCATATCAAATATCACTTTGTTATATCAGTTATAAATGAGTGTAAAATAATCCTTGATGGTAACATGGTAGCAGATGTACTAACCAAACCAGCAGCAGAGCTTAAACTAAAGAAATATATTTATGTGTTAATGTGCTTATGTTTTGAGTACAAACAATGTGTTTGGGTTCAAATTTTAAAAAGACACTGAAAGAGTTGTCCAAATGTGAGCAACCAGTGCTGTTGAAATTTTATATGTTTATTGTGCTCTCATTTATGATTTATTTTGGTTTGTTTTCTATTAGTCTGCTGTATGTCAAATGACGTAATTGCTGCCTGATTTGGGGCAGCTATGTAATTATGTCAGGTTGAGTGGAGGTTTGAAGAGGATCCAAATGTAGAGATGAAAGCTGTGGTGGTTTCTTGCAGATTTAATAACAAAAGGTGGCAACTAGTGATGGTGAGATGAAGCCTCATGAGGCATTAAACCAAATTGCTTCAACAATCCCCACAGCTAGTAATATAATGTTTTTCTTTTTTTTCCCCATATAAGTTCCTTTGAAAAGTGTTCATGATTGGTGAGTACAAAGAAATCTTTTTTTTTTTTTGTAAAATGTCATGGAAGAGAACAGTCATTTAAGGCACACTGTTTTCTGCCATTGTAGTGAAATAAGCTCAAGCAGACAGTGAAAGTGTTTATGGAAATTGGACAATAATGAGCAAAATGAAAAGTGTTAGTCATTTTAATTCAAATGTTATAGTTTTTCCACAATTTTTGGTTTTAATAGGGTTGGAAGTTATGTGTTCAACCAATCTTATGGCTAAAGCAACCATTCTAATTTGGCAGTGTTTTTACCCAATATAGGATGACGTTCACTCATTCACTCCACCGCTCAAAGTTGCGGCAGGACGCTCTCCGCTCAAAATCCACTCCGTCCTCACCTTAATTTTCCTGCCGCTCTGGCGAAATCACTCTACACTTGCTCAAATTTTCAGTAGAAGGCATTTTCTGACATTTTTCCTTCATGTAATTATGCCAGGGCCCTGGGACACATGGCGTTTGATTTAATGATGTGACCAATACATGCATATTGTCTTATTCAACTGTTAAATTATCCCAGCTGTGAGCGCAACACCTCACTCCATTCATATTGCCCCGTGTTTCCTATTTAATTGTTAATTTATTTTACTAGACTTAAATCAAATAAATGTTATTTTACAAATTTTATAATCCAACATTTTTAATTGATGTTGTGATCGCATCGGAGTAAACTGGAGTGAAGCGAAATCCTCGCTCCAGCCTTTGAACTGAAAAAAGCTCTGTGCTCCATTATATTTCTTCCGCTCCGCTCCACGCTCCACTCCGCTCACATACTCTGATCTTGACTCAGTAGCAAAGGCTGTTTAAATGCCTGTCGAAGTTCTCATGTGGTCTGAACCACTTCCTGAAGTGGTCACATGGTACCACGGTAGAGAGGCTTTCGACGTCATACATTTTGGCCCCTCCCCTAAATGAATCACGCCTCCAAACACGCTTCGGAGAAACGGCTCCTCAATTACTTGACACACATCTCAAAGCCTCGGCTCATCTCATAACATCGCTAGTGACAACTGAATCAAAAATCCCAAAATAGAAAAATACAGAAATACCAAAATCCAGGAGACATCAGGGAAAACACAAATGAGGAACAGAGAAACAACGAGGAACCAACAAAGAGTGACTGAACAGAAGGAGTATATATGGGAGACAGAAACAATGGGAGGATTAACTGGCAGACAAGTAGCAGGTGTGGAAAGAAGAATCTAGAAGAGAACTAGGAGGAGACAGACACAAGAGTGCAACTGAGGGAAAACCAGAAATACATAAGAACTCTAAATATAACCAAAAACAACTAACACTAACTAACACTAAAACATTTGTTTTGTTTGTTTTTTTTTTTTCTCAGTAACAGCATCCATACTGAAGAGTGTTATCATTAGCATGGCCTAATTCTCCCTGGTATGGTTCATTCATTTAACAGAAAAAAGGATTTGAATGAATCTTTTGGTTTCTGATTATACAGCTGATCAAGCCATTTATAATAAGAATCAGTCAATAGCTAAATTCTTGTTTTACCACTGAAGGACAACTTGCATAACAGATCTTTACTGTAAATGATGGAACGCTGTTACTTTATTTTGTTGAACTGAGCTGTGTATTGTACTTCAGTTTACTTGGAAAGACTTTTCTCCCTGCGTGATCACTCAAAAATGCAATAATTGAGTTTAACAAGATAATTTTACTGTGAAATATTTAAATTAATATTTATTAATGCATATAAGTCTGTTTATAAAAAAAAAAAAAAACATTATTCCTGCATGTCCTGTTATTATACAGTATATCAATTTTAACATCTTTGCTTTTAAGTCTAAGTAGAGAAGGAAGATGCACAGATCTCTCCTGGCTTCCAGACCACACTCCCTGTCTCTCTGCCCCTTTCTTGTCCAGAGGGCAAGGATAAATATTAACCCTGTCAGACTTGTGTGAAAATCTCTCAGCCATTTTATTTGGAAGGAGGTGTGACAGATTATCGAAGACGGACAGATTCCTCAGTGGCAAGAGGTAGCGGCTCTCTTTGCACAGACACTTTAGGACCCGTGCTCTGACATGCTCCTTTAGCACCCTGTCAGAAGACTATTCCTTAAGCAAACACAAGCAGAGCTTTCTTTCCAAAAGGCAAGCTCTCATAAACTCCCTGAAAAGGACTTAGAGTGCTGAGGGAGCTGCGAGAAAACAAGATGTGGGGAAACCAAACAGACCTTACAAAGCCCTGGACATGGTGACTTTAGTCAACTTAACAGGAGTGCAGTGTTCACTTGAAGGAGTAAATGGGAAGGCAAATTTCAGCTGCAGTTTATCTCCACAGGTCAAAAAACAGACCAGGACTGCATTTCATGCTGACAAGTTAGCAAGCTACAGTGAAAAAAAAGGGAAGGACAGTTCTTTTGGTGACCGATTTAGTTTTCTTAAGCTTTTCTGTGTTCGTTCATGTATTTCCAAAATAACAACCAGATATTTTATTAATCCTTAAGGGACGTTTTATTTGTAAGAGTAAAATTTATTATAAACAGAATAAATTTGCGATATAAAGCAAGAGGTAAAAATACATCGACCCACAATTATTTCAACATTTAATTATCCATGAAGGGTTGCTGGAGCATTAACAACTGCTACACTTTGCAGAACTAGCAACATTAAAAAGAAAACCTAATGATCTCCTATAGCTGAATTAAGTAGGCAACATTTAGAATGAATTTGGACAGGATCTATGGGCTAAAAATTTTCTATTATCAAATAAAGACAAAGACTGGCTCCCTTTGAATAACCATTAAGAAATATGTCAACAAAAGTCCTGTGTTTGGAGGGTTTAGGTGGGTTAGACTTATTGAAGACATGGTGGGAACTTTTTCATGGCTAAACACTAACTTGAGAATGGTATCGTCATCCAGAGATGGACCAAGCAAAACCATTTTTGGTTGCAGTGTGAGATTCTGACACAGATGTGATAATACAGTCCACACACTGGCTTAGTAGAGCAGAATGTGTATGAGGAATTTGCAACCTGGACATCTAGTAGGCCTTGAAAAAGACTGAACCTTTGATTATTTAGACTGAACAAAACCCTTCATAATTATGTTTATCCACATATTTTAGTTAACCAAAGACGCAACATTGATTTTTTTTAACAAAATAGAGAAAAAAACAAAAACCAAGATAAATAAGCAAATGCATTTTATATAAGTCTGGAACTCCATATGTCTGCTTTATCTTTTGGATACATCTTCAAATGCCTGCTGATGCCACCTTCCTCAGTTCTTTTATTTATGGATACTTTCATTAAGCCTTTAGAGTCAAATCCAAGTGTCTGTTGAGAGTTTTGCTTTTTCCTCTAAGAAGAATAATTTCCTGCTTTATTTCACCTCTTGTGTCTACTGTGCCTCCAGTTTTGAAAGCTTTCTTGTTGGTTCCCAGGTCATCTCAAGATTCCTCCAGCTAACCTCTACATGATAGATCTCTCCTGGAAATCTATCCACTGTCATCCAGTTCAGTTCCTCCGTCATCACCTGCCAGCGACCTGCCCTTCAAACATTTAATTCTCTACCTGCTTCTCACATCCAAAATCCACTAGAAACACAAACTCTCTGTAGCTGATTGCATTATAAATATGCCCAAAACTATATCGATATCTCGCTAATTCCAAAAACTTAGCAATTGCGGTATTTCCCTAACAATGTGAATGTGAATGCCTTTGAGATAAATCTGAAAACATGGCAGAGGTGGATGTAAACATGTGAAAAATATCCATAGTTTAGGCATGGCTCTATTGGGCGCCATCATCCTCCAGCTACCCCAACGTTCGGTTGCTGATCACGTTACTGGTTAGATGAAAATAATGTGGGGTTTTCTATCGAAAACATGCAAGTTTTTTTTTTTTCAAAATTCCAGTTTTTCCGTTTGGTTAATTTAATTTTTGTTATTACAATTTGCACAATTTCCTGGCTAACCGTTTATAGGGCAAGCCACCATTTTTGATCACTTTCATACCCATTACAAATGGAGTCCCAACCCGTCCCTCAGTGAGGTCTAGAAGCACAAGATCTATATCCAGCCATTCAGCAGAAATACTGCTACATCGCTGTACATTTTTTTTTATCACATCTGACCAATTAGATGAGCCCTTAAATGATATATTACCTGCTGAAAGTTAAGTTGAAAAAAAGAAAAAAAGGTAAAAATCTAATTGAAAAGTTAAAAAGTAGAGTTAAAAAGTTAATAAGCCTAGTTAAAAATTATATTTAGGTTTATAAACTAAAAAATGTAAGTGCCAGTATCAGCATTAATGGCTCTAAGGTTATGTTGGACCAAAAATTAGTGTTTCTTTCACTCTCAGAGTGTTTTTCATGAATTTCTTATAAAGCACTTTTGTTATAGTTGGTGTTTCTTGTTATTACATTGACATTAATTTTTGCAATCAAAATATTCATATTCTTTTAATGTTACAAAGGTCATAAGGTCTTTTCAACAACACTATTGGCTTGAAATTTTTATTTTCAAGTATTTTACTGAGTGCTCTATAAAGGGTTAATGAACACTATCTGTTGTCTCGCCCTTCACAAGGATCACCTGAATGCTATCAATCATTTTTTATTGAAAATGGATATTAACAATTAAGAAAAAGTGTACGAGACTGAACATAAACTATCTTCACCATTTAACCCTTTGCTAATAATAGTGGCTGAGTTTTCTGCAGGAAAACATGAAACTCATTAAAATAATTTCAATGCAAAGAGCTTCATTCGGTGAGGACAAAGGTCAAAAGGCCTGGTCTCCTAAAAATGTCCAGGCATTGTCTAAGTTTAAGGGAAGGACCTAAAGGGGAGCTGTCACTTGAAGGAATCGGCTAATCTTCTTGTTTGGAACGAAGATCTGCACATTCATTCTCAAAGAAATGAAGTTAATATATACAAACTTGTAATGTTAAAATAAACACCTATTTGTAGTTTCTTAAGCAACGTTTCAGCAGTGTGAGGGTAAGGTAGTAACAACATAGTGCTTTTTTATTTCATGTTTTGGGTTGCTATAGCAACTTAATCTGAACATTAGAGAATTGCTTTTAATCTTTTTAAATATTTCCTTTATATTGGCATTAGATACATTTCAAGTACAGGAACAGACAAGTGATTAGATGATCAGAACAATGAGAGGCTAAAAGATATTAACAATAGTGTGCACCTCTAGACATGTTTCAATCGTTGCAAATTTCACAGTATTACATTAGAAGAGCTTGATGGAAACAGACAATTTAGATAAATGTACTAGATTTTTAAGAAAAATGTTTACACTCACTTCAATTTGGACTTTTTTGAAACAGTGTTAAATGTGCTAAAAAGGAGATTAACTTTTTTCAAATTCTGCTGTAGTGAATATTTACCTCGCATTTCCGCCACTGCTGGTGTCCTGTATCACAATTCTCTTCTCCATGTCTCTGGATCGTATGAACCATCGCTAATACTAGCTGACCTAATTAAAGTAAATAATACCTGCTTAAATCAAACACATTCATTAAAACTCCATGCCAGCCTTTAACTCTACTTCCTGTCTACAACAGCTAAGTCAGTACGTGACATTACTCTTTTAAATTGCCTTGGTTTTCTCGTCATTAATTCACTTAATTGGATGGAAACAAAAATTAACATTTTTTCTTTTTTTTTAACTTTTTAAAAGTTTGGTCAAATTTGAAACACAGGGCCACTGTCTTCAGTAAATCACCCATTAATGGTGACAAGTGGTAATTGAAGAATTGCATAGATCACCCAGACACAAACGGCTGGGAAATGTGCCCCACCACTAAGCATTGACCATTAAACTATCACAAATCATCCTTAATATCTGTGTTTCTGATCATTTATTCTTTGCTCAATTGAAATGTTCTTCACTTCCTCAAGTTGCCGCACAGCCATGAATACAACAACCATCTTCCTCCCTAGTTGTGCAGTTTCTTTCCAGTTTTGTAATTGTGCCCATTTCTGATATGTTCTAAGTCCCAAGTTTATTTATCTGTGTGGGATCATGAAACTTTAATGGAAAACATAAAGTGTTTAAGCTGTGATGCCACTATCGTCCTTCTTTTTTTTTTTCTTTTTTTCCCAGTTTTTCGTTATTTTCTGACAATGTTGGGTTGTATGTATAACACCCTATCAGAGCGGCCTGGTTGTCCACCTATGTTTTATTTGTAGGTTTTTGTTTCTTTTTGAAACAAAACTGCTGCATTGTTCTTTGGCAGTTTTTTCTTTTGCATTTTATTTTTTGTTTGCGTGTTTTGTTCGCATAATTGAAATGGATGAAGCCCCTTTTGCTCTGTGCTTGCTACTGCCGATATTTTTTTAAATAAGTGATCATCTAATCACTTCTCAAAGTAACAGCAGGTTCAAATAAACCTCATTCCAACTTGTTTTTAACACATGGTCCAAAATTCAGACATGCTCTGTGTTGTGTCTAAATGCCTCCCTGAACAATTCTCCCTCTGCTAGCACTGAATGGGAGCATGGCTGGGAACCCTCACAGGGGATAACCTCTATTACCTCTGTAGTCATAACTGGGTCAAATGGTTGAACCAAGAATTAATTTACAGGTAGCCAAATTGTGTATCTTGGGGATGTGGGAGGTCATACAATTTGACAGGGGATGGAGAATGTGAGGGTAAATTGAGGTAAACGGAAAGTAAGATCTTAAATCAGAGTTGAACTCTAACAGGTGGAGTCCTTGGGGGGGGGGTTCAGTATTACACCTTTTCTGCAATTGAAAAAGTCGAATAGATGATCCATTTGTTCCTCTGTGTTCCTGTCTTGATTGCAATTCAATTTATCTGTGTGTGTGTATGTGTGTATGTTGAAGCCTTTTTTAAATTTGCAATGCTTGATGGGCTCTGAAATACATTTCTCTTGAGCCCCCAGCAGACTTAGATACACTTGTCACATAATCAAAAGTGAAATACAAAGCACTATTTGGTGAAAGGGCTCGGATTTCATTCCAGAGAAATAATTTAGTTTTTTTTAGCCCCTCTACCCTCTCCAGCCGGTTGCTTCCATGTCATTTAGATGAGTGGTTAATAAGGCAGGGCGTTAAGAGGATTATGATCTGGTTGGGCTATGGCGGCTGCTGGTGATGGTGGAAAAAGTATAGAGGAGGGGGAATCCAAGCATCTAAAGCAGCCTTAGATGGAAGGAGGGGGGCATACATTTGGTTGGCAAAATACTGGGCTGGGGAAGAGTATCCTTCTCACTGTCAGGATTCATTTAGTCAGAACTAAGCACACCCAACAGACCTGAGCTTTTCAATAGGGCCATATCTTCTTTCCTGTTCTTTGGGGTGCCAGTCGATTTGCTTTAAAGACTCTTTATCCATTTCTGTTTTAATGAAGACTTTCAAAATGGTCCAAAGGGAGGGGAACAGGAATTGGACAGCCAATGAGGAGGTGAGTGCTCTACTCAGTTTGATGAAGGGACACAAACAGAATCAGGGTCCAAAGAACATCTTATGGCTAAAAGTGTTTGAAGATCCAAAGAAAGAGCTTAAGAATGTCCATTCAGACTTTCAATTGAGAAGAAAGGACGCTATTTGGGGGAAAAATCTCTTACAGGTGGAGCAGATTTCTCTTGGGAATCTTCTTCTTGATCTGCTCTTAGGAGAACTTGGGGGATGGAGCAGACTTGTTGGAGGTGAAGGTGGAGAAAGCCTGATTCCGGCTGCTGGGACTCCTGGCTAAAGTGTCCTCTCATGCCTTCCTGAAAAGCCAGGCACTCTGCAAAAGCTCATTTTAATAAAGCTCTTTGGATCAGCTGCTGCTCGCGCCACGGAGAAGACACAAGCCTCACCACCCCCCTCCCACCTCGCCCGTCTTTCTGCCATCCTCATCCCCAGCACAACCTCACACACCCCACCCTGCTACTCTCAACGCCCAGCACCAGGCTTCTCAAATGCATCTTTAATTCAGCAACTTTGAAGTGGCACTCCAGCAAATGCACTCAATCAATTATAAATGAAATAATCTCCTTATGATATTAGAGATTTTTAAAGTCTAAGAAATACTGGGAGATTAGGGAGCCCAAATCAGTTTTAGTGGTATCTAAAGTGACAGCAGGAGAATCATTGGAGGGAGCGGGTAGAAACTTAAAATGATTATGTAGATCTGTGTCACTGCCGAATGTTTCTGCAAATCCCTGCTGGATCTACCGTAGCAGAGGGAACAGATTATTCTTGGCCTTATTTAAAGGGTTGGAGTTCTTAAGTGGCTTTTTTTTTTTTTTTGAAAAAGGAAACCTTTATATATTTTTACACATATTTACTGCTACAATTTTTCCCTCTCCACAGCTACTGCTGAACCTTCTTCCACCCATCGTTTGCCCTCTGGGTTACCCATGTATGTGGGCTTCTGCGCTTGTACACTGGATAAAGATATTGAAGTTTAACCCCTCAGCAACACTCATTTAATTCTCTGAATAAATAAATTACTTCTAACCTGCAGTGATTTTTTTCTTTGACTATGTTTTTATATAACATTTCAAATTGTATAAACAAGAATTAGGTTTAGTATCTAAAGCATCCAAAAAGGCTGCAAGTAACTGGTTCAAAACATATAGACTACAAGTCTGGTCTGAGCAAAACCCTTGGCCCCAGACTGCTCCCTGGGATCCTAATACTGAGGCCCATCCACATACTGGTAACGAGAAGTAACCCATTGAGGAAGTGTGTGAGCAGCTGCCATGGTAAGTGCTGTCCAAATAATGCTGATAACAAGGAAGGAGGTAGAAAAAGAAAGTTGTACTCTTTATGTCAATATTTAATTAGCATAGGAAGCTCTTGATATTCCTATATGGTGCTAAGGAGCTATAAACTTTCCTACAATCCTTTGCCTGACCCAACTTATACGCACATCCCACCTCATTGAGTTTAACAAAAATATATATATTTTTTCTATGTATACCTTCTCTGTGTAAAATAAAATTCTAAATACTAAGATGTTTGGGTTTTATAATGAGAGCTTCAATCCTTCACTAAATTTCTCTAAGTTTCTTTTTTTGCAGTTCTTCTTTGTAAGCTTGTAGTCCCAATTTGACTACATCATCCATAATGATATCCATAACGCTGAAGGCTATCCAGTTTCTGTCCTGTACTCATTACCTCCTGCCTGCCTGCTTGACTTTTTATGAATTTGAGCTGCTGGTAAAGACAAATCCAAGCTATTATTCCTGAAAAAGGTGGTTCTATATTTGTTGACAGCATACCACATTTTTCAGACTTCTTTTTGTTAAAACGCGTTACTGTTATGCGAATTCATCAACTAGAATGCCAAAACTTGAGAGGGCATGAATACTTTTGCAAGGCCCTGTCAGGCTTGGCTTTATTTGTGGCCATTTTGCAGAGCAGCTGTTGTGTTTATCCTTTTCAACCATTAGTCACATTGGTAGAAATTATGACCCAACGAACATTTCTATCACGTTGGGGTTCATTCATCTTTGATTACACCTTTCAGATGATATAAATTACGCCTATCCTACACTGTTAGCTTGATGGATTACAGGGGCCTATATGAAACACACTGATCAATATCATGGATTAGTTCCTGTTTCAAGGCTGTGTGACTCTTTGGAAAACACATTCCTGTAGTCTGCTTTAGCAGTGAGCCATGCCAGTGCTGTTGGAAACCTCGGCTACAGCTCAGAAATGAAGCTGCGTCAGTTTAACATCTCTGAAAGCCTGTTGTTTTAATTAACTGTTGCACCTATATCACAGGATTTCTAAAAGATACCGCTGCATCATCAGAGTTGGGGTTTGACTTCCAAAAATGTTGAAGTTTGTTTTAATAATAATAGTTTATGGCATCCGGTTTTCAAAACCTGATATAGCATCATGTTGTAAAGCAGGATAGGAGTGGATAATTATAAACATAAATTTGCTTCTATTTTGTTTAAATTTGACAAGTTGGAGGTATATTGGTTTATTACAGTGTGATTCATATTTGTCTGCTTTTATTTTTAAATCTATCCATTTTGGACAACCTTTAAAGAAATAGCTGTCACTTCCCTGTTTGGCAAAACACCAGACCAGATCAGATTAAAAGTGTGAATATAATATTTAAATATAAGTAAAAGGTTTTCTTAGATTATGAGAACCAACTTGTATCAGTAAATGTCAAGGTTGGGTGGAGGTTGGTTGAGGACCCAAATGCAGAGATCAGGAGGCCGAGATGAGTTTTGCTGATTTAATGAAAAAAGGCAACAGAAACAAAATCCAAGAACTAAAATAAAGAAACCAAAAACCAGGAGACATCAGGGGAAAACAAACATGGGGAGCCAAGTAACAAAAAGAGATCAGCAAAGAGAAACTGAACAGGAGGTATTTATACAGAAACAATGGGAGGAATAATTATCTGATAGGGAGCAGGTCTAGACAGAAGTAACTAGAAGGAACTAAGGGAAAGGAGACTGGCACAAGGGGGCGACAGAGAGCAACTCAAAAATACAAAACTGCTTAAATATAACAAAATAGAAGAGAAACCCATGGACAAGAAAACACTGAATAACATAAATCAAAGTGGAACTGAAGTGAATAAGAAACTCAAACAGAAGTCCACATAGGGCACATTCATTAAAGTAAAGGGTACATTGTTAAGCTTGTTTGTATTTGAAAATACTGAAGGAAAAGGATGCAACATTATGTCATGCCTGATGTTTAACCCAAAAAGGGGTGGGACAAAATAAGTGTACATTTCCACCTACTTCTTTTCGGAGATGTACTTTCAGTTATGATAACAATATTTCTCAAGATGTTTATATACAATATTAGGTCTGGAAAGGACTGCCTACTCAAGATTCTTTTCTTCTATTTTTTGATACATTATCTTTTTTTGAATGCTTTTTCAGAATTATTTGACAAATGTAATAATTTCTTTTTTTTATATTTGATATTTTTAATGTATTTTCAAAAATATAATTTCAAAATTTCTATCTATTTGTCTATCAATTTGCTAATGATAATAACAAATATTGCTACTGAAAGACAAATTAAGGAATAATTTTATACCAAAAATAAACATTGGTCTAGTATCATCCATATATAAGTTTAACTTAGAATCTGGTATATGCAAAACTATTCAGTTTCTTATGTTTTATTTTTTGTTGTTGTTTTTTTATATTGAATAGATACATTTCTAGACATTAAAATACTTACAAAGGTGTAAAACTACAACATTCATTAGTTAAATTTTCTGAAAACACTCCATTATTTACATCTGTTCATATTCCATTAAGAAGCAATGAATGTAATGCTGAAACCTTAGACATACGTTTTAGGAAGGGAGAAAATCAGTCAGCAGACAAGTGTGGACAGATTCTTGGAGCAAGCTTTTGACATCCTTAAGTGGTCTTTAGGCAAAAGGGACGTCTGACCATTGCCTTTGAACGGAATAAGTGACTGCAGAGATTTAAGCAAGATAATATTTTTTGAAAACATCAGGAAACATTTGGAGGCATTTATCAACCTGAATGAAAATGCTCCATATGGACATGGAAAGGGTCAAATGAACAATCATTTAAAAATAAAGCTCACCAATTACTGTCTATCCCAGCCAGAGAGCCAGTCATGGCTGACTAGGCACACAATCCAAAGAGGCTGATCACTCCATGTTTAGGTAATTATCACTTCTGGCATGAGCTGAAGGGCCTCTTAACTGCCTCATTGTTGTTGTTAAACAGTTTGCCCTGCTGATTGATGATGAAAAGTGAACATACACCCACACCTCTCCTGGGACTGTGACATAATGTGCATGTGTCCCCTGTGGCTCAGCCAGCTGGGCAGGCTAAACGCAACACTCACAGACAGGATTGTATAAACTACCAGAGGGGGTTGGCCATAAATACATTATTCATACCCATCTGATGTGACACCCTCCATGGCAACGCACACAAACTCCCACTGCCACTTTGGTTTATTCAAATTCAACCACTTTATCATATCAGTGGCAGGGCTGAGGAGTCATACATCCCTGTAGATGCTCTGGTCTTTTCCTGCACTGTCATCAGATTCTGCAGCGCTCCCCAGTGTGCAGCTACCCTCATTCATATTCATGTGGAGTCAGATTTCTGCCACAGGGCTCCACTGTGTGTACGAGGCAGGACCTTGGGGCAACACAATCAAAACCCGTAAACTAGCACACAAAAGCAGACAGTCATCCTCAGGCTTTCCTAATTTTGACTAACCTTCCAGATAAACAAATACAGAGATCTGTAGATCTGTTGTGTCTCCCCTGCTGTCAATATGTGCAGAAAGGATTATCTAACAAGAGAACTGCAGCTCTTATTCTACGGCTACACTCATTCTAGAGGCCTTAATGCCTGATTCTGTTGGGTTTCTTTCCCTCAGGGATCTGACTTTTCATGTCGTCCTTAAAATTATATTTCAAATGCGACGGCCACCATCTCTGGTGTAAAAAGTTAAAGGTGACCCTCGTGCTGAAGACACAGTGTCAAGGACAGGAAGCCGCTAAACTGTGAGACACCTGTCACACTTCAATGGCATAAAAGATGGATGAAATGTGACATTTTTGGATTAACCTTAGACTGAAAAACATTTGGTCCAATTAAGGACCACATATAGTTAAAAAAAAAATCAGATTTATGCTCTTCAAATTTACCATGGATCACATCCTGGTCCACACGTTGGGTTTGGGTCACTTTTGGCTAAATTAAGAGCATAATAGTCCTTAACTTACGGCTTTTCTATGGTCTGACTTCCCAATTCTTCAAAGGATTAATCAATGTTTTTCACTAGAGCTTCTGTTTAAAATGTAAAAAAGTGAATATCTTACCTACTGTAGCTAAGTTTCTTGAAACTTTACTGAAGTATAAATCTAGATTTGTTTGTCTTAGAGGCTCAAAAGGATCACAAATTGGCACTTTTGTTATAGAGTGGGAATGTATTGAGACCATGAGCTCAAAGAGACGAAAAGAGATTTAAACTATATTTTTGAGAAAAGACAAAGCCCCCTGATCTATTCTTTGCAATATATTTTTTAATAATTTAGAAATCCATCTATTTTCATGAATATGTTAGTCTGGAACAAAGGGGTAAATTGAACCAGGCACAAAGGGAGAGCCCAAAATTGACACTCTGACCATTAAAATACAGGCAGAAGTAATTTACTATTTAATATTTACTATTTACTATTTGCCCTAGCAAAGCTGTCAGCTGGCCTGGTCTGGAATATTCACCTTTAGGATTAGTGGCTCTGTGTATTAAGTTTTGGTGGTTTCTTAGCAAACAAACAAATTTGGTAAAAAAGAAAAGAAAGGGATAAATTTCAGCAGAGAGTTGTGTTTAAATGAATCACTGTTCAGGGTAGAATTACCTTGGCAGTGTCTAAAACCATAAAAACTTTATTCATAAAGCATTAAAAAAAACTTAAAAACAATTAATTAATTAACTATTTAGCATAACTGATTTCATAAAAATTATGTCAAACCAAGTATAACTGAGGTTCAAAGTCAATGGTTAGTTTTGAAGACAGTGATTGAGCCTCTTTAATGTGCATTTCTGATAGAGCTACAATAGAGAAGACCCTGCCCCTTAACCTGGGTACCTTCAGCAGCTTCTGTTCAGCTGACAAGAGGCACCAAGGATGGATGAAGGTGCTTAAAAATTAAGAAATGTATGTCGTTAGTGGTTTTTCATTTTGCTGTGTTTCAGTCCAGTTCTCCATGTTAAGTGCAGCTTTCCTTAGAGAAATCCCAGTGCTCGCAGGCCTTCTCAAACACTTATTTTTTTAGCACTTATTTCCTTATTTCTACCTCTGCAGAGGCCTCCACTGAACGGTGATCAGAGTCTAATGGCTGCAAGCAGACTAAGCAACCCAGTAACATACAGTATAGAGCCTCATGTAAAACCACAACTAAGGGAAGGGAAAACTAATGCATGACTGCATTCATTGACAAAAACTAGTGACTCACTTGATAAATAGATATTCAGTGATATCTTGACTGTTGATGCAGTAGTAAAAGCCCTTTTTGCATAAAACTTCCCAGCACACCCTGATGAGGCTTAGATTGTTGTCATGAGTGAAAGTCCAGAGATATTTTGGCCATGCTGATAATAAGGATTATGGAGCTGAATTGATATTTTTCTGTGGGGTAGAGTCTGTAGGAGGCAGTGCAGATTTATTTAAATTTATTTTAGTTTTTACAACTCTGAATCGTTACGTGTAAATACTTCATAAGTAGGCCCTGGAGTGCCCTCTATAATTATTCCTTTTTATTATTAGGACGATTACTCGAGGAACGAGGAACTTTAAGGTTTTTAACAAGTTCCAAAAATGTTAGCATCCCAACACAATTGATCCAACTTAAAAAGATTATGCATTGAGAGACATATCATTTCTAATAAATGAATTGAATGTTTCCCTTAGGCGTAATATAATATGAAACAGAGGCCATAACTGGTTACTCTTCAAAATGCAAATGACTTGATCTTAAATGGTCAAAAACCTGTTTGAGAAAATAGTAATAGGTCTAAGCTTGCCCAATTCTGCAATCAGGGCATTAAAAAAACACATTTAATTTCTAAAAACTAAGACTAACCAGGATATGAGTTTGTGATTCCACCATCCACATTGAAAAAAGTGACTTTCTGGTGCAGTAAACCCTATTGGAGTATTCATCATAATTTCCTCTCTGTATTTTTAAGCTTCAGTAAAAACTAGAGTTTCTGAAGTAAAATTAAACCTTTTTTTATGTAATACATGAATTTTGGGGAAAGAAAAAGTTTCAGTCAGATTTCCTTATACTATTTAAATGTTTAACAGCAGTATGTACATAAACCTAAAAATACTACATAAACTTTACTCAAAAAATTTTACGTTTTGAAGCGTAGGCACGGTGCATGTGCAAAGTAGCTCACAGCAGGACTGATTCTGCTCTGAGTTCAGACGCCACAGGATCACACACAGAGCAAGAGGTAGTCCTGACAACAGTCATTTTTACAGGGTGTAACAGTACTGCAAAAGCCTGCTTGCTGCTCATGGGACTGATATAAATGTCCTGAACTTGGCATACCCTCCCACAGTTTAGACAGTTTAAGCTGTTAAATTTGTTTCCTTAATGTTGTAATTGCATTCTTAAAAGTCCACTAGTCTGGACGACTGGTGGAATGTTGAAATTACACTGTTTCAGATTGTAGGTTTTGAAGGTTTTTATTGCATATTTGAGTAGTGATATATTATCAGATCTGTGTTGGATGTGATGTATATGAAATACTGTGTATTTGTTGTTTACAAGTCAGACCAACCCTGCACTTTTACTATTAATGCTATATTTGTACATGTTTTTTTCCATTTAAATAGAGGCATACATAATCTTTACACTACTGCTCAAAGTTTGAGTGCCTGTTTTTTTCTGACCCTCACCCAGAAGTTGTTTTGAGCATGTTTTTGGAAGTTAAATATTCTTGATCTTACATATGAGTATATTTCTGTAACCGATGTTGAATCTCTCCGTTTCAGAGGGTTGTACATTTTTTATTGCATATTTGAAAAGTACGATTCCAGTTGGTGGGCTGCTCAGTGGCGCAGTGGGTAGCACTGCTGCCTTGCAGTAAAAAGATCCTGTGTTGGATTCCCAGCACGGGGTCTTTCTGCAAGGAGTTTGCATGTTGTCCCTTTGCATGTGAGGTTCTCTCCGGGTACTCCCGCTTCCTCCCACAGTCCAAAAACATGACTGTAAGGCTAATTGACTTCTCTAAATTCTCCTTATAGTGTATGAATATTTGTTTATTCTGTGTTGCCCTGTGATGTACTGGCGACCTGTTTGCATGTTCTCCCTGAGCATGCGTGGGTTCTCTCCGGGTACTCCCGCTTCCTCCCACAGTACAAAAACATGACTGTTAAGTTAATTGACTTCTCAAAATTCCCCTTAGGTGTGAATGGTTTTTTGTCCCTGTGTTGCCTTAAAATTTTTAGTAAAATGCTGTTTTTGCCTATGAAAAACAAGTATACTTTACTTAATTTGTTTAAATTAATCTAACTGACAACTTGGATGTAATTAAGTAGATGTTACTTAATATCTTCACAACTGCTGTGTCTTAAGCCGGGATTACACTGTGCAATTTTTTTGCCCTTTTCGGGGAGGCTTTCCAGTCGTGCAAGAATTTTCTGATCGGGCCGACTTTCAGCCTGATTGTGCGTAGTTTAGCGTACAGGGGGTAACGAGGTCGGGGGAAAATCAGACATGATAGATTTTCTTCCGACCATCGTGAGCAAATCGCTCAGTGGGCATGCATAAACAAGGATTTTGTTTTTTTTTTTTCTTCCTCTCTTGTTGTGCCTGTGCAATCGACGTAGTTCTAATTTACACATGATGTACAAACTATTGTGCTGCCTGCACCCTCTCTTTAAAAAACACCACCTTGCATAATCTAAAATCCGGGACAATTTATCCGACTTGCGGGCATCCGTGAACAACTATCCATATCAGGGAGACTCCCGAAACTTCCGGGAGACTTGGGATGTCTGAATAGTAGCTACCTTTGCTCAGCCATGTCCAAATATATCATTGCCTTTTCTTTTTAGGGCTTTTAGCACAAAATTGCTCAATTTACCAAGGCAGTGCAGTTCACTCAAGTGAGCTTCATATTCCTCTTCTACTCATTTGCCTTCCAGATAGACGAGTCAGAGTAGCTCCATCTCACTGCGGAGCTGAGTCCGACGTGGTTTTTAGACGTACAGTGTGAGCAGGTAGATTGCATCAGAGCGTCATGTTGCACATACATCATGAACTGTAAACTCACACTGTGTAAGCTGTTGCTGCGTGCAAAGATTGAAAAAATCACACAGGCTTTGTATGCCCAGCTTTATGGAAAGTAAAATTCCCTTGATATGGAAAGTGAGTGTTCCCTGATATTGCAGCATTAAATCTTACTTAAATCATTTGCATGCAGATACTTACAATATATTTTTTAAGTAAATCTTATGAGGTTTTTTTCAGTGCACAGTGATGTCCAGGTCTGGCTTTCCAGGCACTATTCTCACAGCAGCAGACGGTTTGATGGCAGAGATTTTCACATGCATCCTTAAAGGTAATCACATGACCTACAGCAAGCTGTTGCTACTTTTCATACGAAAGTAGAAGCCTGAACAATAAAAAAAATACTACAAACATTTTAGTCCAAACTATACTTTATCCCAGACAAATTGGACAAGACCAGGATTTCTGGTGTAATCTTCTAATAGATAAGTCTTTGATGGAATTTTGTTTGGCATAAAGTAAATTCAGCATAAAAATAAAAATAAAGAACTGAAGCCTGAGGCATGTAGGAAATTTGGTCAGTTCACTGCCATAGAATCCATTACTAATCCAGTCCATCCATAAGAGGGTGCTTTGAAAATAATTCTTTAAAGAAAACAGTGAATAAAGTGCAGTTTTGAACAGTTCAAAATGGCAAGGACACAAACCATACTATTTATTTGAACAAGGACAGGCTGATAATTAATTAATAATTAATTAAATAATTGTGAAATTCAAAATCCTGGTGGCTGATCATGCAAAAAAATTATATATTTCACATATAGAGAGGGTAACCCCCTACTCAGTAACAGTGATTACAAGTATCTCATCCTAAGTTGTTTCAACCAAAGGGGCTCAGACTAGTTATTAGAGAGAATAAGACACATATTTTTGTTTATAATTTCTGTATTACAGATAAAACAAGGTCATCATTTGGTTTTTAAGTGCATATAAATGGATTATTTTCCAGAACTCAGCACAGACATATCAATGCTTCCTTACAAAAAGCTGTATATTTATACTGATCTAGTTTTTGTACCTGACTGAAGATTTTGGTTCATTTTTGGAATCCTTACATCTTAATTCAGCTTGTGATGCTCTGACATACGTTTCTGTCTTCATGGACCGTGAACTCCCTGCTGCGAAAAAGAAAATAGGAAACCTGGAGCACAGCTTCTATACCATGCCACAGAAACAAACCATCAAGGCTCATGTACTCATGTTAGATTAGAGGCTCTCTGTCCATTCAGTGGTGTAATGCAGAATACAGTTTCCCCCCTAGAGAAAGAAAAAGCCTTTCTAAGAAGGCTTTTTCAAAACAAACCATAAACACAGATTATGGAAGAACAATAAAACCATTCCTTATGTTCATTTCATAAAACACTGTATAATAAAGCTTATGGATAAGAGCTTGACTTAACAAGACTAATGTGCTCTTACCAAAAAACAGGTTGATGAGTAGAGAGTTTGTGATGGATTAAACTGAAGCTCGGCTGTTTGGAAACCCAAATTACAAATACATCATGTACTGGGGGTCCATACATGGTCTCTTACATTTGACCTTTTTAGGGTGCATTAATCAAACAACAGACATTTAAAATACCACCTGTGATATTGCGAAACAACGCTATAAAGAAGTTCAGAGAGGTTGTCATTTGAAAAGAGAACAGAACTGGTTGATAGTGCCTTAAGCTCGACAGATGAGCCTCAATTCACTAAATGTTTGAATCCAAATGACCCGCAGATGCTTTAAAGCAGATTTAACAACAATAGACAGATGTTGGATGTTTAGAGGTAGCTTAGTGAAAGCGGTTATCACACCGGGGAATTTATTTTTTTTTATCCTCGTCCTTTTAATCAGGAAAAGACTCAGAGCTGTTTCTAAGTGCTTCCAAATCAGATAACAGAGACAGAGGAAATCAACTTCTCTGTGTAAGCGTTCACTACTTTGTGGGGCTGATATGGTCCAGAGAGGATTATTCCTGGATGGGAGGCTGGCTTTGGAAGATCTACAAAGATGGAAATATGGATGTTCCTGCTTTAGAGGATCATGACAGTCGAATAGCGGGTCAAACCACTTTGTCTGAGTCATACAAAGACTCTTTAAAAGGTTATGGCATGAATTTCCTAATTTAAACTTTTTTTTTTTTTACCTGAATGCATAGATGATGGTCATAGTAATTTGGATTACAAATGTAGAACTGGAAACTGTTTTCCGTTTTGAAAGTTCATATACAAAAGTGCTTTTTTAATTCAAGTTAATGTCGAACAAAGCTGATAAAGGTCAGTCTTACATTAAATTGTAATATATTGATTATCAGAGCACAGTAGTGTAGGGCTTTGCATGCAATATTTGGCTAACTCACAGTTTTTTCCTGCAAACTTTCAGCGGTAGGTCAGGGCAGTTGATCCTAACAAACTCCACTGTCTATCTGGTAATTTGTGCCAACAGATGCTTTAGGGAGAGATGTCTCAATCTGATCCCAAGTATTGAGGTAGCTTTGATGGACAGGAATCGGGGTCCAAAATCAAGTTCAGTTTGTCATACTTTTTGTTTGTGTTCTCTATGTGGACGGAAAACTAATTCTAGCATCTATACTTCTATTTAAGCATCTTAAACTACTTTAACAAAATTGTTTCATGTCTTGAGAGCCTTTCATAATTCTGTGAAGATACAATGGATCTATCTAAGCATATCTTTCTGTTTCAACATCACTATTTGATATACTTTGAAAACATATACTGTAGGTATTGAGTAGATACAACATAATATAAATTATTTGCATATTAGCATGTTCAGATTAACTTAAAAGTTAATGAATTGATTTAAGTTTACTAACAAAAGCAGGTAGCCGGAATTTCAAATGATGCATTCATGCCTGGTGGCACGCTACATTCAATGCAGCTCCGCTGTCACTGTTAACTTCTAGAACCCACAGCTTATTACAACTAAAGCTTAGGTGAAACAGGGTCATGCAACCTTTAGCAAAATATGAGAAATAGAGCAGAACCAGTGAGTTGCATTGGGCACATCTATGTTTAGATGCTAACAAAATTAACAAAACTTTGTATGCAAGTAAATAAGTAAAAATATTTTATTGATTATTTATTTATTATCTTATGGCACATTTTATCAGCAAGGCAACTCAGAGGGTTTTACATCAAAAATCAATCACAACAAATGTGCTGTAAAACCATCCATCCATCCATATTCTCCCTCTTAATCCTTCAGTGTTGCGTAGGAACTGGTGCCTATCTCTGGCAGACCAGACTATGCACGCACATACACACACACACCCCGAAGGGCATTTCAGAGACACCAGTTAACCTAAAAGTCATGTTTTTGGGACTGTGGGAGAAAGCTGGAGTACCTGGTGAGAACCCAAGCATTGCACAGGGAGAACCTGCAACCTACATGCAGAAAGACCCCGTGCCGAGAATCAAACCCAGAAAGTTTGCTGCTAACTGTAGCAACCATTAAAATAATTTAAAAACAGCAATCAAGTACACAGCAAATTATCAAAACATCAGAATCGTCACACAAAATCATAAAAACCATAAAGTAGATACACATGATAGTCATAGCGAGATGGTCTATGTTTAGAGGAGCTTTTTACCTGGATTTTTTCATGGACTACTAATCAAAAGCAGCTCTAAACAGGATGATCTTTGGTATTAATTAAAGGAATTTAGTAATTTTGATATTTTGCAGGCTGCACAGTGGAAGAGTGGGTAGCACAGCTGCCTTGCAGTATGAAGGTTCTGGGTTTGATTCCTGGTCTGGGGTCTTTCTGCATGGAGTTTGCGTGAGGTTCTTTCCTGGTACTACAGCTTCCTCCCATAGTTCAAAAACATGACTGTAAGGCTAATTGGCTTCTCTAAATTCTCCTTATAGTGTATGTGTGAATGGTTGTTTGTCTCTGTGTTGCCCTGCTATGTACTGGTGACCTGTCCTGGGTGTACCCCGCCCATTGACTGCTGGAGATAGGCCAGAAGGAAAATGGATGGTTGGATCTTTTGCAGTTTTCAGGGATTATGTTCCAGGTTAAATGCATATAAAAATTGTAGGTTCTGGTTCGGGGGATACAAAGGAGACTTGGAACCAGAAACCTGAGTGTTCTGGAAAGTTAATACGATTGATATAAAGTCTTTCATGTATAATGGTCCTAAAGTGCTCCGAAACGTATAAACTAATAGATGTAGTATAAAGTCTATTTTCTGACCTACAGGTAGTCAGTGTAAGGACTTTAAAACCATATGATGGAATGCCTGCTAATCTTTCTAAGAGCAGTGCAAAGAAGTAGGAAGAGAAAACAACTACTGTACCTCAAGTTATTCTGCTAAAGCTGGTTCTACAAGCAATGTAGTAAATGGATGTACTCAGTTTCCTAAAGGAAATTTCCTTCCACTCCTCTGAATGTGTAGTCTTTATTTTGTGATTGATTTCTTAAATGTGTTCAGTTAATCCAAACCTGAAATAAAATAATTCAATTTAGCACCGAAATCGCAGAAAAAGGAAAAGAAATTTGAAGACTTGTTTTCTATTTGGCTCATTCATTTTTCAAGTATTTAAGAGTAAGCCCGTCTGTGTGCTGACTGAGGGTCTCCACAGTAGGTCTCTGATATTCCCAGCTCCGTCCCAGGGTGATAGTTAATTACCCAGGATAAATCCACCGGTAATTTGTCAGGCTGCTCCTCCAGCCCCAGCCGCCCCATTCACATTCCACTTCCCTTCTCTCTTATTCCTCATTCTAAGCTCATGTAATGAATCACTAATCACTCAGTCCCTGATGAACATCCCTGGCCTATTATCTCTTAATTACCCCACTCATGTGGCAGCGACACAGGCCAGCAGGGGGGCAAAGAAATACAACAAATACAATGCAAGTGAATTCCTTCTCCGATATTTCCGATTAAATTACAAAAGCCAGAGGTTTGTAGCGCGTGTGTGGGAATGAGGGCAGTGTATTTACCGTCAGGCAGTGAGTTATGTGTGTCACCAAGTCTGTGCACCTTAGAGGACCCTCCAGCTGTGGTGGTTTATGTACATAGAGCCAGAACTGCCTTGCTCTCAATCTCTGCTTGGCCTTTCTGACCGGCGGGCTAAAAACAGTCCTCTCGTGGAGCAACTGGGCTGCGGCAGAAAATGGAGCCTCTAACTCACGGAGTCATTTGCAGTTGCGACTCTTGGGATTCGCAGCGAGTTGCCGCAGCACAAAGATAGAAATTGGAACTGGCAGCAAACATGAAATGGGGTCAGGGGATTTGCCCCCTGACATGCACACACACATGCTCAGTCGAAACATGCATCAACATAGAATATGTGAATTTTGAAGGTCTACTGATTATCAAGGGTGGTCCGTTCAGACAAAAGGTGGCAGAGATAAACGGTCTCCTACAGAGTGTTGTAAAGAGACTCTGTACTTTACTGCTGTCACTCTGTCTGTTTTAAAGGTCTTCACACAGGGCATTATCCAGAGTCTTAAGGGTTCGAGGTTTATTAAAATAAAATGCTTTACTCTTTAGATACAAGCTAAGGGTCACCAGTTGGTGTAAAGGAGCAGCGTGTGAAATGTGATAGAGGAATTCCCATACTCTCTTTTCTTCATCTGAGAAAACACCAAAGAAAAGGTTCACAATCACTTTGTTGTCGCGTGTTTAGATCAGCCGTGTAAACCAAGAACAGTTTCTTTCAAGTATCCAAAAAATGACAGGTGCCCCCTGCCAAGATTTCTTGACAACACAGGTTTTTGAATTGAATCTCAATCATTTCAACATATCCCTTGAGGATCTGAAAGCTTAGCTTAACTTAAAAAATGGGAAAAAGAAAATCTCTGAGAAGCATTTTCTGAAATCCCTGTGTTCAGGTTTTTTTTTCTTTTATTGTTTTTCGTCAGTCCTTTAGTGAAAGCCTGTCAAAAATGGTTAGCTTCTCCAGTGCAACTACTTCTTTGGATCGTTAGGTCCTAGTCCTGCCCTGTGTCTGCACAGTTTCTTTCTATCCCCTTGTTTCTCTCCCTTTGTTTAGATAAAGCGTGGGATTAGGATAGATTTGCTCCCATAAAGCAGTGGTTTGATGGGCTTTTATCCCACCATGTTGCTAAAGATGTGTAGCCCCCGGATTAGTCCCTGACAAAAGGAACCCTTGTGCTGGGCCGCAGCCTATGGGGCGCAACCAAAAACTGGTTCTGAAAAAGAGGGCGGAAACAAACCTGCCAGCTTCGATATATCAAATCTACTGGAGAAAGCGTTCAGAGAGGTCCTGGTTGCTACAGGGACTGCTCAATCTTACAAAGCATTGAAAATAAAGTGAACAGCTTATGGTTTAACTTAAATCTGGACAGTAAACGCAACCTTGATCTTTGTTGTTTTACCCTCCAAGGTAATTACGTTTATAAAGCACCTTCAACAGATGAAAATTAGAACGTGCTTCACACACACAGGGCAGGAAAGTTAAAACATGTAAAAATAATAAATTATATTGATAATTAAAAGTGATTTTACAGTGGTCTTTTAAAAAAGAAAAGGATGTTTTAATGCAGAAACTTTCAAACTGTTAATATTTGTGATGGTTCCTGATAACCAAACACCTGGATGGTAAGCAGATGGCATGAAAACATGGTGATAACCTGATGCCACCAACTTTTTGCTGTTCTCAAGTTTTTGTTGTTGTTTTTCTTTTGTAAATCCTGCAGTTTTGAAGTAACACTTTAAGAGTCAAGTTTAACACCAATTCAAGCGCATTTGGTCCCACTCTGAATTACTGTTAAATTAACTCTCTACATAGTGTTTATCTTACTCCAGTCGTTGTTGTAATGACTCTAAAAGAGAGTACATCACTACCTTACTTAAAACTATTGTTGACATAAAAATAGAACATAGACTGTCATAATATTGGCACTGATGGCTGGCTTAATTGCTCAGTCCATTCACCTGTCTAACTCTGCCCGGTTGCTCAACAGAGCTTCAGTCATAGACGCCCAAGCCACTGCTATCCACAGAGCTGGTTCCTTAAATAAAAGCTTTGAATTATCCAACTGTCAGTCTTGCCTTGAATACTGGCTCCTTCTCTTCCGTTTCATGACATTTCCTTTACAATTATTAGAAAGGGATTTTTTAAATGATTTTGAAAAAAAAACAAACAATAAAAATAAATAATGAAATATATATATATATATATATATATATATATATATATATATATATATATATATATATATATATATATATATATATATATATATATAGAGAGAGAGAGAGAGAGAGAGAGAGAGAGAGAGAACATGAGAGAGATAACACAACACAATGGTTTGTTTAAATGTAAAGATAATTTCATTTATCTTTATTTTAATACCTCACTTCAATAAAAGTTTTGTTAGTTTCCACTGAAATACTTGTTTGCCATTTTCATAAACAGCTGATTGTTAGATGGCAAATCAGTCAGGCTATACGTTCAGGTTGGCAGCCTGCAGCCAGCTGTTTGACACACAGGCTACCGTTAACAGTCAGCTATGAAGGGTTATGCTGCTCTAGCTATAAAAACATTACTATCAGTGGTTTTTTTGTCTAGAAATATAGAAAGTATGGAAGTTTTTTTATAATGCATGGGCCAACTGACCAGCCCAGATACAGGAGGGGACATCTTTAATCTATGTTTTATAGTACTATAGAACACTAGCATTTCTTCTGGTATCTCTTTAAAAGGGAGCCATTGATGGAAAATTATAGTGGTTTAAAAAAATCTTTCTGTTAGTTTTGAAAGATTGACAGCAGCTTGCGCATACATTGAGTAGATCTGGGTAAAATATGCATTAAACTAACCTTTGGAGCTCTTGCAGCCCTTGTCAGAAGCCATTAGTTATCCATCCTTTGGTTGCTTTGTTTTACTCAATTCACTTACTTTGTGTGTCCATGCTAAATTAATGGATAGAAAACATGTCAACTAAAACACATTGGATATGAGCTAGATGGAACACACTCCTGACTGTTGATAAACATAGAGGCTGTGAATCTGGAGATCCAGCACATGTGTGGACAGACTTCAATGTGAATGACCCACTAATACACAGCCAGAGGACTTCTAATGGCAAGCTGCTTTGTTACTCCAGTCACACAAGTCCCACTGAAGCAGTCAATTCTGAACCATGCATCAAAATGATTAATTTCACCCAAATGAGCACAAGCTAACCTTGACTTAGAGCATGTGCTGGCCACAGCTGCTGGTGTAAAACCTTATATATGCAGGAAGTAAGAGGAACAACCTAATGATGAAAGTTAATGAGCTCGGAAGGCAGACTGCAACAACTTTCTTCTAAAGTTGAAATGCAATTCCATTCTGAGCCTTTTGAGGGGTAAAATTACAAACATTCACGCATTATAAACCTGATTAAAACTGCAGATGATTTATAAATCCCTGCAGCTTCCACGCCTGAGCGTTGATTTTTGCTGCCAAAGTCCTGATGCAGGGATAGAAGTTTGCAAGCGAAGGGATAATTGAAGTCTTTAACTCAGATCTAAGCAGAGGCTTTAACAAGACAACGCTCTGATGCAGCCAGAAAGGAGAAAACAATGAACATGTCATGGAAATATACAAAAGTTGGGGAGTTATAAACTGCATTGTGCATATAAGGGTTCAAAACTATTATCAAATACTCAAAACTTGACCTTCGGAGTAATTACTATCTAAATACACCTACATCATTGGAAAGAACCAAAATAACTGGAGACTGCATTAAACAGTTTTTGAGTGAGATGAGAGTATCAATTAGCAATAAAATATTGGGTTTCAATTAATGATTTGCAGAAATATAATTATATCAGAGAATATATGATCAGAAAAAAGAGACCTAACGTAAGATATATAATCAAAGTAGAAAAGTATGTATTCATCGTACACACATATTCATATAAATCAATTTAAGCACAACAGCACTCCACTCCAACACATTGCATATATGTTTTGATAAGTATAACTGTGTGAGCGGTTGACTGCCAGCTTTTACTTAAGAGTCTGAGACCAGCTGGAAGGAAACAACACTTGCACCTGCACTAAAACATGCTCTTGCAATAGTTCTTGGGCGCAACCATGATTAATGATATTGATATATGTACCTAAATGGGGAAAAAGACATTCCCTGACCGGGAATCGAACCCGGGCCGCGGCGGTGAGAGCGCCGAATCCTAACCACTAGACCACCAGGGACTGATGCCCTGTCAAAGAAACGGGAGAATAGTCCAACTTCTTTTCTGATTTGGCTCTTTTTTTCTCTTTTTTTTTTTTTTCTTTCTTTACGTGTTACAAAGTAAATATTATGGCAGTATGCACATTAACAGACGGCCAGGACGGACCGCTGCTGCTGGCCTGTAATATCCCTCAAACCCGGGCCTCTTGACTCTCCCACTGAAAGCCTTGAGCCACGCTGGACATTAGGCCGCATTAGGTCTCGTAAGAAAGCTGGTTTAAGGAAGAGCAGCTGAGAGAAATTCCTTCTCGCTTTAATTGCTTTAGAAACGGTCCCCACAAAGAGACACTGCCCAGATTTACCTCCAGTTTAAGTTCTTATTTCCATCGGTTCACAAGTTAATCCGATTTCTACCCCTTAAGGGCCAAATACACGGCAGCTATAGGCTACAGACAACAATACAGAGAAGGGGAAAAAACAAGGTCGGAAAAAGAGGAAAATATGAGTAGATAAAAATTGTTCGATTATTTTAGGTGATTTTATTTTTTTTCAAAAAAAAAACTTTTTTAATTAATAACCACTTGTTGCAACATTGTTAGATTTCCCATTTCATAATGTCGTGTATCATGAAACAAACAAAAATATATGCAAGATTGTCCACAGGAAAACATTCCTATTTTTCTAAAATTTTGGGGATTGAATCTCCAACCTTAGCCTCCTCTCTGTCTTCACCTGCCCCTAGAATTAAAATGTGCAAATATACACAGGCTTTACATTAAACGGCTACTTTGGCTGCCCTTAATTCCAGCCTAAACGGGTTTTCTTCGCAAGAAGGAATCTTTTCAAAAAAAAAAAAAAAAAAACTCGAAGAAGAAGGAGTGGGTATTATTGTTTTAATCCTCTTACCAGCAGTCATTTTAAGACATTTTTTGGAGGGGTGAAATGGCGTCTTGTCTACCCAATTCTAACCCAAATCCCTGCGGGGCCGGGGAGCTGTTGGAGGCACAGCGGCTCCCCGGCCTGCATCTCTCCATCTCTGCAGCATTCCCAACAAAACGCGCGGAAATTGCAAAGGAAAACTGAAGAGCGCGCGGCGTTAACCCGAGAGTGGCCGCGCGGCGCTCACCGCACAGCGCGCATAAGGGCCTAATCTGAGCCTGGCATTTGCATATCATTTAATTAACCCGCGATGACGGATCTCTTTTTTTATGAATTCTCTTAAATATCTCATAACTTCAGATTAGATTTCCTGACTTATGCAAATGTTTTACAACATCAGACGGTTCCATCACTTATTATTTATTAACAGGTCAGTATTTGATTTACAGAAACATATTTGCTATAGAAAAAATAACAACCTGCTTCAATGTTGGAGATGGCAGATTTTATGTTATCATTTATTTTATAAGACTGCGTGAACATTAGGATGTTTTTGTCACTTTACAGTAAAATCCAAAAACGGATAGAAAACAGATGTAAGGGTTTTTTTAATACTAGTTTGACTCTTGTTTTTGTACAAAAATGCCATATAATTACCAGAATATCATATTTATTGATTTATTATGTTAATAATAGATGTGAAATTGTTCACAGAAATGGTCACATCTCCAAAAAATTTCAATTTAATCAACTGTGCAGGATCATTAAATATCTGCACAACTATTAAAGAAATGTTTATGTTTTTTTATGATCAACTCAGGTGTGATCCTAAACCTGGGGTCCCACGGACAGGG
Organism: Cyprinodon tularosa; assembly: GCF_016077235.1. NCBI lineage: Eukaryota > Metazoa > Chordata > Actinopteri > Cyprinodontiformes > Cyprinodontidae > Cyprinodon > Cyprinodon tularosa. Next base: position 100,436 of record NW_024039539.1, read on the forward strand.
GAGGGGCCCGCTATAGGATAAAGAGGAGCAACGCCACGTGATTGGTGCACCGATTGGAGCGTCCGTGCGTCCCCGGTGACCCCACCCGGAGCGGTTTAAAAGCTCTTGGATGGCAGCTTTGCATCCTCCCCACAACCACAGCAAACACTGAGCGGTCCGCGGAGCGCAGCGCACGCAGCGGACTATCCTCAAGACGGTAAACTAAAGGACAACGGGAGTGAAGAGCAGGAAAGTGCGGCTGGTAAACTTTGGAAAGAAGTGAAGCGCATCTTCATTCTGGTGGATACATCTACAGATTGCAGAGAATACAGGTAAGGCTTTTGCTCAATCAAAAGTTAAAACGCGGTGTTAGTTTTGTGTATAATTTGTGCGAACAAAGTGGAATATTTAATACGTTTAAAGCGTTGCTTTTATCGTGTTATTTTTATATGATAAACAAAATATCCTCATATATCATAGAAGGTTAAAATAACCTTACATAACCTTTAAAATAATAATAAATTAAAATAAGCTCTAAATAAGCTGTAAATTATACCAAACTCTGAAAAAAAAGAATTCATTGGGTTGTCTGTTTATGTTGGCTCTATAATTTCAGCCTTACATCTCCAAACCCTTTTAGATTAATATTGATGCTAAATTGACGCCTCCACGCTGAGCTCCGGCCCTGAGGCTGTTCTTTACTAAATGCAGCATAACTCATAAATCCACGGTAATAAGCATAATTAGGCTTTAATCAGAGCCCGAGGCTCCGTGGCATTGTCCTGAAAGAAGAGCATTATGTTATGTTTAAAAGCGCAGATTGGAGATCAATGAAACAGGTTATACAATTAGTTTTTTATGCATGCTTGAAAGCATTTCCATGAAATTAAATAAAATTAAAAAATAGGCCTATAAGGTGTTTTTTTTTTTATACATTTATCCAATATTTTAAAATCAAAGTCCCAGCAGCACATGGTGGCCCACCTTTCACGGGTCAGGTCAGATGATAAATTAATAGCTTTGTAAAGTTGAAACCTATTTTCAGACGCATTAGAAAACGCAACCCAGTGGGGAATCCGGTGCGTAATTCTCTGATGACCTGTTCACGGTTCTCCCCGTCAGCCCGCAGGCGTCTAAAAGTGACCTGGGATCCTCCACAGATTCTCCCCCTCCGGTCAACACTGTTCGGGACGAAAAATTAAATTTTGTTTTCTAAAATCTAATGTTCTCAAGTGTAGCTTCGTATGGTGTAATAAGATAGTAAGTTCAAAAGGAAAATATATTTTATTGCACTACTAACAACAATTCAAACATCACATTTTAACCAACAAAATATAAATAAATATAAACAACTAAATATAAACATATATATATATATATATATATATATATATATATATATATATATATATATATATATATATATATATATATATATATATATATATATATATATATATATATATATATATATATGCAAAGCCTTTATTTTTATACTTTTTCATAAAACTGTAACTGTTAAGCTTTAGAACGTATATTGTATTTTTAAAACATATTATGATTGTTTAAATAATTGTGCATGGAAATAAAACTAAAACTAGCACCTCTACTATTACAGCGGAATTGTCATATTAAATCATATTAAATCATATCATCATGTGTATATATATATATATATATATATATATATATATATATATATATATATATATATATATATATATATATATATATATATATGATTTAATATATATATATATGTATAGGGATTCATAAAGTATTATTGAATCATAAAAATAATAAGGAATGATATGCAGATCTAGAGAAAACCTTTTCATTAAATTCAAACTTATTACATAAAATTTATGACAGATCTATCTACATACATATTGGTCTTTTGAGCGACCAATAAACCAATACGCAGCATCGTTTGACGTGTTGCGAGTTGAATTTATTTTATTCCTCACGTTTGACGAAAATCCCTGAAAAATCTGTGCTTGCAGAAATCTCCTCAGCCATGCAGCACTACGGGGTGAACGGCTACTCTCTGCACGCCATGAATTCCCTGAGTGCTATGTACAACCTTCACCAACAGGCGGCGCAGCAAGCGCAGCATGCACCTGACTACAGGCCCTCAGTGCATGCCTTAACTCTTGCAGAGAGACTTGCAGGTAAGAATCAGTTGCACATTTTCTCTTTGAATTTACCAGTACCTCTGCCACGGCTGTGGCTTGTTAAGTAACATGACAGTTAAATAAGAGCTCTACTCTCCACCCTGCCAGTCCCTTAAATTAAACTGGTCGTTTTTCTTTTTCTCAACGGTTGTACATTTCAAGACATTATCCTTGAGGCCCGCTATGGCTCCCAACACAGAAAACAGCGACGCAGTCGTACAGCCTTCACTGCTCAGCAGCTGGAGGCCCTGGAGAAGACCTTCCAGAAGACACACTACCCTGATGTAGTTATGCGGGAGCGCCTTGCCATGTGCACCAACCTGCCTGAGGCCCGTGTGCAGGTAAAATCAGGATGTTCCTGATAAGGCATTAAGTATTTTAATTTAAATATAGCACCTAAATGTATCCATTCTTCTGCCAGGTCTGGTTCAAGAACCGTCGGGCCAAATTTCGCAAGAAGCAGCGCAGCCTTCAAAAGGAACAACTACAGAAGCAGAAGGAAGCATCAGGGGCTGCTGATGGCTCACCAGAAGACTCTAAAACAGACCCCACAACAACTCCTAACTCAACCACTACTGTGGTTCCTGAGGTTTGCACTCCTCCACCTCCTCCTTCCTCCTCTTCATCCTGTCATTCAGAGTCAGAAAGGATGGCCGCAGCACGGCCTCAGCCAGGAGAGTTGAGCGTGGAAGTCAACGTCACGTCCCCAGAGCCATCGGACAGCGAGTCAGCAGCAGAAGATAACGCTGAGCGAGAGGAGGAGGAAATAAGCGGGGAATCAAGGGTGAAACTCAGGGAGGAGGTGCAAGGAGAGGGGTCTGCCCAGATGGGTAGCAGCTCTCCAGCCTGCAAAAGACTAAGCCCTACATCAGGTACAAATATCTATTTAATAAATCTGTATGATTTCCATTTTGACTGGACTGAATGTAAACTGAATTCAATTAATTAAATTAATCCTGAAATTTCTGTTCTCTTTCTGTCTTTCAGACTCTCCAATAAGCTCCCCTGCACTGCCATCCTCCAGCAGTGTAACCAGTGGGTTAGTTCAGAGCAACTCCTACGCTTCATCTCCCCTCAGCCTCTTTCGACTGCAGGAGCAGTTTCGACAGCACATGGCAGCTACAAACAACCTTGTACACTACCCATCATTTGACATGAGCACTCCCTCCTCCCTGCCCTACTTGGGTATGAACGTCAACATGCCTTCCCCACTGGGCTCGCTGCCATGCCAATCCTACTATCAGACCCTATCACAAGCCCAACAGGTGTGGAACAGCCCGCTGCTGCAGGCGGCACCAAGCAGCCTACCGGGAAGCCTCAACAGCAAAACCACAAGCATTGAGAACCTGCGGCTGAGAGCAAAGCAGCACGCGGCCTCACTGGGACTGGACACGCTTCCTAACTGAACTCTGGCTCTATTTTAGGCCAGCAAACCTACTTTACTCTCAACATCTCAAAGCAACTTTATGTATCCATGCAAATTTCTGGCAGAAGTCCAAGAACCCATCACTGTAATCATCAGTTATATCACAAGACTGTTGGGTGACCAAATATTTGATGTCCATCCAAAATGAGAGATAAAATTTTGCTGAATAGCAAATGCTAATGTTTAATTTTAATTATGAAAGCCATGGTTCAATGGTGAACAGGAGTTAAAGGCCCTTCGAAGCTTTTAGACAACAGAAACTGTGTTAACACACAAAGTTAACACTTAGGAGAACCTACCTGAATATGGATTGTCAACACACACTTTACTGATTCCTTGTTATCGTCATCAGATAAGAAGAATCACCCCAAACTAAAAGAAACTTTGACTTAAGGGATAACAACCATAAGCATCTTGACTGCAGTTGCCATGGAAGGCTCTGGATCATTCATGGATGTTCTTCAAATGAAGTCCAGCAATATTAGTTGGTGCTCACTTCTCCAAATGCTCATCGGCGATTAAAATATAGTTTAAACCTATTCATTAAACTTTAAATGTGCATGCATGAGCTCCTCTGGAGCATGGCTTTTAAGCCACCCAACAAAGCTATCATGAGAGCAGAAAGAGACCAGATGCCACATACAGTATGCAGGTCTAATAACTCACAATGACCTCCATGTTCAAAGGTACGATTCTTAGCTCGGACTAAATGGTGTTGTAAATATCCCCCAATGCTCAGCTCCACCTGACTTGTTTCAAAGCAAACCAATTCAACTTTGTGCATGAGGTTTGAGTGGGAAAAAAAATCTGTTTAACCTCCAGCAATGGCTTTAACCACAGAAATGAAGTACTGGGCAAAAGAAACTGCTGTTGCCAACATTTTTGCGCTTGCCACTGGCTTGAGCAGAAAGAAAGATATTGCTAAATCTCTGTATGATATATCACTGTAGATTAAAGACCTGTATTTGTCAATTTGGTTAAGATATGAATAATTTATCTGTTTAATGCAAGAGAATAAATTGTAAATGAAGTGTTAACTGTGTCATTGCGTGGGACTTTTGTATTTTTATTTGCAAAACTCTATCAGATCTTTCAAATATGAGCTGAGGCATTATCAATGAAACAAAAAAGCTTTTATTGTGACTCCATTGTTAGCTCTGCTTTTTGTCTGCAATGGGTATATGGGTGAACTAGCCTCTCTAAATTGTTGTTGCTTTTCATCCGTTCATGCATGATGGTTTGTCTTGTGTTTTATGTTGTCCAAATGGAGATAAGCACCTGCCCCAGAGCAAGCCTCACCAGGAATAACATGGATGGATGGATGGATGGATGGATGGATGGATGGATGGATGGATGGATGGATGGATGGATGGATGGATGGATGGATGGATGGATGGATGGACTAGGTAGTGGTGACAACACTGTTAGATGTTTTTACAGGGTTTAGAAGACTAAAAGTTATATAAAAACATGTATAAAAGAAAACTGAATTTCCTACAATATAGTAAGAGTTAGACTAAAATGAAGAAAGACTGGAAGGAGTACAGCAAGATATTATTTAGAGCTTTAACTTCTGGGGTGAAGCATGCTGGATTTGGATTTGGATTTTCTGTTAGAAATGTCAGAGTTACAGGCAATAAACACAGAGAGTCCAATTTTTACAGTTTGTGAATCACAATTTTTAGATTTTTAAACAAAGTTCTTTAAAATGATCAGTAATATTTTACCTGTAGAGAAAAGATGACACATGACACATTACCTCGTGCTGAAAAGTAAGTAATCCTTAGATCCTGTATGATGTTTCTTTTAGATGAAATTCGCAAAACAAAACATCTCAAACCAAACATATTCATACCAGAAGCTTTGTTAGCAGATATTAGCAGTCTACAACTTCGCAACAGGCCGTAACGTTTAGTAGGTTACCGTTTTGGGTTTGCCAACAAAATGCATGTTCCTATATAAAGCTACATCATGTTCCTATATAAAACATCATCAGTCGCAACTCAGTTGGCTTTCTCTGGCTCCCCAAAAGGTGAAGATAGCTCTTGAATATGGTTTTTAGCTGTTTAGCTGCAGCAATAAAGACAGTGTTCCTGTGGTGTCCAGGTCCAAAAATAATCCCTGCAGACTAATGATGAGTTGTTGTTTTTTTTGACCAAATCAGCTGAAAAGTTAGACTGAAGCAGCACAGGCTGATTCATTGATTCCTTAACCTTTTATACAAGCTCATGGCTACCTATGCTAAACACTAATGCAAGACACTGGAGATATTTTATGTTTTTTAGACTGTAAGGATTTCAATTGTGTTTTAAAATAGAATTTTTTTTTGCTGTTATTTCTCAAACAAACTTGGAACAACTATAGCTCTAATCAGAAAATAAATCCTTCACAACCTCTCATAGCAGAGAGCCTACAGATAAATCATTAGGGTGTGTTGGTCTAATTGTTTAGGAGAAAAAAGGACTCATTGTCCCTAATTAAATGCTTTACGGTTTATAGGATTGAATATCATTCAACACACTTTGATAATTTATCACCTTTTAAAGGTTTAAACTCCCATGGAGCCATGCTTGCATAAAAATAGCTAAAAGTATGAAAACACAATCGGTAAAAAATTTGATAAGTTTCAACAGAATCAACTTGTTCTTTGCTAGTCAGTCAAAATGACACTAAATAGTTCTGATTCCAGACCTTTTGTGGTGCAAATCGAACTCAGGTACTGAAGACACCTTGAGGATCCATAAATAATTTGGACACAGGGGGTCTAGCATCCTCGGGAATAGGTTTTACACACCACATAGGGGAGAAGCTGCCACTTGTTCACCCGGAGTAGAAGAATTAATCCTACATGAAATGACTGAAGCAAAGTGTCAGACTCTAAAGAGTCTCCAATCTACCCGCCCACTCCTACACGCCGCCCTGCCGTCCTCCCCCACCCTGTCAGTCGAGGTTTGGCTGCACCGAAACAGAATGCCTCGCCTTAAGAAGATTACCTTTGGTTGGGATATCGATGGATTAAGTAAGAATAGAATGAGATAAAATAGGACTGAAAAGGGTTTTGGAGTCAGCAAAGTTCTGACACCTGTTTTCCTTTCCTTCTCTATCCAGCTTCATGTCCATCATAAAACATGTTTGATGCAGAAGAGGAGATCAATGTTTACATGGAGATTAAAACTTTATTTTCAGGTGCACTAATCATTTAGAACTGGTTTGGTATACGTGCTCCTAAAATGTGTGGTCAAACTGTTGTGATTATGTGGGTTTTTTTGTGCGCTTGTGGGACTTGTGAGGTAACGGGAATGGTGTGTATGAGTGTGTCTATGGCAGCTAAGCCGCTGAAGGTTTCCAAGAGCTCTTTGATGTGTATCTGGGCAATGCACTATTAGAGGGATTTTCCTAGTTGACAGCTCAGAGAATGTGTGGAGGAATTGCGATGCCAGCAGGCTAAAAGAATGCTGGAAACAGGATTAGGATCATATTCTGGCAGCTCCTGTCACTTCATCAATGGGCTAAGGTTTCCTCAGTGACAGCCCTCCTTCTCTGCCCGGTTAAAACCTTTAGTGGGACCATAAAAAAGGGGTGAGAGAGGGGAAAAAACAATGATTGAATGGTGTGCTATGATTTCTGTGAAGCTTTGTGTGGGGAGGTCTAAGAGGGGACTGTGCTGATATGCAGAGAGGGGTTGGTCGAGGGGAACAAGAAGAAAAAAGACTGTGGGCCTTCAGGAGGTGGTGTATGGGGGGACTAGTCTATTTTTTTTCTAAGTTAAACATCCAAATCTAAAAAAGGAGAGCATGAGGAGTTTTTTTTTTTTTTTTTTCCTCTTTTACATTAAAGCTCACGGACAGCGACAGCCAACAGGGGACGACAACAGCAGCAGGTGGGAAGGAAGAAAGCTGTTTCTTCAGATAAGCTCCAGATAAGCTTTGGCTGTCTGCACAAATGTGTGGAAAGGTTTCATCCAAAATGATATCATCTGTCTTAGAAATTATTTGATTAGTATAGGCTGTTCTGTTAAGGCCAAAATCATCTAAATATTATTTTTCTAAAAAAAAAAAAAAAAGTAAACAAAAAAGAAACAGCTGAATAATATCCAAATAAATTATCTAACACCAATTGTACATGAAAAGCTGATTAAACCCTTCATAAAGTGATCTAGAGAAATTCAGAATAAGAAACTTAAATCCACGATTGCTTTTAACATAAAAGAGCAGTGCTTTATAGAATTTATATAGCATATATATACAGGTTTTTAAGTATAAAACTTGTATAGAATGCTGCTCTTTTGCGTTAAAAGCAAGCATGGAAAAAACTAAACAAAAATACAACTTCCTTAATAAACGTAAGTATAATGAGTGTAAAACCAAATAAAATAAAAAGGGAAAACACGAGTATTCACAAAAATATTGCATCATTCATTACATAAAAAAGCATAAAGCTAAAAATTTGGAGTTTTTGAAGATTTTGCCGACCTGTCCAGGGTGTACCCTGCCTCTTGCCCATTGACGCCCCCCTCGCAACCCCAATTGGGACAAGCGTGTCAGATAATGAATGGATGGATGGATGGATGGATGGATGGATGGATGGATGGATGGATGGATGGATGGATGGATGGATGGATGGATGGATGGATGGATGGATGGATGGATGGATGGATGGATGGATGGATGGATGGTAGATTTTTAATACATACTCCGTTTAAAATGGTTGATTTAAAAACTTGACTGGATAAAATGGATAAAAAGAGTATTTACTTTTGCTTTTAGTTATTTGATACTCTTTAAAATATGACGACTTTTCTAACAAAGGCACTTCTTTTTCTAAAACGTATGTTTAACAGCGAGAAGTCTCTCTTAGATAAAAAAAATTTTCTGGGAGTCCTTCTTACACAAATAGCTCAACTCTTTCAGATTCAAAAGCATTTTAAAATCCTTCCAGTTTCTCAACTGGACGTTGGTTTGTCAATTCTACCACATAATCACACTTAGATCTGAGCTGTTCTGTTGTAGCCCTCAATGCATGTTTAGGATATTTGTCCTCTAGTTTGGTCTTTTGAAGGCTCTAACAAGTTTTCTTTAAGAATTGTCCTGTTTTTATCTGAATCCATTTTCCCATCAATTTCTGTGCTTTCCTGTTGCTGCATAAGCAAATTCTCCCCAGGGGATGATGCAGCACCTACTAGGTTGCAAATGGATCTTCTTATGACTCTCTTGCCACAGGTAATTTATTTTGCCACTGTTCTAGGAAAGTTAATTTCTTTTGTTTAATACTAACAATTTTTTTTTTGCTTCAAATATTTCTCATATCCGAACTTCCGAGGAGATACAAGCAGGACTCTAAGCTACTTCTCTTATGAATGCTCTTCTTCTCCAGCTTGGATTTCAGTTTTGTAGTTGTGATTCTTTTCTTTTGTTTGTAATTTTAGTTGAGGGATCAAACTGTGCTCTCAGAACTTGTTCCGTGAGATGTTCAGAGCTTACAATATTGTTTAAAAACCTAATCATACTCCTAACTTAATCACATCTGTATCACCAACCTTGTGTTTAGGTTCCTTGAGAGATTTTCATCACATACACTACAGATTTAAAGAAGAGAGGCAGGAAGAAGGCTTGTATCCTCAACACATTATCCTTACTAAGAAACAACGAGGTTGCAGAATCCTGCTTTGGGGATAGTTTATCACAGGGCAATGAAAATTAATATCTAGCATGAAATACAGTAAAATGTTTCAGATAAAAAATAATAAGGTTTTGGCATGGCCTAGTCAAAATGCAGATACTAGTCTAATTGTGATTCTATGGAAAGGTTTAAAAACTGATGCTAAAAAACTCTCTCCATCCATCTTGTGCTATTGTACAAAGAAAAATGGAGTACCTATTATTGCATAAAAATATTGGTCTAGACAGAAGGTAATAACAAAGATATTGAATTTTATCAAAGCTAATAAATCATGCACCACTTTTTGCAATAGTTTGGTTGTCTGGCATTGTCAAAGTCAAAAGGTGATTTAAAATCATATCTTGGAGAGTTTCATTTAAAAAAAAAAAGTTTAATTTTTCCTCCTCCCAGAAATTGTTTTTATTCATTGTTTTTCTTAACTCTACTTTTCTTTACAGTCACATTTATAAATTCTTGAGTTATACTCCAAAAGGGTCATTTTAACGACCCTACAAACCAGAAATGTGCCACAATAGAAAATTTGCAACTAATGCACTTTCCTGCAAACTTTACATACTTTGACAGAACACACATTTAAAAAGGAGGGATTGTCCGTGTGTCATCACACATTGCATGCAAACTGAGAAACCTGGTCCATGCAGAGATTTCACTATTTCAATGTTTAACAGCCACCCTCTGCCACTACCAAAGAGGCAACAAAACCTTACCTTAAAACTTATTATATTATAAAATATATAGACAAAAACCTGTTTTTAAGTAAGGTCTGAGGCTGTTTTGTGAGCAATGACTATTGACCGGCCAAATACGGTGGTCTCCATCATGCATCCTGGCCCAAGCAGCATCGACAGCAAACTTTAACTCCACAGTTTGCTCACCCTTGTGAAACAATACTTCTACAATACCACAGGAGTTTGATTGTTGGCGACAAGTTATATAATACCAGGAATTACAGACTAGCATGTAAATGCTAAATCCTCCTCTTTTTCTCCTGAGAAGTGGATGAGATGGACTGTATCTGCAGGCTCCACTTCGGCTCCCTAGCTTTGTGCCAGAGACGCTCTCCTCTCCCTCCTCCCTCCTCTGACTTGGGTGATAATCCTGACACGCACTGTCTGCATTTTTACTGTACGTGTTTAAGCGCATTTGCAGAGCATTTATCTCTGCAATGTAAACCAATTTGGCTGTAAGGGCCTTGGGCCAAGCAAGGCGCTACAGCGAAGAAAGGAAAACCCAAACCAAGCAGATGTGCAAAGAGAGGAGGATGCTGGAGATGGTGAGGGACGTGGGGGTTGGTGAACAACTGAATGCAGCTCAAAATCTGGAAAGCGGAACCGCATGGGAGAAAAGAATGCACCTTGTCCGAAGGTAAGCTTTTGAAACTTGGGATAGGGCCCTTCAAAGCCGATAGAGCATGGATCACTGAATTGTTGAGTCACAGAATCTGAGAAAATCATACGGGGCTCCGGTTAATTCTGTCATAGTTAGATCAGTGGCAACACTGCTAGGAACCCAGCCCCAACTGAAGAAATCTGAAGTCTGCTGTATTGACAGGGCTGCTGTTTGATACCGCCTGTACACCTGTATCAGCTCTCTGTTAATCTGCCTTCCCCTCCTCGTCTGCTCCTCCACAGCACATTGCCTCTGCTGGTAGTAATGGCTGATGAAATGGACCAAAGACGAAAAAGCTGCCAATCTCGCAGCTTCTTGATGTCTCCTGTAAGTGGTTGTGGTTGCAGAGTGAACTTGTCACTTTGATCATCTAAAAGGCAGGAGCCCCCCACTGTGTGTAACATCATGAGCTGCAATTCTACAGAGTCATAAAGACTATTGGGCTCCTCGGTCCCTGAAATGGGACATTAAGACAGAATCATCCTGGTTAAGTTGTGTTGATATAAAGGTGTTTTGTTTGCTTGCACACAGGCAAAGTCTGAATGTGTTAGGATGGCTTTTAAAGTACCTGATCTTATAGCCTAAGGTTGCTGTAAATGAGGTGTTTGCTGCTCTTATCAATGAGACGTTACATGAAAGAACACTTTGTCCTCCTGGGTCTGCTAGATGTCTCTGCTGTTTGATTACAACAGAGTCAGCTTGGACAGACACCCTAACTGCTTCACCTACTTTAAGAAGTTTTTAGGGAAACTTATTAAACTGCACGCTTTGCATCGGAATATATTCTGCATATTTAGATCTTAAAAAGTCAAATCCTTGATAAGTGTTGTTCTAGTCATTACCAAATCAATGTAAGTACGCAGCAATGTATATCAGTTTAAATTGCTTCTGCTTGTTGTGCAATAAAAATTCATTAAACAAAAAGGTTATGTACATGTGCAGCATGTGTTAATTTTTATCATTTCAGCAGAACTGAGAGTTTGTACATTTTCACATCATACAGCACTATCAAAGTGCAGCAGGAAGTTTCTTGTGTGGACACAGCAAACACAGAAATTGAGCTCCCTCCAAAGATTCTCTACTGGGTTTAGGTCTGGAGACTGATTAGGCTAGGCCAGAACCCTGATATGCTTCTTCCAGAACCACTCCTTGGTTCTTCTGGCCGTGTGCTTCGGGTCATTGTCATGTTGGAAGGCCCAGCCTGGACCCATCTTCAATGCTCTAATTGAGGAAACTAAGTTGTTCCACAAATCCTGCAATACATGGCCCCGGTCATCCTCTACTTAAGTGCAGTCACCTTGTCCCATGTGCAGAAAATACCCCCAAAGCATGATGCTACCACCTCTATGCTTCACAGTAGGGATGGTGTTCTTGGGATGGTACTCATCATTCTTCTTCCTCCAAACATCGTTAGTGGAATTATGACCAAGGTTTTCTATTTTGGTCTCTTCTGACCACACGACTTTCTCCCATGACTCCTCTGGATCATCCAAATGATCACTGGCAAACTTAAGACAGGCCTTGACATGTACTGTTTTAAGCTGGGGAACCTTCCGTGCCCTGCATGATTTCAAACCATGACGTGTTATTGTATTACCAACAGTAACCTTGGAAATTCAGGTCATTGACCAGCTCCTCCAGTGTAGTTTTGGGCTCATTTAGGATAATTGAGACCCCACAAGGTGAGATTTTGCATGAAGCCCCAGTCTGAGGGTGACTGACAGTCATGTTTAGCTTCTTCAATTTTCTAATGATTGCTACAACAGTGGAAATTTTTTCTCTAAGCTGCTTGGCAATTTCCCCGAAGCCCTTTCCCGCCTTGTGGAGGTGAACAATTTTGTCTCTAGTGTCTTTGGACAGCTCTTTGGTCTTGGCCATGTTAGTAATTGGATTCTTACTGATTGTATGGGGTGGACAGGTGTCTTTATGCAGCTAACGACTTTAAACAGGTGCATCTAATTTAGGATAATTAATGGAGTGGAGGTGGACATTTTGAAGGCAAATTAGCAGGTCTTTGAAGGTCAGAATTCTAGCTGATAGACAGGTGTTCAAATACTAATTTGCAGCTGTAACATATAAATAGTTAAAATAAATCATACATTGGGATATTTTTTTAGATCATGTCTCTCACAGTGGACATGCACCTACAATGACAATTTCAGACGCCTCCATGATTTCTAAGTGGGAGAATTTGCTAAATAGCAGGGTGTTAGATTACTTATTTTACTCACTATACAAGCAAAATAAAAAAATTCCATAAAAATGTGGTTCAACAGAAAAGCATCAGCACAGGCTTGAAAAACAATGACATCACTTGCATCACTTTGGACCCAGCAAGGCCAAACCTGGGAGTTTGACAGATGTAAAGGACATAAAAACATGGATGTGCTGTTACTAACAGATACGAGTTTCCATTATTTTATGTGACCTTAAAACAGACAATTTAGATTTCTACAAGAGAGTTGTGTATATTTGAGTCTCTATGTAACATTGAGCTTTGCACATTCTGACTGGTTTAAAAAAAAAAAAAAACCTGAGGAACAACAAGAAGAGTAAAATCAGCAACCTGGTACTTCTTGCTATTAGACACATTCCATCTTCCTTCGAAATCTGAGTTACACACTTTTGCCTTCTATGACAACAGCAGCCATAAATTCCTTTTAAAATTACATCTGATACCAATGTCAAGAATTTCTGTTATACAACCAATTGTAATTATTATAATTAATATCATAATTTTGGTTTTGCAGACCAACTCAGCAGTTTAGGCAGCACTTTGTTTGTTGTGGCTATCTCGGATAAGGCTGGCTTTTTCAGCAAAACCTTGCAGCATCAAAATAGAAAAAAAAGATTTCTTTCTATTTAGGATCGGAATCAGAGCATTTTCCAAACAACCTTTTTAGGAATAACTGCTCAGGGGGTCCCAGAGGTGGTATATGCCTTTTTCATGTCTTGAGCTCATAACAGTCATGGTTCTTGGTTGTTAGCTGCAAAATGTTTTTTTTTTCCTTCATAAGCGCATATTAGGTCAACGAAACAAAACCCATCATGAGGCAGAATCATAGTTTTAAGTACAGCTCTACTAGATTAATCAAAGAGGGGATATGTAATCCATGTAAGATCAGGAAAATATACATTTTTTAAAGTATTTGGATGTTAAACAATTTAGAAAAATATTCTAACGAATTGCAATAATAATTGGGCACAAGGATTTAAGAATTATTTCAATCCGACTCATGCATTAATAAGCAACCTATTATTTTAAAGCTTTAAATTGTGCTGAGAACAATACATCCTATATCTAAATTTATCAGCTCGAAGGATCTTCTCTGTTCAAGATCTTTGGCTCTTGGTCTAGAGGCTGGGTTTAAATCTTATTTGTTATCCTGAACTATCTCTATATTACTGCTGCTATAGGTTTAGGCCGCTTGGGGACATAGGGGCCATTTTTCATCATTCTGCCTCATTTTATCTCTAGTCTCAATTTCTGCAGTATTTGTTAGTTAAGTCCCTGACTTTATGTTCTCTCTGCTTTTTCTCATCATAGTAGCTTCATCTTGCATGATTCTGTTGGCTGTCAGACCATCCTTGGGAAATATCAGCTGGGCTGAGGCCATTAACAGTTACAATTATAGATAATAGAGTTGGGCCTGTCTTTCAGTGCTTAGTCTTTTTTCTGTCCTAGACATAGCTATCAGCTTTTACTGTGACAAACTGAATGTACTGCCTTTCACTTAGGCATGAAATCTGGATCAGATGCTTGGCAGCATACAGTAAATGTTTCTTTCCTAGACTGAACCATCTATAGAGCTAGTTTACCATTACCTTTTCTAACATGTAAAGTATTAATGGCTCAGTGCTTATATGTTCCTTTTTTATGTCTGCTTCTATCTCCTAGAACCCGAGTCAGCAGAAGGCCACTTATGCTGAGCCTGGTACTGCTGGATGTTTTTCCTCTCCACTGTCACTGCATACATGCTCGGTGTGAGGGATTGCTGGACACAATGCAAGTGAATATCCATCGTCACCACACGCTCATCCAGAAGAAGCTTGTCCAGCAAAAAACTTTTACTGTTGAAGTGAATTAAAAGAGAAAATCATACAAATGATGTGGTGTTGCAAAAACTTAGAGGGGTCATTTATGGTACCTTGTCTTTTAGCCCCTTCAAATCAGTCATCAGTTGCATGTAAAATGTACAGTTAAAAGCTAAACTTTTTTTTTTTTTTTCATATTTTAGAAAAAAGTCAAAATTATGTTTTAAAAAGAAATGTATCTTGAGATGTCTTCATGTGTACTTAATTCTTAGTTGGGGCTCCTTTTGCATCAATTGCCTCATCAATGCAGCATAGCATTAGTAAACATGCATCCTGAAGACCAAGACAAACAGCATTAGTTGACAAAAAAGTCTGTTAGTAATTACTACATTTTAAAATTGTATCAAATCAAAAATGTGCTGCTTTACAGCTTTATAGCATAAACATGCTTATGCGTAAAGCAGGGCCAAAAACTTGTGCATACCACTTGCTGTAAAAATGTTTGGTCACATCACCTCGACACGTAAATATGCACATTTTAGAGGAAAGGGAAAAATGTCGGCAAAGATAGCAAGGTGTACAAATGAAGTCAGATTAACTTTCAATGTTACTTTATATAAAACATAAGTCATAGATCAATGTCGTCATGAGCATCAAATATCACATTGTAATTCAGTGGAGATTTAGATTTTTCCTAATTAAATTTTGATATACATTTTTTCAAATGGGCAAAAAAATGTACATGGCTTCACTACGCAGTCAGCTTAAGATCCACAATAATTAATCTATCTGTAGAGAAGTTAGGAAACATCTTAATGGAAACATCTCACAGATAATGTTGCTTTTGCAGATTTTCTGCAATCTTTTCTTTTTTTTTTTTTTTATTAATTACAGGTGTTAAACACTCTGGGGTTTCTGACAACCAGCTCTTAGCAGAAAAATTCCCCCTACAGGTGTAAAACATAAACAATTGATTATCTCTCTGCCTAAAGCAGCTTTTATGGAAAAAAATGACCCATAAATCAGAGATATCAAAGCCAAAGCAAGTCTCAATACTGCCCACTATCTTAGATGGCATTGTTAATATGATCAGTCCACACATCAGGATCATATTGCCATTCCAAGTGCTTCTTGGAATGGCAATATGACAGTATTCTTATCTCCTCCTCACTCATCACACATCTTTCCTTAAAAAGACACATCTATTTCTGCTTCAGTTAAACAGCACCTTTTCACGCCGTTCACTACAGTGTCAATCAGTAATCATTGAATAACATCAGCAGGCTTATTTTAATACACAATGGCATTAATTAACTGCATACTTGAGCACACTGGTGTGATTTGCTTGTGTTTATGCATGAGCATGGTTTGACTTATCTGAAATATCTTTTAAAGTACGTCATTTTTGCATGTTGTTTTTTGGCATACACATATTTTTAGTAAAACTTTGATGAATGAGACCCTAGGTCAGCACTCATAGTATGAGAAGCTGGATTAATGTTTAAATAGATTTGGGTAAAAAAAACAAAACAAAAAAAACAAAACAAAAAAAACAACAAAAAAAACAAACAAAACACAAAAAGCAGAAGTCATACAGCCAATTTGGATCTACTGCATTATTCCCATGGTGATGCAGGAGCAGCCAACTATCATCCTTCCACAAAACCACACGCCTTTATGCAGCTATTTGTTGACATGAGTGATTTTTCTACAGCTTATCCACCTGATAAATGATCTCACCTGCCTTTTTTTTTTATTTAATCTGCATCTTTTTTTCCCAGTTAGATTTAAAATACTCCTCGGCACACAGACCAATACACATTTATATCACCAAAAGAGACGATTAAGAACTCCACAGTTCTGGCTTTGTATGATAAAAGGGTGTGTAGTGCTTTTTAAAAGGATCCAATCAATATTTAGCCTAACTTACAATTAATCAGCAGAGACAATTCTAACATCAAAAGATGCATACATTAAGCTGTTATTCAAAATAAAAAAAGAGGCGTAAAGTCAAAATTGAAAAAAAGTCTATGGTCCATTTGGCAAATGTTTCTTTTTGTAATAACTCATAAAACATGATTAACATCTCCTGTGATAATGTTTGCTTTTTTTTTCCCAAAGTACATAAGTAATAACAGTGTTTATTTTAATAAAACATACACAATCATTTAATTGCTGATGTGTAAAATGAGACCAACTGAAATAGTGCATATATATGCGCGTGTCCTTAATTCTGCCTCCGATGCTGAGGGATTTATGAACAATGTCAAGTTCCCTCTGAAGACCTGAGTCTCTTCACTGGCTCTTAAGGCTTAATGCACCCTGACTGAGTGGCACAGCAAGAGGCACACTGCCTCTCTATGTGCTGCAGATAATGCTAAGAACAACCTCTCAATTCCCGCTCTCCTCCTCACCTAATGTGCCCTTCGTCCTCCGCCGTGCGTGCGGCCCATTTCCATTTGGATAGACGGCAGAGGTGCAAACCAAAAAAAAACACAACAAAACGAAACAGAGAGGCCGTAATGGAAAACGCTGACATCGCCTCTAATGGTTTCCCATTCCAGGAGTGTTTACACACGTATGTAAATTTATGTAAACCCAACAGAAACACATATTTACAATAACACGGGGTAATCACTATATGAGGACACGGTGCACTAGCCTTGAAGATGGAGGCGCCATGTGTCATTAGTCTCCTTTATCTCTTTCCTTTTTCCAGCAAAGGCATCAACGCAACAACCATTCTGAATATGAATAAAAATGATCTTCACTCATGTGCTGCTCAGCGATGTGAACGTGCAGAGGAAAAACAAAGAGGTTTTAGGTCATCAAAGCAGACAGGTGTCTTGAATACATGCATACCTTTATTTTTTATTACTTTATTAAATATTAACTCCGCCACCTGCTTCACTGTAAAGGCATCCCAGAATCTACCCAGATGTTCAGAGGAATAAGTGTACATATAACAAGAAAATAATCTCCTGATTCTGAAAAATGACATCCAGTTATTTATCATTTTTATTTGCTAAATCATATTAGATATTTAATAACAAAAAATCAATATAACATTTTATCTTTATTATTCTTTACAGAAGCTGGGATTATTATACAGATTGTTTTACATTAATTGCACACTTGTTTGCCCATCTTGGAATGTGTCATTCGTGTTCTGGTCAAGATCAAATACAGCTATAAAAAATACAACTTTCTTTTAAAAAAAATCTACATTTTCTTTTAGAATTTATATGCAAAGTAAAAACAAAAATCAAGAAATATTAATAAACATTTCTAAATTACTTGGCATTTCAATATAGGCAATGGAAAGTATTTACTAATAAAATACAGTTGCTAACATTAAGTAGATTTATTGTTCAAAAATATTTTTACCGCCCACAAAATAAATCAGTTTTAATGTTTGTTTTTTTTCTTACAAACTATTAGCTACTTTTAAGAAATCATTAATCACCTTCCTTCCCCTTTTTTTCGTTTGCTTTTTTTTTTTCCTTTTCACCATGTTAAGGATTTTTGCTGCAGTTATTAAGCTTTACCTACCTCATGTAAAACCTGAATCTTTATCAAACATAATGTGCTCATAATGCACCACTCCAGAAATAATTTTTACTTGGCTGTGTGGTGCAGGACAACGACATAGTTCTAAGGTTTCTTGTGTTTTACGAGTTGTTCCACCTCCTTCATGAAGCGCAGGCAGAGCTCATCCTGCCACGGCAGGGCCACGCACTGCACCGCCACGGGTAAACCCTCGCCCCCAGTCACAGCCTAAAACACAGAGAGATGATGCCAATGAAATGCCATACCAACTGAACACTGTGGTCTTTGCTTCTCCCTACTGGACGTAGAAGGTACTTCCACACTAAGGTGGTTTATTGTGCATTATCAGTGGAAGAGAGGAAAGGACAAAAACTAAAAAAATAAAAAAAAGGTCTTTAGTTTGATTAAAATGTATTTTTTTTTTATACACAAAGAATTAGCTGGTTAGTTTAATATTCAATAACTGTTGCAGTAGTGCTTTTGCTAAATAAAACAGAAAAAAATGTGACCGATTGTCCATAAGTGCAAAGTATCATAATTTTAGTTTTAAAGATTAAAATGCTATCGCTTGCCCCAATAAACACAGTATCACCTGTTTATGCAGCTTGTCCCAGGTGTCCTGGTAATTGCCCCTAAAATCTTTGAGGTCTTCCTCGTCCTGCGACGTCACTGTGGATACGGGGACTGCACCAGCCGGAAAATTGAGCAGATTGTACAGCATTGTTATGCTGGCGAGACCTAAAGGAAAAGGGGGAAAGAATAAGTAGAACTTGGAGAAAGATTGCTTGATATGGGATTGTTTTGGTACATATGCCACTTTTCTTCAACTCCACTGATAAATCTCTTCCAAAACACCTAACTTGAGCCTCTGCGGCACAGCAAAAAAACAAAACAAAAATAACATAGGTAAATACACTACAATATGACTCCATTTAGTTTTATTTGCTGCAAGGAGCATGAGTTAAACCTTGATAACGTCGCAGTTTTTTTAATCACATAATGTCTCATGCAGTAACATTACATACCTAAAAAAGAAATATGAAAACATATCTTAATTTTCAATAAAAAAAAGGGTAGTACATTAGTAGATTAATTCCAAACAAGTGAGGTGTGATAATTCATCAGGTGGCCAAGCTAGAAGATGTGCATAACTGTGGGGGGATGGCAGCCATAACAGAATGCAGAAATTGTGCAGTCAGAGATCTTACTGAGCTCCTGGTCATGATAATGTATGGCTAATTAGCTGGTTTAGATATGTGCAACTCTGGAAAGAACTGTGCTAGTTAGGATAATTATCATTAAAAATGTGTGAGTTTATTACACCTTGGTATTGGCAGCCTGTTGCGTGTCAGAAATGATGTTTTAATCTAATTAAGACAGTTCCTCTGTTTGGATATACAGTTATAATCTTTAATTCTGTACTTGGCAAAGATTTGGAAATGGAATGAGAGCGGTGTCCTTCAGATAAGAATGAAGTGTAATATTTTGATTAGGCTTGAGCCATGGATGTCTAATCATTTGCCAACATGTATGATGTAGAATAAGATGATATGGCAGACTGGAGATGTATAAAATGCCTTTTTAACTGTTAATGAGGGCCATTTCCTGAGAGGTGAGCCCGAAGAAGAGCAGCTGCCTTCTGTACATTCTAAGCAATTTCTCTGATCTGAGTAAGATTACAATTTCTATCAGAATCTGTTGTCATGTCTCCTGGTTATTTAATACATATAAGTTATGAAGTGTTATTTAAAGATTTTGTCCCAAGTGATCTCTTTTCAGGGAAAAGAACCGGAGAGATAGAGCATCAGGGTGCATACAGAGAGCCTATCTTTAACAAACTAATAATATTTATATATTAATAAATTTTTTTAAATAATTTTTATTTGATTTTGTAACTAACCGGTCACAGGCATGCAAAGAGTCTCAAACTTTCTGAATCGTCCTTTAAAGCTGAAGTCTGTAAGTTTTTAAAAATCACTTTTTTGTCATATTGGCTAAAACTGTCCCTATGCACAGACAGCAGTACATATGATATGTAACCTGTGAAAAAAAATGCTTCAATTGGTCCCGCATACTGCCTGTATTTCAATCTGGAAAGAATAATTCGGGACGAGTCAAAACAACCAATCACAGCCAGAGGAGCGTCTGATGGAGTGTCAATCAGAGCTCACACACGCTGAATCCCGCCCCCTCTCTCACCGCTTAACCTGCCGCAGCGCCCGGCTGCAGCAGTCAGGAGGACGCGCGTGGAAGTCATGGCGGAGCGACAGCCACCAATGAAAGAGAAACTGCCCTTACTGCCCCTGCCGACAACTTCTTACACGGCAAACTTCGGTATAACCAGCATCTTATATCTAGCTGCTTGGAGGTGAGTGTTATCGCTCTTACCGGTTCACACTCCATGCCGTGTACGCTGCTTGGACGCTTGTGGTCGCATGCGGTAGCCGTGCAGATGCTGTGAGAGGGGTGGAGCTTGGAGGTGGGGCATGAGTAAAGCAGAGAGGGTGGGGGAGTGGCGTGAAACCTGTTTTTCTTCAAATTTTCAGTCAAAGTCTGCTCTCTTCTCAATGTTACAGACTGCAGCTTTAAAAGGGCAATAAAAATTCACAACAAGGATTCTAGACAATATGACCCCTGACTGATTCCTCCCAAATACAACTTCTTAAATTTGGATAACCTTGTTATGATGCTAACATCTGCTCAATTTCTAACAGCCTTCATAATATTGCAGCTTCTGCTTTTAGGGTTGTTAAACCGAGCTAAAAAAAGCCCAACTAAAGTTAAAAAGCCAACCTCTAGAGGAGAATGCAGCATTCTAAAATGTAAGACCTGTTGGATCCATCTTCCCTGTTGTTTGCATGAGTCAGTGAAATACAAAATTAGATCATAAAATTTAAAAGTTTATCAATGTTGTTAATTTGATGATAAAACAGCTTCTATTTAAGCACGTTTTCCCTCATAAGTGATGAATGTGTTAAATGAAAGTATTGCTGGTTTATTTAGAAAGTATGTGTTCGAGAGGGTAAATGCATGTGTGCATGAGTGACTAGTTGTGTTTACTGTATAAGCAGAAGTGTTGTATAGAGATGCAGTGAACAGTTTTCCACAAAGTGTGTTATGATATATGCGGTTGTTTTTGTATTAGTATGTGTGTTCAATGGATTTTTTCTCTCCTATATTTTCATGCAAAACAGATATGATTAGTATCAGCCTGTCAAGAGAGGCTGCAGGTGGAAATTAGTATAATTTGCTATAACATGACACTGGGCATATTTTCTAATTTTAGGTCAATGTTTTGTGGTGCACTGCCCCTGCACAAATAAAAGCATAATCTTCATCAAATTAAAGCAAAGATTTGATTTCCAAATATGATTACCGCCCTAATATCACTACAAAAACACCTTCAGGGAATGCATTTTCTTTTATGAACAGTACATATTTTGATAAAAGAGCTATGCAACTCTTTGTGATGCACAAACATGTCAATAATGTATTAGTAGGCTACTTTGGCCTAGTTTAACACAGGATTCCTTTATGTTATAATAATAATTATAGTAATAACAATGATTATTAAGTATTATAATATAATAGCTGCATTAGAAACAGACCTAAGCAAGCTATGAAATGGCTGACCTCTTTTTTTTGTGACCGTTTATATTTAAAGGACAATACTTTTACATCACATATTAAGGTGACAGTGTTCCTAATAGAAATATGGTGGTTTGTTAAAAATTACAATGATCAACATTAAGCTGTAACTGAATTGAACAGCAGTAGCTAGATGACGCTTTTGGACTTGATGCAAATAATGTAAAACAAAACAACGAAAAAATGTTGATTTTCAAGTTCTTTAGAGTCACTGATGTTACTCAATACGTTGCTGGTCGGCTCGAAAAAAATGTCACTGAGGTGTGTTGACAAGGACAGCCTGAGGGTATCGTTGCCATGGTTATTTGGACACGTGATGGTTAGGGAATTTGCAAGTGCATTTAGGGGCAGGCAAATATGTCAAAGGTTCTTTCATACAAATACCAAACATTTTGAGGATGAAAGTTAGCCACTCTTCTCTACATGAGGTCCAAAATGTTTAAAAGAAGCTACTTGGTGTATCGTACATGTGAGTTGGCCGCAGTACAGAAAGTTGAAAGCTGGTCCGATCATTGGGCAGAGCAGCACGTCTATGTTGTGTTTCCTCCAGTGTGCAATCGTCTCAGAAATGTAGTCCTAAACAAAACACACAATTAGCCAAAAATTAAAACAAAATGAAAAATAAATAAAAAACTATAGGAATCATCTGCTGGGTAAAAGCAGTACCTCCACATCAGCATGCTGCTTCCAAACATCTGGGGGTGATCTACAAACACAATAAGATTAAGGAGGAGATCTAAAGAAATCTGTTCCAAGAAACATTTTAAAAGAAAATTATGAAAAATATAAGCAACCAAGCTATGGAAACATGATCACACCTGACTCCACAGAGGGCGCCCAGGACAGCAGGGATCCGAGGAGACTGAGGATAACGTGAGAAAAAAAGTAAATCTCCATCTGAATCATATTGTTATTTCTGGAACAGGGAGACAGAACTCACAAAGGGCTTCATCAGGAACATGAGGGTTCTCTTCAACCACTTGGGGATAGAGTACGTGGTAACCTGTGGCCTGAGGCAGGGATCCAAAGGCCCCCCCTTCCTGAAACATAAGCAATAAAATCCCAGTTATCTACTGGAGAGAATATAATCAGATCAAATCTGCTAAGCAACCAGCTGTGTTTCGGTGATACATTGTCAGAGTTCATGGCTGGAAATTTTGGATTTGATTTTTACAAACTGTAGAATGTTAAAATTTAACCAAACTGTTAATAAGAATCAATGATCAGGTTAATAAATAACTTTAAGGTTGGTCTTAGTAATAAACAAATGGATGAGCAATCTCTTCTGTTATTAAAACATTTCAGGGAAGACATATAGAACAACGGACTGACAGAAGTTTCTCGGAAACTTTACTCAATCAATGTTACTGGACCTGTTGTCAGATTTTTCTCTCATATTCTGGAATTCAAAACTATGCATTTAATCAATTTAAAGGCTTTAAAGGTATAGATGACGATCTATTATTTTCAGAGGGATCATCTAAATAAGTGTTCCTCCAACTTGTCAATCATTCTGGTGATACGTTTACGTAAGGCCGTTCTATGTTAGCAATCTTTTTCTGCATATGCGCACTTTCAGCCGTATATGTGTGGTGAGCTACGGTTTCAGACAGTCATTTTAGCTCACCTTTTTCACCGTGGCTCTTCGACAAGTGTCTAAGAAGTGTATGAGAAGGAGAGAAAGGCCTCAGAAGAGTGTGAAGTTAAAATTGGGTGTTCAACTCATATCTTAATTTTTAAGCAAGCAGCATATTTGCTGAAGGTCACAAGGGTGTAAGATGACTTTGCAGAAATTAGCAGAGTTTCTAAACAGGATAAACATCTGTGCAGAAGCTGGGAACGGTCAGTTTGAAATAGGTGTTGTTTAAACAGTAACAAGGAAGAGCAATTAATGGTAAAACAGTTTCTATGAAATACCTAAAGAGTTCAGTTCTGTGGAAACCATTGCATTGTACAAAAGAGTTTCTGTTAATGTTTTATAACTCTTATACGTGCGAAAGTGTTCTATATGTAGAAGGGGAATGAGTCACCCCAGTCAGAGCTCACAGAGAGATTCTGTGTAACTGTGAGCTCTGCAAGTGTCCAAATCAAAAGGAAGCTTTGTTCCTTGCAGTCTGCTGTGTCTCAGTCTCCAATTTCAAACAGACTACAAAAGGCAGATATATCCCAGAATGCTTTGTGTGGAGAGCTCTCCTCGCAAAGCACTATGGGATTTGCTGTCACAGTAGCCCACTGTCGCCATAGGCTGATGCTACCCGACAGCGGCGACTAATAACAAAGATGGTGCAGGCACAGCGCACTGAAGGAGGAGTTACGTGGCCAGCGGGACAAAAAGCAGTGATCATCGTCCACTATATAGTGCCCGCTGTATGTGGGCACAGTAACAGAGATCCCCCCGCCCTGTTTTTTATTTCATGCTTTACTGGGCCCCCGTGAAAACACGCTGGCCCCTCCTGGCCCTCTGGTACATTTGGTCTAGATCCGCCACTGTTCCTCACCTTCACTAGACGTGGATATACTTTAGTATATTCTGCTGTAAAATTAATCCTGTATTTTCGTTTTTTACTCAAGGATTCAACCTCTGCCATTTCACAGGATGCACAGCTTTGAGTGGTAACTAGGTGACTGTCAGAGAGTAACCGAGAGAAACTTATTGGACTGATCCAATCAGCTCTCTGATCAACCACTCACCTGGAAGGTTCGTTGAACAGAGCATCGCTTTGGACAGATACGCTGCACAGGTTTCACAGTAACCTCCTCCCTACACCCCGCTCTCATTTGTTGTCTGCGCAATCTCAGTAGTTCTAATCTGCACATGACGCACAAATTATTGCCTGCCCGCTCTCACTCACATTAAGAAAACACCACCTCCCATAGTCTAAAATCTGGGATAATTTATCTGACCCGCGGGCATCCGTAAACAACTATCGATATCAGGGAGACTCCCTGAACATCCGGGAGACTTGGGATGTCTGCAGTAAGCTTGTATGATCTATGAGAGCAGCACATTTTAAAGAGGGTGCGCATGAGGAGAAATGGACCTGTGCATGCCCTTGTACATGCATTTTTATATTAAAATGGAGAGAGCAGGTCTTTTAAAAAAATCCTCTACAATACCCTTAACTGAAGAAAAATAAATACATAAAAAAGCAAAGCATATACATATCTGCATGCCATCTGGATTAATTCATCTCTACTGATGCTGATTTTATTCTTTATATCACCAACATCAATCCGGAATGTATCCTGGAGATTGTCTCCTTTTTTTTGTTCATCAGGGAATTTTATTATTCATGATCCATTCTATTTCACCACGGTTTCAGTTTCCCCTAACCTATCGTTCAGGGAAGTGCTTTTTTTTGTTTTGTTATTTTGGATTAAGAACAGTTTAAAAAAATCTGCGCCCCCAATGGCGTAACTGTTGGTAAGCAGAGACTGCAGTTGCTTAGGGGCCCCATCACTGACTCCTGGTAGCCCCCCACGCAATTGTGGACTAGGACGTCTCTTTGCAGGATGCTGTACTTGGCATGGGGCCCACCCAGATAATGTTGCTTACTGGCAAGGCAACAAGGGGAAAATACCATGGAACTGATGAAAGCTATAACCGTTTGCAAGTCAGACCAAATAGTGAAATCAGAACCTCTAACACACTGCAGGCCTTAATGTCAATCCTGTGAAATCTGATTTTTTTTGTGTGTTGCCATTCCCATTTGCGACTTGTATCTGATCTCCTGTTGTAACTGCATTCACACAACATGACTGTCCCACATGCGTAGTAGAGGACGCAATAAGGTAACAAGCTAGCGCACTCTGTGTTTACAGAAGTAAACGTGTGGCAGTGCTGGAGCTTGTCTAGCGATCTACCTTAAACACTTAGTCTTTTTAAGATGGTTAAAAAAAGACCGCTCTCTGCATTATTTTCTGCCATGGTTGTTTTTCTTCCCAATAGTGACCTTTGTTGAGTATTAATGACGCTTTTAAAGGCCGTTCAGACGCAGGTCACATTTGAAACAATCAGATTCGTATCAGATTCAGGACCACATAGCCAAGTGGCCCGAGTCGCATTTGAAAAAATAGGATCTGCGTTGCTCAGACTGTCACGAAAACATCAGATACAGGTCGCATATGGGCAAATATAAAAAAAATCATATTTGGGTCACTTCAGGCTGCAGTGTGAACGTAGCCTATGTTAACGTTTTCTCCTGAACTAATCAGTTCAGAAATCACTGCAGTGATGCCAGCATGATGTGGGAAAATTAAAACATGTGCTAATTAGGTTTTAAGCTATATTAAATACATCTGATGCGATTACTGCTTACAGAAAGCTAGAATTGATGCAACCTGCTATCAAATTTCTATCAGTCTCTAATCTACACCCCAACAATAATGGATACTAATTATTTTTGTCCTCCTTTAGTTGAACTCCCGTCCACTATGCTGCATTTTTCTGGTGAAACAAAGTAGACGTTTCAAAGTGCTGATTTAAAAAAAATCTCTTCAATTGCAAGAGACTGGAGGGTGTCTGGTTTAGGAACCTTGGGATATCTTCTCTGCTTTTCGTAGATGATGTTGTCCTGTTGGCCTCATCAAACCAGGACCTTGGGTATGCACTGGGGTGGTTTGTAGCCGAGTATTTAAGTGGCTGGGATGAGGATCAGCACCTCCAAATCCAAGGCCATGGTTCTCCGCCGGAGAGAAGTGGATCCGCTCTTCAGGTCAGTGAAGAGTCTTTATCTCAAGTGGAGTTCAAGTATCACTGGGTCTTGTTCATGAGTGAGGGACGGATGGAGCATGAGATCCATAGACGGATCGGTGCAGCATCGGCAGTAATGCTGTATCGGACTGTCGTGGTGAAGAGGGAGCTGAGTCGGGGGCAAAGCTCTCGATTTACCGATCGATCTACGTTCCCACCCTCACCTATGGTCATGAGATCTGGGTAATGACCGAAAAGACAAGATTACGAATACCAGCGGCCGATATGAGTTTGCTTCACAGGGTGGCTTGGCGCATCCTTCGAGATCGGGTGAGGAGCTCAGTTACCCTGGAGGAGCTCAGAGTAGAGTTGTTGCTCCTTAATGTCAAAAGGAGCCAGCTGAGGTGGCTCAGGCATCTGTTCCGGATGCCTCCTGGTCACCTCCCACGGGTTTTTTTTTGTCATTGCAGTGCTGTTCAATTTACGAACTTGTGTAGATTTTGTTTTTTTTGAGGGATTTTTTTTTTTTATTCCTGTCGCTTACAGCACAATGATAAAAGAAAAGACAAAAAAAGAAAAACTTACAGTTTTTGTAGCATGCTGGTGGTTCCATCTGCAAACAAACCCTTTACGATGAGTTCAGTGACAACTTCCTTCACCCTCAGAGGTTCATAAGGCACAACCTGAAAGCAACGATCAGTTTAGAAACACTGCACTTTCTACATACAGTAGCTGGAGTATGCAAAAAGATGAGTGTTTTGAACTAACGGTGTGCCCGGCCTGCTCCAACAAAGCTTTGACCTCTCTGAGGCCGCGAACCATGCTCGGAGGAGGCAGTGAGTACCCATCGTTTTCAAGGTAACCAATTCTGAGAGGCTTGGAGCTTTGGTACGTCTGCAGAAAGACAGTCGCTTTTATTCGGATATTTTAAATTGGTATCAGCATTAAAGATGACATTTGGTGTGCTTTTTCAGGTTTTATGGTTTATTTAAAAATGACCCCAGAAGATGAGTCAGATTGATACTGGTAAGCTCAACCAAAACAACACTGAAAGGCAAAGATCATTCATCACCTGGAATTATTCCAGCACTTTCATCACTCCAAGGATTTATGTTTTTTCTCCTCCACAAAATGATAACAGATAAAGCTTTAAAATGTTCATTTCTATTCTTTTTCCTATTTTACAATCACTGTTAAAACAAACTTTAAACTCAGACTTACATTTTCCTTTCTGAGTTTTTCTGAGATTAAAAACCTTATTTATATTTATTAAATCCCAGAACAATTAGATTTTTCAAAATTAGGGCCCATTCTTTGGGCAAAAAAATTGTGTAACTAAAGATCAGAGTTGAAACCTTCCCTGCCTAAACGTAACGTTAAAGCTATATTATGAAGAAAAGAGGCTGCTTTTATTAATCCATAAAGAAAATATTACATTATGATGGAGTCAGACGTTTAGCTGTTTGTAGTGACCCCAATAGTAGGTATATGGCATTCCTTTTCTGTCATACTTCCTCCACCTCGATGATTCTGACTTCCTGCAGTGTTTTCTGTTTCCTTCAATCAAATTATAGGACTGATAATAAGCAGAGAAATCTAATGGATAACTCCTATTTCAAGATCTCTGCAGTTATTTAATTTAAAACTCACTTGTGTTGTTTGTGATGAATCTGCCTGCAAATTCTCACCTTTAGTAATTTTTTTTTTAGGAACTAAAATGAGTCCAATTGATCCATATAGTAAAACCATTTCAGGAAAGATGTATAAAAGAAATTGTATAACATCAGCTTATCCCGTTATACAAATATAATGATATCACAATATTCCACATGTTAAATCTAAAGCATATTTCAAAAAAAAAAAAGCTGGAAATAAAAACTGAGAAAAGATTCAAACAGAATAAATCTGAAAAGTTTTTTACTGTAAATATTATATTGAAATGTTCACACACTATGCATCAGAGGACACACCTGGTTATTAAAGGGCAAAGGTGGCACAGTGGGGTCCAAGGAAAACATGTGGTCACAGAGAAGAGCTTGCATGCAAAGAGCTAAACTGTCCACATCCCGCGCCATGGGTCCAGGTGATGGGAGCACTAAGGTAACAAGAGGCACAGCTCTGAACATAATTTCCAACGGACGACCTTAGTGTGTCAATATGCGACACTGTTGACTATTAACACTTACCGCACTTTTGACCTCGGTAAATGGATACCATGCCCTGTGAACTGATGGTGACACAGAGCAAAGGTAAAGACATTGCGTTAGAGGCAACCATAAAACCATCCGAGGCACACGCACCTGAGCCGGCCTGTGGTTGGCTTAAAGCCACAAATGCCGCAAAAAGAGGCAGGTATGCGGACGCTTCCCCCTATGTCACTGCCAATTCCGAGAATGGAGCCACCTCCTCCGATGAGAGCCCCCTCTCCTCCAGAGGAACCTCCAGAAGTCTTCAGGACATTACAGGGGTTCACGGTCTGTCCGAAGATGGGGTTACTGCAATCATAGCTGCAAAGAAAAAAGATATTTACATAAACTCTGTAAAACTCCCTGTCTGGTTCTCAAATCAGATTAAACTTCCATATTTTACGTCAGTTAGGATTAGAAAGACAGCAATTTCTGTTTAATACACCAGAATACTTAATGTAATATTTTTATTACACTCTTTGAATTGAGAAAACACAAAGGTCAGTATGCTTTAAAACAATTCTGAAAAGCACATATGATGATGATTTAGTTCAAAATGGCTAAATTAATTGAAGGAGTTTGTAATGATACTGCCACCTGTGGCCAAAGCACAGAACTGCAGCACTCTTCTGCTTGCTCTCATAGCTCACAGCCTTACTGGACATGCTTTTTCTTTTTTTCAGCTTACATGGAAAAAAGAAAAACATAAAAAATCTGCTTACATAGAATGGCTGCTCAGTGGAGAAGTGTGTAGCACTGCTGCCTTGGAGCAAGACGTTTTTGGTTTTGATTTCTGGCCCAGGGTCTTTCTGCCTGGAGCTTGTACGTTCTCCCTGAGCATGCATGGGTTCTCTCCAGCTTCCTCCCACAGTCCAAAAACATGACTGTTAGGTTAATTGGCTTCTCTAAATTCTCCTTCGGTGTGAGTGTGTGTCAGTGATAAATGGTTGTTTGTCTCGGCGTTGCCCTGGGATAGACTGGCAAAACAATCCAGGGTGGACCCTGCCTCTTGCCCACTGACAGCTGGAGATAGGCACCAGCCCCCCTCATGACCCCAGCTGGGATAAAGCATGACAGAAAATGGATGGATGGAGCTTACATGGAGTTCCCATTAGTGACCGAGTTAAGCTTGATGCAGGTTGCCTCTTCATATCCACAAAATCCATCTTGAATATAACTCTTTGAATGTTTGCTAGCTTGGAGCCATTCAACATGGCGCCACAGCCACATAACAGCGCAGGTACTTCCAGCCCGAAGTGAATTAAGGAAAATAGGCTACAGGTTTATAGATGCATCAGTGCTGAACTACTGAGGTGTTAGTCTGTTCATCAAGCTATGTTTTAGTCATAAAGGATCAAATAAAAAGACTATTTAAAAAAGATTTTTCATTAAAAATGAACAAAATAGATGTTATGATCTGTAAATAAAAACATGTAGAAATATAAAGACCAAATCTCAACACATCGACCAGAAGGAGAATCACTCTATGCTCCAGTTCATTAGAAAGCAGGTTAAGGGCAACAAAGTCAATGTTTTAGCCCAAGTTATGAACAAACTAGATGGCCTACAAATGCTGCCGTAACTGACTCAGTTACAGCAGTTTCTCTGGGAGGTAGTCGCCAAAATTCATGCAAACTAATATAAGAAGGCACACCAAACTCTGACATTAAAGCAAAGGAAAATAGTTCTGATAATCCTAACTGACCTAAAACAGGTCAGGTATAATCTGGGTTAATGTCAGAGAGTGATGAAGTGTTTAGACCAGATTGCTTGTTTGAACTAAAGAGAAAAGACACATTTTTCTTTTTTATATACTAAGCACAAACTTTGTGCCATGAAGGTGTCATGAATTCTCATTACTTTAACAGTGCCTGTGGCAGGTTGGTTTTCACAAAAGGAATGGCTCCTTGTTTCTTCAGCACTTCCACGATCACGCTGTCCTTCTGGGCTGGCTGGTCCAGGTTTACGATCAAGCCACAGGAGCAGTCATGGTTCTTTATTGTAAGGAGAAAATAGATAAAGACAGCAGAGGGCAGAGTCAGGTAACACATACAAAGCAGGAAAGTTGACCAGACGACACAGAGACTTCCACAGTGAAATTCCTTCAGCTGTTTACCTTATATGAAACGTTGTCTTTGATGCTGATGGGAACCCCGTACAGCAGACCGTCCTTGTTGGAGTCGACGCTTTTCAGCTGGTCAAAACTCTCCAGCAAAATTTCTGTGCAGCAGTTCAGCTTCTTGTGAACAGCCAGAGTCTATTTGAAAGGAAGCTGCTATGATTTCAATTCAAACTGCATTTGTGTAAAAATACATCAGATTGCATGACGGGCATGGATAAAGGGGTTAGAGGTAATGAAATAGTGCTCGTTAATGGATACTGAACTTTTTCCATGTAGGAGTATAACACGTTCTCGGGGCACAGTGAACCCTCCCGCAGCTTCTTCGTCAACTCAGACAAAGACAGTGACAAGATGGCAGCAGAGTCGAAGGATTTATGCTAAGGAGAGAAAAAGCACAAATGCTGATTGATGTTTGCTACGACATTGGCAAATGGTTGCACATTTTAACGCTATTTAAGAAAGTTTATTTTAAACCCAGGATTTAAAAGGAACAGAAATGGACAAGTTGAGGCACAGGTACAGTACAGGTTGGCACAATAAGGCACAGGTTCCTCTTTAGTCTGAGGATTTAAACTCAACAGAAAATGAAGTGATCACAAGAAAAGCCACAATTTTTAACGTCAACCCTGAGAAAGCAGACAGAATCAGCCCAATTTGTGCTCCTAATCAATGAGAAACTATGCAGAAGGTTTTTGGCATTAGAAAAATTGTTGACTACTTTTAAAAAAGCACCAAGTGGGTTTAAAATAAACTTGGAGAAGGCAGAAAAAGAATCAAAAAGCTTCTAGAAAGAAATAAAACTGTCCTTCACTGCAGACATCTTATCCTAAACAGGAAAGAAAGGCTTTATTCACCAAACAAATATCCTGTTTCATCCATTTGACGTATCTACATTAACCGTTTTGTGATGTTATTGGTTCAAAAATGTTGCAGTGTTTTGTAAAATAAACTGTCTACAAAGAACTGTTGCTTTCTGAGCAGCTTTAGGAGCATTTGATTGATTTTTTATTTTCTACAAGTCTGGCTTTAATATGGCCTACATGTGGTTAGGAAACTGAAGCAGGAAAAAAATCTAATGAGACATTTAACAATGGTGAAAGTAAGTTTTTGCATTTGATCAGGCTGGTTTAAAACTATTTCTGATCCCATAATAAGAATCAATTATAAATAAATACTGCTTTTTGTATTTTCTTAGGTTATGGTTTTCTATTTTTTGTATCTGCAGCGAGAAAGTACCTCCAAATTATTTTTTTAATTGTTAATATATGTGATCTTTAAAGAATATAACTTAAGCACTTAGATTTATTTCCACAGGAAAAAGAAAAGCCTGTTTATTATCCCTACAATGGTGGATTGCAACATCAGGGATCAAAGTTTGCAAATGTGTTTAGATAGCAGGGGTTGAATCGCCATATGGTCTGAATTAGGAGGAATGGTGCATGCATTAGAAGCAGGTGTTTATAAATGTGGATCTCACCGCCTGTTTGTATCGGAGCACCTCCTGCTCAGCCCGCTGCAGGCTCTCAGTCCTCCGGCTCCTTGCCCTCTCGGTCTTTTCATTCGCTGCCCGGTGGTCGCTGACGGTCTTGAAGACCACCAGCAGGGCTCCCACCCCGCAAGCAGCGGAGCTCAGTAGAGCCACTGTCTGTCTCTCCATCTTCACTCCCTTTACTAAATCTTGCAGAGTTTCCATCAGCTAAATGAAGCCAGAACACAATGTTCATTGAAAATGGAGTCGAAGCTATTAAAGTAAATGAGGCGGCACTAAACATTCCTACCTCTCATCTCCTTACGTCAGCTGCAGCGCGTATTGGTTCAAGATTACATGCGATGCAGCACTGCTGGACCAGCAGGGGGCGCCCCAGCGCTGCATTCACAGACAAGTGAAAGTTGGAATCATCTTCTTCTTCTTCTGTTTTGTGCACCATTTCTGACTCTGGAGAGCTAAAATATAACAAGCTGCTATTATAATAACAATAATAATAATGTGCTGATGACCTGAGTTTTTTAACTGTTTGTTGTGAAATCATTGTTCAATAAATGTTTTGTTAAAAATAAAAAATCGCCTTCTTCTTTTATGGCGGTTGGCAAGCAACTTATTGATGCACATTACCGCCATCTACTGGAATTAGTGTGGATCGGGATGCTGTAGGATCCACAAAACAAAAAATAAATGAAATAAAATTATAATAATTAAGTTAATAAATGTTATATTCTTTCTATCAATGTCGTTTTCTTAAGATAATCCATTAAATAAAAAAAACATTTAAAAGTAGAAAGTTTGTCAAAAATATCTTGTATATTTAATTGCAATTGTAATATTTGAATTCCCTTCTCTCAACAGAATATCATAGGGGCAAACGAAATAAACAAATGCTTAAAAAAATAAATGAAACCTAATTAGATATAATAAACAAAACCAGAAATACTGAAATTAAAACAAAAAATAAGTTGTCAATATTTGATATTTCACTAGACATGGAGATCAATCGTCCATATCTTACAATATTGGAATATAGTCATAGTTAAACGCTTATAATCATGCACGCCTTTCCACAGCACGGTCAGTCAGATAATTAGAGGCGATTGGTCTACAACGTTCAGCAAATGATACCTATATTTTTACCCATGGGCTTTAGCAAAATTAATTAAATTTTATATAAGATATAATTCCTTTGATATGTAATAAATGGATATCTTTTTAAAAAAAATGTAATATATGGTTTTAATAGATTATACTGATTGCCACTTTACAATGAGTTTTAAAGTGCCCCAGGCAGAATTTTGAGTAGCCTAGACAAGCCCCTTATTGGATTAAAGAGGCATGGCATAGGGTCTTTCAAACCTTTTAAAGACCTGAAGATCAAAAGGATAATTTCCCAGAATGTTATTCATTTTTGTTAAGTGAAAAAAATTAGGCCAATTATGTTTATATTCTTATTATTTAGGGAGATCTCTATACTATCCTTGCCAAATTTTAAGTCTGGCTGTATAGACATAGCTACACAACCTCAAAACTTACATAAGTATCCATCTGGTTACTAACTGTTTTTTGTAATATTTGCTCCCATAATAGCTCAGAGGTTTGTGGTTATAGTGGGTTTTCCGGCGCATTTTCTTGATGTGTTATAGGGTACATTGGCAGTATTTATTTTGTGTGTTCTGTTTGCATCACTGCTATTTGTTGAAGATTTTGTAGGACAGGATATCTTGTATATCTGTCTCACAGCCTGCAATCAGTAATATTTTAAGGATTACAAGTACCAGTTGGTCAGTTGTGTCGTCAAGGATGCAATGACAGTAAAAAGGGGATGCTCTGTGTAAAACACTGGGTAAAAAGGAAAGGAATATAGATAACTGTTAAAGAAAATAAAAATAAAAAAAAAATAAAAAAAAATTCTAACTTTAGGGAACATATTACAAAAGTGAAAACACAAGATTTTTTTTCCAAGCGCTTTCATTGGGTTCATATTTATAACAAACATATTTTCTTGCTCAAAATCTTGATTGCTAATCACATTAACCTTTACTAAAAAGTCAAGAGCAAATTTGTAATTATGGTCGTGTAATCAAGAATAATGAAAACCAGCATTTACTTAAAAAAAAAAAAAAGAACACAGCAAATCTGTGCATCTAAGCCACTTTATTGATATATTGAATCACAATGACTGTATACATTTTTTTCACATGTTTAGATAACACATTTTTAAGTTACAACACGGAGCAGATAAACACATGTGCGAGTTTGAACCCCCATCCTCCTGGTAGTCTGACTTCTGGAGAAAGTGGTCATCGAGTCATCCAGGCACAGGGGACCTCATTTGACAGAATGGAACAATTTGTGAGACACCTGTAAAGAGACAAGACATAAAATTTAAAGTAACAAAGCCACTCAGTGTACACATTTAGCCCAAACTTTCAAGCAAAAAGTATCCCCTCGCCAGCTCTGCCGATAGATACATCTGTGACTAAGTAAGGTAGATTAAAACAAAACACACGTAAAGCCTTAAGTTCGATAACTGTCATTATTCGAGGTGACCAATCTGTTGTACAAGAGTGAATCTTTGCTTTTATGACCTGTGTTCTTTAATCACCTAGCAGGGTCCAACTGGTACATTCTGTACTTACACAATGGTCCCGAGCATGGAGGAAGTCAAACAATTCCTCCGTGCAGTCCTCCTCTGTCTGGGATCGAGAACTAACTCTGGTCTCGCATAACTCCAAACGTTCCCGAGAGTGGATGCAGTGCTCCGTCTCCTCACACTTCTGCCGCAAGGTTTCAAGAGGGTCCTGTAATCAAAGGTCATCTAGTAAATGTATACTACAGTGCTGTGATCTCCAACTTAATTTCATATCCAACAGAAAGCTATTAGAAGTGAAATTGTATTTTCGACAAAATATTAAAGCATGCTTACGATTCATAAGGCTGTAAGCAAGAGAATGCGAGAAAAACATTCAGTACGTAACAAAAGAAGCTGAACAAAGAACTTTAAAATTGCTCTAAGGCTGGAGAATCCTGTCCAAAACACCATCTATCTCAATAATATACACATGGAGAGGGAGGTTTAGCAATGCCAGAAGAGGGAAACTTAACCAATTCCTTTTAAAATGCTAAGGACAAGATAAAACTGTAATTATTGAAGTTATTCCATAATTAATGTTAGTTATAAAGGCTGTTTGACATCAAATGCTTTTCCACAAACTGATTCAACATTATCTATGCCCATAATATGCATTACTAAACTTCTTTTGGCAAAAAGGTTAGAAACAGTTGGTTAAATTTTGAAGTTTGAAACGAACTAGACTTCTTAATTCATTAGTATCGCATTAAAACCACTCAATAGATGTCATTCATATTTAATCAAAGTCTTATGGTGGTACAGAGAAAAACAATAATAAATCAATAAATTCTAACTAATGAAACCTTCTGGAGCAAAAAGGCTGCTGACTCACCACCAAGTCCTCCTCTTCTTCCTCCTCTTCCTCCTCCTGAAACAGACACAACCAGATCAATGGCATCATTCACTTCCAGCCAATAAAAGTTAATTTTGTCAATATTTGTAAACCTAGATCCATGATGCAAACAATGCAAAAAAAGGTCAACTTTAGATTGTGATTAATCTAGGATGTCGTATTAATAAACCGGAAAATAACTGATACCGAAGCTAAGACAAGCTAGCATATTCGGTCGGTGACCGTTACATTTTTAAAGGAATTCCTGAGTATATTCTTAAGAAAATATAAAGAATTTACTACTAACATCTTCGGGTTCCCCGTTCGTGATCATCTTCTCCTCGAAAACCATATTTTAATGTTTTATTCCTGGCTGCCTGTCAAATCACTGCTCTTGGAGGACACCTCAGGTCAAAGCAGCTAGCCGACGGTCGTTGACAACAGATGTGAAGTTTCCGGTTCCGGTATTTTCATTTTAAAAGCTTCAGCAGCTTCAACTGGCTTTATGTTCAGTGAGAATAGAATGTGAATAAGGAAAAATATGAACTATTATGATTTACAAAGACAGATATATCATGCACATCCAGAGGACGTGATAATAAAATTTCTACGTTAATGTTGGTGTCTTTTTTTTAAAGAAAAAAGTAGGTTGAAATGACCGGCATTTGAAAAATGAAATGCTTTTATTCAAGCGGGACTTGAAGTTCACTCTGTAACACATAAAACACGTTTGGTTAAACCTTTTTATGAGTTTTTTTAATATATTTTTTAAGTTATTAACACGTTGGTTTTATTTTGAAGAGAGCATTTCGGCCAATAAATATTTCACTGCTGCTACCATGTGGTAGAAAATGTTATAACAGTAGCAGAAGTAAAGCGTGAAAAGCTGTAAATGAATCGGACCTAGTCGTTTTGAAACATAGTAGTTCTTATGATCATGTAGAAAACAATAATAGCACTATGACAGTTTTTCTTGTAGATAATCAATTATATTGATAAAACAACCAGAAATTTTAATAAATTCTGGTATCAACTTATATCACCTTGCAGGTCTCTGCATGTCATCCACTGATAAGCAAAATGATAAGGCCCAGAAATAACCTTTATGAGGGTCTGAGTTTTTTTTGTTGTTGTTGTTCTCTTGCCTTTTCATAATGACAGGAACATTAATTAAAAAAAATACTAAAGTAATGAGGGGTACTTTTTCAGATAAATTAATTTCCTTATCCTGGTCTTCTCCAAACACTGTATTTATACTCATAATGAAAAGAAAAATACTTCAATCTTTGCATTAGGTCAATAAGTATTTTACAAATACTGTACCTGGAAATATATGTAACATGTTCAGTTGCTGTGTCAAGGATATAGGGACCAGAGTCCAATTTAATAAGTAATCTATTTCTTTGAAGCAACATTTTAGATGAGAAAAAACATTGCTGCTATTTCTTAGAGCAAAATATCAATGCAGTGCCTTGGGAATAAATTAAAAGCATATTGACAGGCCGGGTTAGCACCATGGATTTGCTTTTTTCCATATTTAGTTTCTTTGTTGACTGGGATTTAAAGAGTCTGCTGTTATTTGTGGTGGTTTTTATCATTACCGCAGATTTGGTTAAAAACCGTCGACCAGTTGGCTTCCCTCCTGGACCCAGAGCTCTACCCATTGTGGGCAACATATTCACATGGGACCAAAGCAGGCCCCATGAGAAGCTGATGGAGGTATAGAGCAATATAAAATGATAACCAACTGCAACTGTTTAACTGATCCATGTTCTAACTACTTTCCTTAAATCTCACTCAGTTGGCAAGGACTTATGGAGATGTATTCAGCTTAAGATTTGGTCAGAAATGGTCAGTAGTGTTGAATGGATTTGATACTATTAAGGAGGCTCTGCTTACGAAGGGAGACAGCATGGTGGACCGTCCCAAACTTGCTTTGCAGGAAGAAGTAACAGGTGGATTAGGTAGGAAAATATCCTTACACGTAGCCATACATGGGCAAATGTGCTTTTTGTAAACTTACAGAAAATGTTTATGTGTTGCAACATTTGCACAAAGAATAAATATCATTATGACAGCATGCATTCAGGCGAATTATTATTACAAACTATTAGCTATTTTTTTTCTCCCCTTCTGAACAACGGAAAGCCAATACAACAGCAGAAAAAATATAAGTTGTATAAATTTTCACTTTATATTTCCTTTTTTCTCCCTTCTTTCTTTGTCATTAGGAATAATATTTAGTAATGGAGACATCTGGAAACAACAGAGGCGTTTTGCACTTTCAACCCTCAAATACTTTGGGTTTGGGAAAAAGTCTCTTGAACATGTCATCCTGGATGAATTCAGACATTGTGCAGAAGAGTTCAGAGCTTATAAAGGTAGTTATTTAACACTTAGAAATACATTCAAAGTGGTCAGCTGTGCAGTTTATATAATGTTTTCTGCTAAACTACCAAGAGAAGCCTGTAAATCCACATCTCATCATCAATAACGCTGTCTCCAACATCATCTGCCACCTGGTCTTTGGTCACCGCTTCGAGTACGGGGATGAGAAATTCAGGAAACTGATGCTACTGTTTGACAAGGCACTCCAGATCGAAGCCTCTATTTGGGCACAAGTAAGGTTTTCTAAACCTCATGATGAAATGGAACTGTTGTGTACTGTGACTGTGTGCTACAATTAACACATGCCAGTTATTGGCAACGCTCCAAACACAAAGAAATTAAGAAATATAGCCTTAAACACTCTGTTTTTATAATGTTATTACTGTATTCTACATAACCGTGGTGAAATACAATATTATATGCTTTAAATAAACATACAGCTATATCATTTTGCCTCCATTTAAATCTATTCCTTACCTATGTTGGTGTCCCAAAGCAACAGTCAGCTGCATTTTTAACTCATTGTGTCCAATATATTTTTTTTTCAGCTCTACAATTCTTTTCCTCTGCTGATGAGGCTGTTGCCTGGTCCACATCAGACCGTCAAGCAGATCTGGGGAGATGTGAAGAGCTTCATAAGAGAGGAGCTGAACCAGCACAAGGAGAACTGGGATCCCACAGAACGCAGAGATTACATCGACTGTTACCTGCAGGAAATTCAAATGGTGACTGCAAGATACAGACAATTCCCATTATAAATTATACTTTTAAGTTATATTGTATTTAAGTGTTTGTTTGTTTGTTTACACAGTTCAGAGAAAAAAGGTGTTATAAGAATTAAAACCTGGATTGTCAAATTGTATTAAAAATATATATATATATAAAAACTGAAAATTTAGTCTAATTTTGACAATAAGAACAATATTTGGTGGCATTCGGTGTTTGAAAACCCAATTATGGATAACCTATTCTGTTCTGATGCCGTACTTCCACCCACACCTAATATTCAAAATACGAGCCTAAAGGAAGCCGTGGCCTATGGACATTGGAACATTCAAGTGGAAGGAGGGGCTGGGTGTGGTTTCAGGTGGATTGACAGCTTGGAGAGGAATCACAGAGATGGTAGCATTTCAAACAATACAATACCTGCTTGAGATGCTGATTCTAGAGATGCTAAAGAATGTGAACAGTTTCTGAGAGGCAAGTTAGTGTTTTTGATGATAATATGTAGATCAAACTGTAAGAAAGTATGGTCTGTATCTAGACTACCCCAACTCCCTACAAAGATACTAGGGAGACATAAGCTGCTTATACCTCACAGTGGGTGACGTCAAAATAACTGCAGAACCGGCAATAATACCGACTAAAAACTTGATGCACTAACCCTGTTAAAATCTGAGGAGGGCGGCAAATAATTAAGAGACAAATGCAGAATTTTAACAAATGTGCAGTAAACTGTTTTATGTTTCCAAGGTCACAACCTGCCAATATAAATGAGTCCTTTAAACTGTTATTCTGGGCTGCTGCTGACTCTCTGATTAAGTGAGAGTCCATCGTATCTGTATCTGTGATCTCTGATCTGAGTAAGATTGCCATTCCGTAAAAGTTATAATGCTTCCTATTCATTTAATACATAAACCACATAAAGAGTTATTTAAAGTTTCTGCTCTCTTCTCAGGGGGGAGGGAAAGCTTAAGGAATATAGGGACAGTTATTTATGATCTTTCATAACTTATTACTGGGTATCATTTTCTGAAAGCCAGATAAACTTCTGCAAACATTTTGCTGAGTTACATGCCTCCAACTTTCTACAGCCTATCCCTTTAATACTTTTACTGAGAGTCTAACTCCATCTAACGTGGTTCTAAAATCCCCCTTTGGGTGTGGTGGAAATGTGTTAAATGGAGCACGTTTGCAGCTTTTGTTGAACTTGAGATTTTTTTGGCATTTGGCAACTTTTTATTGTATTTTTGTTTTGATTGTGTGTTTTGGAGTTTGCTTCATTCGTGTTTGCAGCTTCTTTTGCCGTTTGCAGGTTTTTTTACTGTTCATGTTGAGTCATTTGCTAAATATGACACATTTGCTGGTCACCATAAATGTAGTATCTTACTGTGACATTTATGGAAGCTGAGAAAGGAATATATAGCTACTTTAAACTTATCACTTGTTTGATTATTGCTATATTTTTTAAGGACAGCTAACTGCAAATCATGGATTTATTCATTTATTGCTAATAAACTGTATACATTGATGTCTTATAGACTGTCTACATAATATGGGCGCTATATTTACGATTTACTGCACATGTTGCGGTCCAGCATTTGCGTCTAAAACCGTCTATTTGGCACTTTCCTTATGTTTAACAAGTGTACATCATCTGATTTAAATCAGAATGGGTGTTTGTTCCAAAAATATTCCAACACTACCAAGACTAACTGAACAGCTCTGCCACTGTGGGGTAGTTCTCCTTTGCTGGTTCAAAAACCGGGCCTTGCATTTTTTCAATCTACTGTATTTTCAGATTGAGGATTCATTAGCTTAGCATTTCATTTGTAAATTGGCCCCTGCACATTTCCTTGGCCCCTGGACATTTCCTAGCAGGCTGGGAACTGTGTTTGTATGGCACATTTTTCAAATATTAGATGACTGGAATGGGGTGAGTTGTCCTTTAACCTTCAATGTGAACTTTTTGCAGATCCCACAAACCTCATCTCTCCTTGTTAAAAATGAACTATTAGCTGTATATGTTTGATCTAGCTAGATGTCATTGTGTTCTTTTCTTTTTTTTTTTGCACAGAATGAGGGTCAGGAAGGCAACACATTTGATGAAGAAAACTTGATCATGTGTGTCTTGGATTTGTTTGTGGCTGGCTCAGAAACTACATCCACCACCCTGCGCTGGTCATTTCTCTACATGGCTAAATATCCTGAGATTCAAGGTACAAGAGTCGACTCGAATAAAACTTTATCAGTAGCACCCAAACACACACTCAAAAATATGTTTTTCCAAGTTGCATCTTGAAAGTGGAGGTTGTTTGCAGAGAATGTCCAAGCCGAGATAGACAGAGTGATCGGACAATCCAAACAGCCGTCTATGGAGGATCGTGCCAATCTTCCCTACACAGATGCTGTAATCCATGAGATCCTTAGGATGGGCAACATAGCTCCTCTTGCCTTACCACATTCTACCAACAAGGAAGTCCAGCTGGGAGGCTACACCATCCCAAAGGTAACTTCCTGCAAGACTTCAGTGAAATTCAAATAAAATTTTATATTCAACATTTTATGCATATTTAAACACCTTCACTTGTTTCAACAGGGCATACTCATAGTTCCAAACTTGGCCTCAGTGCTGTTTGATAAAAAAGAATGGGAGACACCTTTGGAATTTAAACCCGGACACTTCCTGAATGAGGAGGGCAAGTTTGAAAAAAGAGCTGCTTTTATCCCTTTTTCTGCCGGTAAGGAGTCCCAACAGCTGAACATCCAGTGTCTTTCAAACCCCATAGATGATATATACTTTTATGATGGGATGTAGCATGTAGTGTGTTTGTATTAATCTTCTGAAGTCAAATTTAGAAAACTGTGGCATCTCTTTTGATTTATCCTCTTTTATTATAATACCCCATAAAGGGGCCTCACTATATTAGAAATAGAACATTGAGGCAGGAATCCAAAAATACAAAAATCAAACAAGAAAACAAAGTCAAACAAACCAAAACCATGGAGACACCTGGGGGAAAGTCAATGAGACAGAGTTGGAGAAAGTTTGACGAGGAACCAGCACAGAAGAACTGCACAGAGAGAGTATTTATGGGAGACTGAAACAAAGAGAGGCCTAATGAGCAGATTGGGAGCAGGTGTGTACAGAGCAGAAACAGGAAAGGAGCTAGGGAAAAAGGAGAACACAAGAGGGCAGCAGAGGGCAACAAATAAAATCCTGGATTAAAACACTTAAACTAGAAAACAGGGAACAAAGTAAAACTGAATACTCAAAAGAAAACATGACAGAACCAAGACTGTGACAGTAACTGAAAAATAACCTGAAAACTCAACAAAATAAGAATTAAACCACTAAAACCAGAAAAAGAGGAGCAAATTAAAACTCAAAAGAAAACAAAACAGAACCAAAACTGTGACAGTGTCTAGTATTAAAATACCCTTAAACAACCCAACA
Source organism: Cyprinodon tularosa (assembly GCF_016077235.1). Taxonomy (NCBI): domain Eukaryota; kingdom Metazoa; phylum Chordata; class Actinopteri; order Cyprinodontiformes; family Cyprinodontidae; genus Cyprinodon; species Cyprinodon tularosa. The sequence goes on from NW_024039539.1 coordinate 142,834, forward strand.
GTTGTGAATGTAGTGTGTAGTCAACACCAACACATCCACACCATACCTTTCAACTTCATTCACTCATTTAAAACCTTTTTTTGTGCCACTTCACTGTAATGAATTACTTTGAGTTGGTCTAAAAAAATCTAACAAACATGAAATATTGTGAAAAATATTCAGGTGGATGAATACTATGACATCGCTTGTAGCATCTTATCAATGTATTGTAAATTGAGTGATTGCTTCAGATTATTTGATCATTGTAGTTAATATTGTAAAGTTGGCCTTTCTCTGCCTGTATTGTATAGATATATTTAGCCCAGAGTTTTAAGGATAAGTGATCATTTACTGACAGTAGCACCTCTCCTCTAAATTTTGTCCTAGGAAAGCGTCTGTGTCTTGGGGAGAACCTGGCCAGGGTTGAACTTTTCCTCTTCTTCACGTCCTTCATGCAGCACTTCACATTCTCAATGCCAGCTGGAGTGGAGGCTGTCATGGATTACCGAGCAGGAATCACTCTGGCACCAAAGCCATATGAAATATGTGTTAAGCCACGCTAACATCAGCTTTGTTGTTTTTTTAAAGAAAGGGGTAAAAAGCTTACCTGCTAATTCCTCTTTCCCAAAATGTCCCTAAGTGATTTTGCTGACGTGTAAATATGAGCCGATTTAAGCAGTTTGAATGCATTTTATGAAAACAACCTGACTGCAGACCTGCACTGTCAGGACCCTTCGTTGCAGACCTGCAAAATGGGGTTCACTGCACTGTCAGGACTGCAAGTTCATACTGGAAGTTGTTTTCAAAGCCTTCGGGAATAGCGCCCAGGACGTGTTTGCTGGATTAGAGTTTATTACAGTGTGAAACTGAGCATAGGAGCAGTTTAAATTATACAGTAAGAAAAAAATCTTCATAGGACAGCCAACCTCCATTGTTGTTCAGAAAATGTCTAATAGACCGAATGCCCTTTTCCATCCAGTGATCCAAATACAGAGACTTATAAGTTTCAAGCATAACAACACTTGTTTGTGAATGGAAGCTAGCTTCAGGGGGAGTTTATCGATGATAGCTTTTACTTTAGGAAGGCTTCGAATCAACTTTGCTTTTACTTTGAAAGTCTTCAAATAAACATCCGGTTTAAACAGCGCAGGAGACCTCACAATGCAGCTCTGCAGCCAGGGTCCTGAAAGCGCAGCTCTGGGTCCTCATAGTGCAGCTCTGGGTTCTCATAGTGCAGCTCTGGGTCCACATAGTGCAGCTCTGGGTTCTCATAGTGCAGCTCTGGGTCCTCATAGTGCAGCTCTGGGTCCTCATAGTGCAGCTCTGGGTCCACATAGTGCAGCTCTGGGTTCTCATAGTGCAGCTCTGGGTCCTCATAGTGCAGCTCTCGGTCCTCATAGTGCAGCTCTGGGTCCTCATAGTGCAGCTCTGGGTTCCCATAGTGCAGTTCTGGGTCCCCACAGTGCAGGTCTGCAGGCAGAGCCCTATTGAAAAAACAAACAAAAAAAGAATCTTCAATATTGTGCATTCAAAATTTGAAGTCTTGGATTTGAGAACTTCATATGGAAAAAAATACCATCAGAAAAAATTGTCCAGGTAGTTTTGGGAGAGTAATACTAATTTGTTGCCCATTATTCAAAGGACAGGACCAGTGACTGATCTATTGAACTGATTTTTTTTTTAAATTGCAAACTCAGTGTGTGTGTATATAATTTACCCATTAATTGGGGGGTCCAAGCAAAGACTAACCCCAATGATGGCCCTGCTGGGTTTTTAAGAAAACTCCTTTCTTTAAAATGAAAATAGAAGCACAGAAGAGGCTTGCAGAGTTGGCTCAATTTAAACCCCAACAACAAAATAAAAATGTATTTTATCCAAATAAACCAAATTTGGTAATGTTTAAGGTATAAAAATATTGCTAGGTGGTTCTGGGCTTTTGTTTGCCTTTAGCCTTTGCTTTAAGTCTTTGCAGAGACATTGTTATTACCATAATTGTCACAATTATTCTACTATTATTATTACTTGTAGTTATAATAGTAGAATGTGTCTTGTATTGGTATGAGCTTGAGCAAGGAATGAGATCAGACAAAGAAAAATGTAAAGTTGTGTTCAAATTCTTTTAATCATATATTTTTTATAACCAAATTATTTAGACGTACACTCTCTAAGTCTAAGTCTCTATATTGTGTCTTTGTAATGACTGAAGCTTATGTACTAACAAGAAGTAAACTGTCTTTACTTATTTAAAATGTTCAAGTCGAATGACTTTTTAAAGCCATTTACACTACATTCAGTTATTCACATGCTGATTGCAAGATAGATTTTAGCCATAACTGATCTGGGGCAAACTGAGAAAGGCAAAGCTTCCATACAAGGGAGCCTCTGGGCCCTTTGACCACTAAAAGCAGGTAAGGTGGTTTCCTTGTTCCTCAAGGACAAATTGACAGAGATGGATCAAGTGGGAGCTCAAACCAGCAGCCCATCGGTTACAGGATGAGTCCGTACCTCCTGAGCAACCTTTTCCCCTTTGACAAAATAATAACAGTCTCAATTTCAGCTTTAAACTGGGTTTTGTCTATTTTCTGGTTTTGGTTAACCCTTAATAGGGCACTCAGTGAAATACTTTGAAAATCAAAATTTTAAGCCAATAGTTAGTTAGTTATTGGAATCCAGGACAAGACCTTATTACCTTTGTAACATTCAAAAAATATTGATATTTTGATGGCAAAAAATGAATTTCAATGTAATAACAAGGAACGCCAACTTGCTTGAATACATTAAGAAAAATAAAAAAAATGATTCTATAAGAAATTCATGAAAAACACTGAGAGGGAAAGAAACACATTTTTATTTGGTACAACATAACCTTAGAGGTTAATGCTGATACTGGCACTTAAATTTTTTACTTAATAAACCTAAATAGTATTGTTAACCAGGCTTATTAACTTTTTTACTTTTCAATTAGCTTTTTACCTTTTTTTTCTTTTTTCCAACTTAATTTACAGTAGGTAATATATCATTCAAGGGCTCATCTAATGGGTCAATTGCCAAAATAAGATGTACAGTACAGCCATGTAGCAGTATGTTTGCTGAATGGCTGGATATAGATCTTGTGATTCTAGACCTCACTGAGGGACAGGGGGGGTTCCATTTGTAAGGGGTATGCAAGTTATCAAAAATGGTAATTTGCCCTATAAAGGGTTAAAAGAAGTTTCTTCTTCCTTCAGGGAAGTAACTTGAGTTGGGTAAGGCACCACAAAATCCACTTGCATTACTTTAAAATAATATAATTTCAGCAGAATTAAAAATATACTGCAGTAAATATATGAGTCAATGCAATCAACTGGTTTTCCTTAGATAGAAAATTTTTCATCAATTTGACTGTATGATCTGGTTGAACTGTAAAGTGCCTTGAGATGACTTGTGTTGTGAATTGGTGCTATATAAATAAACTGAATTTAACTGAATTGAAATAATCATTTAGTTCATTTTTTTATAAACTTAAAAAGTAAAATTGCTAATTGAATTGCTTATAAAAAAGTTTTTAAAAAGTTTCACATAGTACATAAGTAAAACTTGAAATCAACAAGCCATAGATAAAAAACAGAAAATAGATACAATTTCAACATACATTTGCAAAAAGAATTGATATAGAAATAGAAACATGATCTACATTTAGCTTTATAACTAATAAAGGGAGAATTGGATCTGATCCGTTGTCTGAAATATGTCCAGCCTCCTGTCTTCACACATGTCCAACTGGATACTTTTAATTTTTCTCTTGCAGCTGTTACTTTATGACATTATAAATACGTAAAAAACAAACAAGGCATTTTTTAAAATGTAAGGAGTAGAAAGTACATATATTTGTGTTCAAATGTAGTAAAAAGGTCCTTAGAAAAAAAGTACACTTGTAAAGAACAGATACAAACAAATAGTAAGTACAGTAAAAGTATTTTTACTTGGTTATATGGCACCTTTATTAAAAATAGCTAGTTTTTATACTAGTATTTGAGTGTTCTCACCTATGTCCTTTGAAGTTTTTGGCAGTAAATTAGACTTAATTATGTGAAATTGACCACTTAACCAATTAATTATGGAGAAATTAACATAATCTTTATAGTGCTGCCTACTTTGTCCAGGAAAAATTATGCTCTTAAGAAAATTGTTTATGATGATAAGAACCTAATTTTGAAAGAAAAAATGAATAGCCATAAGTATTACTCATGGTTTGGTTTCAATATAATATTTTATTCTAAAGTGTTTTTTCTAAGATATTATAATTAACAGACACACAAAAGAAGGGGTCTTTTCACCTCTTTAACATTTGAGAGTGACACACTAGGAATCAATCTGCCTTTTTTTTCCCCAGTTTTAGCCCAACTTTCAATCCTAAAAACCTGAACCCAGGAGGCTGACTCTGCCCTCTGTAATTCAGTCTCCAACTGATGAATATATATTTCGAATTAGTCCAGGTTTGAATCAGTAAAATGAACCAAATTGGGATATTTAGACCAAGGCGTTTTTAGAATGCACATGTTACCATGGTTACTGACCCTGGTAAGTGGAGCTGCTTTAAGATTGATTTTATTGAAATTCCCAAATGGATGCAAAATGACTCACTAATCCTTCTACATACCCTGTCGACAAGACAGGGACATTTTTAGCATGTCCTCATGATTATTACTTTAGACCTGAAAGAGCGAACACTTACCTTTTGCCATGACTGTATTCATGTAAATCTACCTTTACTTGTGTATAAAAGACATATTTTGGCCTCTTTTGAAAAGAAAAATTGTTGCAGTTGAAATCTGTCTAAGGAAACTGGCTTCAAGTAAAGACATTTTCAAATAAAAGAAATAAAAATCCCAACAAAACATTAATGTAGCCAGATGAATTCATCAGTGATGTTCTTACAGAAGGTGTGACGATGATCTGCAGAACGTAAAGCCTTCTTCTGGATTAGCCAAAGACGTCCAAATCTGTCAGCAGAATGCTAATATCACTTAAGTCTTATTACCTCTTTATTGCCCACTGCAATGGCCGTAATGACCACGGCCTCTACTGAGAGATATAGAAAAATATAGGGGTTTTTTCTCATTAGATCATGTCAGCAGGCTGAAATCCCTAGTCCAGGAATATCTGGATAGGCATAAACACAAGAATTAGAAAATATCTGAAAAATTTGGCTTCGTTAAATTTAAATGTTTTGCAGTGTAAATTTAAAACAGGAAAAATCAATTGCCTTGTGTTATTTCAAGTGCATATTATCTAATGATTTTATTTTAGGAGTGAAAATACTCATTCCATTGACAAATCATCTTATGTGATGTTTACTTATTTCTAGATTGTATTTGCATTGTTCCTTATGTTGTTTTTTTCTCTTACATGTGTGAAACTCGAATCTGAAAGTTTTTTCTTTGGAGGGTGAAAGGTTTGTCCTTTTAGAAACGCTTTCCTGCTCTTCTATAAAAAAACAGGCGAGGTATGGATTAAAGTTCTATTAATTGACAACTGTTTTCTGCCCTCTAGAAATATTAACTAGTACTGCCTGATTATGCCTATAGAAATTAACTTAAATCCAGCAAATCTGTGTTTGTCTTCCCTTTCCAGTTGTCAAAGAGCTAGTTCTGCTACCATCTCTCCCCCATACCCAGCAGCAACTCCTACTCTTCTAATTAATACTGTAAATACCTGTATTTAATCTCCCTTTTTTTATCAACAAACTGCAAGAGTAAATATATACTTTACATAATGGGATTAAGTTTTAAGCAGAGCTGGGCTTTTGCTTGACAATGAATATTAAATGAATATTAAAGTTGTGACTGTGATGTCACAGGGAATTTTCTGAGAGGTTTTGCTTTTATATTTTAGTACATATGGTTTTATATTAGGTTTGCAAATAATGATTACATCTACTAATGGAAAAAGAAAATGGTTGTGTCTCCCTTTCGAGGCATGGATTTGACTAGGCCACCCTATAATCTTCATTTGTTTTTTGAGGATCTAGTAAAGGGTAGAATCAAAAAGTGTTTTTAATTGCTTTTTTGCTGCAAAGCCTAAGTCCTGGTGAGCTTGAGATTATAAATTGAATCTCAGCCACAATTTAAAAAGACAGCAAGTTACCCAAGGTTTGAATCACCAACGCGGCCCCAGATAAATGACATTACCACTACTGTGATTGGATGCCCTCTGGACTCACTAAATTAACATCTCTGTTGGATAATGTTTCCACCCCCATGCATGAAGCTGTAGCTGAATTGGAGAGCTCCTTCAGTGAAAGACTGCTGCACCCTAAATGCACCAGGGAGCGTTATCACAGATCCTTCCTCCCACCAGCTGGAAGACTCAATAACCACCACTGTTCCCAATGGCCTCAATAAGTTGTAACATTCATGCTGATTTTGCACAGTTTCTACCTTAGTCATTTAAATAACATACTGTTGTCATTTTGCACATCTGTGATGTTGCTGCTATTTTAAAATATCCACCACTGTAAAAATGTCCATAGCTATATAATTGGTATTTATTCTCCAGGTGCACAGTTTTTATATTGTTAAAACACTTTACAGTACAGTATCTTATTGTACATCTTTTAACTCTTCACTATTCTTTTTTTCCAACACTTTTTTCTAAAGCCCATAAATGTATGCCTTTTTTAAGTACTATTTTTACTTATGTAAACACCAGAATTTCCCCATTGTGGGACAATAGAGGGATTTTCTGTTTCTACTGTGTTTGATGGTTTGTATATTACTTTTTTTCATTATAACTTGGCTTTAAGCCCAATGAAGGGATGCACATCAATCAAAAGTTCTACGGTAGTTTGTTTTATCCTCTGTCCATGGACTAAAGAATATATGCCCAAATGTGGGTATTATTAGTTGAAATTTAATTTTTTTTTATCCTGTTCTTCAGTCAACCCTCAGATTGTCTGACCTGTTTTAAAGAAATTAAGATTCAGGTTAGCATTTTAAAAGAAACCTAGGACATCTGGCCATCACGTTTTGCTTTGTGCATGCTAAATCAGGTTACTGTCCATCAAAATGTCCATTGTGACATATTTGATCCATTGTGTCTCCTATAGGTTTTGCTTCTTATCAGGGCCTGCTTTGAGATTAGCCTGTTCTGTTTTCTCTGGGCACCAGCAGCAAACGGCCTTCCCTCAGGTATCCGTTTCAGGGACGGGGTTTTCGCATTGTCTCTTTTGTATGCGTTTCTTTTATGAAATCTGCTTTGAGAGGAGTATGAAAAGTTAACTCATGCCTGTTGCTTTAGAAGAGAGCAGACCAGATGTGGGTATTGTTTATCTGTTCTCATTCTTGCGAGAGTTTTGTAATTAAAGTGCCACTATAACTGTCTCCACCGATCTCTTTTGTTAACTGAATTCACGCAGCTGTTATATATTATTTTTCAAATCGGTATCAACAAATTATCCTTTTGCAAAGTGGAAAACAGATCTCTGTGAGCTTCTCTTTTGTTGGCATTCTTTTGACCTTGAAACTAGGAATAAACTTTCCTATTTTAGGAGGCAAGTGTTACCTGTAGTGCCTTAGATTTTGTCCTGGGTTTCAATTGACCCCCTGGATTATTTGTTAAATACCTCAACATGGAAGGTTCCTCACTGTTCCAGACTTGATATACATGTGTCCCTGGAGTCCTGAAGCTTTGAAAACAGTTGTGTAACTATTTTAGTATTGACATATGTCATATTTGTTTTTATTAGTACCCCCATGTCTTTATATCAGGCCATAAGGTGTTGCCTTTAAGATAATTTTTCCTACTTCGTTTGACAGACAGCTCTGTGAGGGTGATTTCTTGCTTCATCATTTCTAGCAGTAATCAGCGTCGTGGTGATCAGGGAGTTAGTGTGATTATGTGTACAATCATGGAAAACACTGATGAGCCAAAGTTTGTGTCATTTGCATTCATTAGTGAACAGTCTAGAGTTATTATTTCAAATAAAGGAAAAGGTTAGAATGTTCCTCAGCTATGTTGACAACACAAAATTAGCCACTTATCATGAAGAAATCAGGAAGAAAATACATTTTTTTGTATTCCAGAGGACCAATTATTAGTTTTATGTCTTTGCTTTTTGGACTGGTGACCCGTCCATGGTTTACACCTCTTTTATCAAAGACTGGAGATAGGTACTAGCCCCTATAAGCCAGATGAATATGAATGGATGGAATTTCGCTTTTTTATTTTACTGCAAAAATTAGATGCATTTGTTACTTCAAAGCTGAACTATTCAAATTCTTGATTATCGGGATGTCCACAAACTGGAGTTAAACGCCTTCAGCTGATACAATTCCTCCTTAAACCCTCAGTCAGCCTTGGCAAGATGCCCCCCACACGAAGCCTGGTTCTGCTTGGGGTTACTTTCCATTTAAAAGAATGTTTTTGCTCTCCACGGTTGATGCGTGCTTGATGTGAATAACTGCTGTGGAGTCAATGATACAATGCAAGTTGCTTTCTCCTGTCACCAAATGCTCATTCAGGAGGAGCAAACCAAACTGAATGAATCAATATCCTTAAATAGAAAACTTTGAACAAAGATCCGATACAATTTTCTCTGTAAAGTGCCTTGAGGTGATGTGTGTTGTTGGCCTAACTGAATGGATGGATGAATGGACAACTATGGTTTTGTATGATATCCATAAAATATTGACCTTTAAATGAGCATTTGGTACAAAATTGGTACATTTGGTACAAAAATAAACTAAACAACCAAATTTCCTTCAGGCTGAGTTTTAGATGTTGCTCTATGCTAGATCTCTACATCAAATCAGTCAGATAGCATTCTATGCATGACAAAGTTTATTGTGAGAGGTTTATAAATTTTATATATGAAATTATTTAGATGACACTTTTCTTAATATTACTGTTAACAGACAGAATGATTGATACTCACATTGGTGATAATTAGTCCCTTTAGCAAACATCAGTATCTTGGATAGCTAAACTATTGGTCCTGCATAAGTTTAAAATTGCAGCATGCTTGTCCACTTCAGCACAGCTGTGGCTGCAGGCTCTGTTTGGAGAATATTTTGTTCCTGCATGTAGAAAACAACTAAAATGTCACCAACTGATGTGCAGGATAGTTGGGTCCAAGTGATCAGAGATTCAGTAGGCAGCAAATGGATATGTTACACATACATTGGTTCTGGCCAAGCTTTAAAGAAAACCATCATATATTCATGCTATTTTTTTCACGCAAAAAGCTTTTTAAATACAAACAAAAATAGTCCAATAAACTGTTTGACAGCAGCTTAAAGGCTTTGTTTTAAGAGACCATTTAATTTGTAAAACCTAACAGTTGTACTGTCCTAATGGTATAAAGAACGGAGCATTTTCTTCTCTCTTCTTTCTCACATCCTTGATGCAGAACTTCCTTTTTTCATATCTGCTAAAAGAGGATGTGATGGATTAAAGAGTACTCTTAGCAATAAATCAACGTGAAATATCTACAAATGCGTTAAAAAGAAGAGCTGTAATAAAAAGAAAGCAACACTGCTTTTCCATGTCATAGAAAGTACAAACATTCAGCACTGGAACCATCACGTTTGCTGCTAGAGGCTCCCAGCAGCTGAGTTTTTCTTTTTTCTTTCCCAACATCCTGTGCAATCAATCTTTACTCTCTGTGGCAGTTTCTCAGTAGGAGACAGAAGATATTTCCACATTCTGAGGAGATTGTACCCTCTCTGATAAGGAGGCATGGATTGGTACCATGCAAATAGCTGTGCGGCGAGTGAGAAACTAGTCTAAAAGTCTTTCAGCAGTTCATTAAATTTTTATGAATTTTTAAATCAATGTATGATAAAAAAAATGGGGATTTTATTTGGAGCTTGTCAGCTTTATCAAACAGACCAGACATCTTTAGCTGTACACTGACAGTCCACATTCACTGAAGCATAAAGCTGCCATTTAAAAGCAAGTCATTACTAATAATGAACTCAGTCAATTTTATATTCTAAGGAAGTCAGGTGATTTTTTTTTTTTTAGTATAGTTTCTCTTAACAGTTCCCTTTAATTCCACAGTTCTGATATTTTCTGAATTCAGTCAATTGACAACTTCGTTTGTCTGTGTGTAGCACCTAATCACCAAAAACAATGTCCTTATAATTGTAAGCATTACTTGTCAGTAAAGGTTTTCTGCTTCTAATGTCTTTCAACATTCACACAGAAACCAAAATGCTTTGTTCTGCAGATGCTGAGTGACTGTCCCCGTTTCATGTTCAGCTTATGTATTCTTCTTCCCAGGACACTGGATTTTGTAGCCAACCCTGTAGGCCTGCAGGTACACACGAGCCTGGTTTATCCTGCAAATATGATCACATGACAAAAAAGCAACAGTTTTTTTGAATGGTTTCATTCTGATTTAAAACAATGTTTGCTTTCAAATTCAGTACCAAAACAAACACCTACAGATTTTTGCTCTTTAGCAGAAAAAACTCTAAAAAACAACTATTTTAGATTTTTAGTTGTGTAAAACAAAAAAACAGGAAAAAAAATCCTAATGCAAACCCGATTAGAGGAAATAGCTGGCATTGGTAGGTAAACAACTGACCTGTATTTAGTGCAAAGCTGAACTCCCAGGGGTCCACAGCGATCGACATAGCTCTCCTTGAAAGCTTTCCTCACAGCACGAGCTGTGCTGACCATCATGGTGACAACAGGGCATGTCCTAAAAAATATGAAACAGTTAGGATAATTTTTTTGAAAAGTGTTTAGGCAGCAAAGAAATTATCTTAAGGGATCCAAAATGACTGTCATAAAGCACAACTGTCTGATGTAGCTATAAAAAGTATGAGGGATCTGGAGATGATAAGGCGCTCAGCAGTGATGAGGTAATGTAGAAGGCCTGCTGAGTAGTGACAGATTTCTGTCATCTAAAACAACTCATTCTCAACTAAACCTACTAAGTACTGTAGATAAGTTAATAGAGTAGGAAGAAAATCTACATTCCAAACACTTCTTTAGTAAAGTTATGATAAAACAGCAGTGTAATCTTTATAAATGAAATTATGAAAGAAAAAAAAATCATTAAAACAGCTGCAACTGACCCTTTTATAGACTTAATGATGCAGAAGTGGTTCACTTTGAAATTGAGTTTGACACCCCTGCATTAAATCATAAAGATTTTTTTTTTATTAATTAAAAGGGCACCTGTTCATAATTTCTTGTTCTGTCTACCTTAATGTTTATAGTTGTGGACATTAGTTTAACCTGTTGAACAGATTTTTTTTGACTGTAGGATTATTTCAAATGCCATCAAGCAAAGCTATTACTGCTAAAAGAAAACAACAAAAAATGGAGGGAAAAAAACATTCTTAAATGACTTCCTGTCCCTAATATCAGTCATTCATGTGAGAGTTCTCTATTTAGATAGCTCTAAACTAGTCTAATGCTATATAATTTGTCTGTTTTATATTGTTTGCAATGAAATGCAAAGGAAAGTGTCAGACCCACCAGGGTTTTTTATTTTATTTTTAGGAAAAAAAGGTCTATGCTGCATACTGCTCACCCATCACTCATTTTAAAATAACTGTAGTTTGCTGTAGTCAACCACAGGCTGCCTATATAAGCAGATAAAGCAACTCTATACAGAGCAAGACAAAATGTGCATCATTCTCCACAAAATACATTCAACGTGCATTTACACTAAAATTACTTTCTAATCCAGGTGTTTTTCTCAATTTTTCTTCAGATCTACAAACACAGATCATAAACAAGGTACTGTATAGCTAATATTTTTATACCTGCAATATTAACTATGCAGCATTATGTTTATGTTGTGAATTGCTTTTTCCGAACTTTAGCTATATACAATCTTGTAATAAAGTGTTGCTTAAAAATATTTATGTCAATGCTTTCATTTAGTTTAGTTGTGGCAAAAGAAGACATTAAACTGCATGAGCACATACAGAGTAAAATGTGAAGTGTTCGCAGCATTAAATGAATGACAAAAACGGCATGAAATAAAAATAAAAAACTCAATGATCATGACACTTGTACCAATTAATCCCTTTAAAAACTTAGGAAAAAAACAGACCATAAAAAAAAAAAAAATCTGAGGAGAAGCTGGTGCTAGATGATCTTGTTACTTTTCACTTACAGCCTCTCACAGCGCAGGCCTGTGGTGCCTTCTGGACAGGTACAGGTGTTGTGCGGGCTGCACGTGGCTCCATGTTGACAGGGTGGGACACATCGCGTGGCTACAGCTACAGTAACAACCCAGTATTAACAAGAGAAAAAACTTTTTTCTTTCTTTTAGCCACCAATAAAGAGTACACATATAATATTGATAGTCATTGAAAAACCTGTTTCACAGAGACTGCCGGTAAATCCTTTGGCGCAGCGGCATCTGTTGAGGCCCACGCACATGCCTCCATTCCTACATGATCTCTGACATTGGATGGGTTCTGATGAGGACAAAGAAGAACCCAGGACTAATGTTGTCTGGAATAATTTAATTCAACAAGGCTCATCCCTGCACCTGTCAGTGAGAGTCAGTGACCAGAAAAAGACATTCAACAAATAGCGAGGCCAAAACAACTGGGCCGTAAACTGCAGTGTGTTTGCTTTGTGGTAACATGGCCTCAGGGATGAGGAACTCTATTCTGCTTTCATTTTTTTTTTTTTTTTTTTTTTATAGTAAAGCAGTTCTCTTACCTATAGTCTGTATTCTTGTTATAATTCCTTCATCACCTTAATTACAAACCACATTTTAAGTAGTACATTTTAAACTTTGTGTGTCTCATCATTATTATACAAAATGTACATCCTAAAAAACAACAATTGGGTTGTGTTTCTTCTTCTGTCTTTTAAAAAGATTTGTATGTCCATAAAATACTTGTTTCAATGTTAGCAGCACTATTACTAAATTACAGACAGAGGCTAGAATGAAATTAATGAAGGTTTTCTATTTAAATCATTTTACCAATTTGGCATCGAGCTCCTTGCCATCCAGCCTCACACGTGCATTTGTTAACATCCACACATCTTCCCCCGTTCTGACAGGCCGGAGTGCAAAGTGCTATAAAACACACACACAGACACCTCCTATGAAGTCCAAATCTCCTCCATATTGGTCACATATGGTCCAATATTTAAATAAACTGATAAAATCATTGGTTCTTTACGTTATAACCAGTCTCTACAACATGAATCTGATAAAAAATAGATTAGCTGCAATCAATGAGACTTGTGTTATTTCTACTTGATGTTTTGTTGTCATTTTACTCACGCACTAGACACTGGGGGCCCGTGTAATCAGAGGGACACTGGCAGGTATTGGGGCCTACACAGCGACCGCCGTTAGCACACGGCAACTCACACACAGCTGAGCACAGAGAGAAGCTAAGATGTTAAACCTGAAGAGTCCAAATACAAACAACTGGGACAATGTAAGCATTGAGAAAGGGAGAGAAAATGGCAACATTCAATGTATATGCATGCATGATCTACAACACAAAGTTAGAGGGATAACTTGGAAACAAGAAAATATGCCTTCAATGGAATAATACCTGTGTGGCAGCCTGCTCCTGTCCAACCAGAGGGACACAAGCACATGTTCCATCGCATGCATGTTCCTCCATGAGCACAGGGTGGAGAGCACATGGCTGAAATAAACAACCAATATACTTTCTTGTAAACCAAAGGCACTGTCTTAAATATTATTTAAACAGACTGAGACATGGGAAACTGTTGCTGTTCATTGTTTAGTCATTTGTACTTCCAGCTTCATTTTTTCATAGATGCCTGCAACATCAGGCTGTTGCTAATTCCTATTTCCATTTTATCCATCACTACTTCCATGTTATAACCCTGAGCAAACCATTTTCTACCCACGTCGAGTTAAGCTCAAAATAATTCACATTCTCGTTAGATTTAATGAAAGTGTTTTTATTAATTCAGGAAGTTTTTTTTTCTTAAAGAAAATAGCACATATACTATTCAAAAGACAAAAAAAAAACAAAACAATGCACATTATGATTTCTGACAATAATTATATTTATATTTCATCAAAAGATAGTGTGGCCAAAAAAATACCTTTAAAATAATCTGTGGAAAAGCCTTTATCTATAATATGGCAAACTGGTATTTAGACTATTTAGCATCAGTGATGAGCTTGAAGTCCTTGAGTTTGGAAGGCCTCTTTACTTTCAACCTAATCTGGATTTAAGTCAGGACCTTGGCTGGACCCCTCCGACAATTTATTTTAATTCAAGTCAGAGGAAACTTGTGAATAGTTAGAATAAATATTTAAATCTAAATCTATCTGGGGCAGTCATCTTGAGTTATAAACCCCTTTTCTTCTTTAAACTGTTGTATAAAATGAAGTGTCAGATATTCTTGACCAAACATTTCTGGACGATTACCGATCAGAATAAACATCTCAGTCAAACAAGAGTTTTTAAACCAAAGACTGCCTTGGGTACAGACTGTGTTTAAACAAGTGAATATAAGTTAATTTCTATGTATTAATGAGAGGTTTACATAGTTTGCCAAGAAGGGATAAGCATCCCTTTATATAGGTCCTTTACATTGAGGTTTGTACCTGAGCAGCCCACTCCAGGGTAGCCTGGAGGACAGACGCAGCTGTTTGGCCCCACACAGACTCCATAGTTCTGACATGGGGGGTCACACACAGCTGGAAAATATTTAAAAGACACTTTAACTCAGCTTTTTAGACAACAAAATCAAAGAATTACAATCACCAAACATGTTAACTTAGATGTATTCTTCTCAGTGTGTAAGAATTATGCTGTCTGACTCACGTCTACACCTGGTGAGGTCATCAGTTCGAACTTCGTACCCCTCCCTGCAGGTGCAGTTAAACCCACCAGGAAGGTTCACACAGAGCTGCTCACATCCTCCGTTTGTAAAGTCTACACACTCGTTCACATCTTATGAGGAAGGAGAGAGGGAAAGACATTTCCAAAGCTCATAAATCAAACATGTTTTACTTTCATTTGAGATAAAATAACATTGCAGTTTGGGGGCAAACATGATTTGTGGAACTTGGCAGCAGCAAAACTTGTTAAGATTTGACGGCAGGCAATCAAGGTTCTGCACTTCCAATTTTTACCCAGCTGAAGTGATTTCTTTTTGTGACCAACTTTATGCTGGTAAGTGCAAAAGAACGAGAGTTTGATGGCATCTCTGAAACCCATCCAGCTTGTATAATGTTCATAGCTGAGAGCACTAGGAAGCAAGTGATTACATTTGGAGGAAGGCTTGAACAGATGGTGAAACCTGAGGAAATTCAAGATTGTAGTTTGAGAGGTAGTGATTAAAATTCAATCAACTAACACCTTTTTTATAAGAATATGGCTTGAAATAACATCCTAAAATCTTTAAAGAAGCAAAAAGTGAAGAGTGAAGGTGAAGTCTCACCAATGCAGCTCTTGCGGTCATCCCCCAACTTCCAACCTGCTCGACAGCTACACTGGATTTCACCCTCAGCTCTGAGTGAACATAGATGGTCGCAGCCTCCGTTTCTCAGCTTACAAGATGTAGCATCTAGTCAAGACAGGAAAAACAAGAGCTTCTATTACCTTAAAACCTTTACAGCCAATTAAACGATTGGTTTCATTGAGAAAAGACAAAGAACCCATTTAAAATTTGTCATTTAACAAAGTGCAAGAGGTCATTGTTGGTTGTCTGCTTTCAAAGACCAAGGAAACATGAGCAATTGTAGAGAATTACCTTAATCAGTTTAGCTAGAATGTGAGAAAATCATATCTCCCCTCATAGGTCGGTATACAAAGGTAATTTTTAAGTGAAGAAAAAAGCCAGAAGGCTAAAATTTTTTTTTTTTTTTTTTTAGCTCATAAGAAAAAAAAATGGCATTTATAGTTTTCTACCTTTCTGATATTTATGTCAAGCTTCTTAATAGCTTATGATATTAGGATGCCAAAGAGCGCACATGGATTAGGATGTACATTAATGAGTTCCTGCAGAATATTTGGTTTAGTGTATTGGAAAACAGTGATGGGGTCAGGAAAAATAAAAGTTTTTATAAGTTGATCAAAGAAAATAAAGTTGGAGGGAGCTAAAAATTCGAATGATGTCAAGGAGGCATTTCAACCTCAAACAATTAAAACTCATAAATAATCTTAATCTTTGATGACAGGTAGTATTTAGTTCCAGCCATAAAATAGTAATTAAATCTTTATAATTTTTTCTAATAGCCATGGAAAGCAAGTGAGGTGCCAGAATGCAGGGCATGTTGTAATGTCTTGCACTTTTAGTTTCTATAAACGTCCCCTAGAATGCACTTAAAGTAAAACTTTTTGCAACAGATTGTTTAATTAAATACTCTTGTAGAATCTTGACACAAAGGCTTTTTATAAAACCAAATAAGAACGGATTTCAGCTCCAGTTCTGAACTTTCAAATCTCTGTTCAGGGTGCAGATCTGTTGGGACTTGAAACTACTTCCTCATATTTAATCCAGAAAATTTCTATAAAATTAAGTTACATACACTTTAGGTCTCAGAGAATAAAAGGTAATAAAGAATTCAAATAAATTGTTATGGGTTACTGTTCAATATTTTTGACATATATGAATTATGCAAATCCTCCATAATGTCTTTAGCATATGCAAAACTAAAGTTAGTTAGGTGTTAAGTAAACCCACTGCGGCAGGTGAGGTTGTCAGAGTCCAACAACAGGGGGCGTGGGCAGTGGCAGGTGAATCCCCCAGGAGAGTTGGTGCAGGTGTGAGAACATCCACCATTCTGGAGTTTACATTCATCAATGTCTTTATGGATGCAAACAAACAGGAAAATTGTCAACATGAAAATTTTAGCACTCAGATCTGGTTTTTGTACAGAATCGAATGCTGGTTTTATTTTATTCATCTTGCACGGTTTTAAAATGTGCCCCCAGGACACCCATTTATGTCCAGCTATGCAAACATCCTCTCCGACAGACACACAAAGGCAGAAACCCATGAAAAATGGAGAACATATTCATGGCAGTTTTTTTTTTCTCCTCTTATGCATTCTGGTAAATTGTCCTCGCTGAGCTGCTTTAAATGACTGAAAATGAGTGAGCAAACTACTGTATTAAGTGAATGAGTGCCTGTGGGTGACTGACCTACACAGGTGCAACCATCAATGTGCAGCTGGTAGCCTGGTTTACAGGAGCACCGGAAAGAGCCCACAGTGTTGATGCAGAAGTGCTCACAGGTCCCATTTGGAGCTGAACACTCATCCACATCTGTGGGGATCAAATACATTTCGATAACTAGCTCACCACAGCATAACACAACAATCAAGGGTTTATTTGGACTTATCAAAGCGACTGATGTACAAGTTTTTAAAAGCTTAGATAAATTGGGTGCAGAATGTCCTCTGGTGTAGTAGGGTAAGGCAGCACACCTTTGATACAATAGGAGCTGAGTTTGAATCCTGGCTGCATTGGGGAGAGATCCTGTTGCACAAACTCTGCCAAGTTTGTTTTGGTTCCCCTGAACTACAGAAGCTTATAATATGTGGCAACATTTATGATGGATTTAAAGGTTCAGGTAGGCTTGATCTATTTGCTGCTCTCTATTGACGTAATTTAAGTGCAATAAGTGCAATAAAAATTTTCCTAAATTTTTTCAGCAATTTTTTAATCCCCAGAAGAACCAGGGCAAGTGTAAGTGGCTTTCTGCTGATACCTACAAGGGGTTCAGGAAAACAGAGGGAGACACACAAAGAACATAAAAGCAGTGATCCATGAATACTTTTAATGTTAGAAAAGGTTAGAAAACAGTAAGCTACATTTATAGATGGTTCTATCTAGGAAAGAATTTATTAAGCAGATGCATTCTGAGCTGGTTTTAATGTAACAGTTAGACATAGTAAAGCTAATGTCAATTAAGGAAACAGGACTAAGCACTGAAAAACAGGCCCAACACTATGATCTACAATTAGTAAAAAACAAGTGTGCGATCACTTACACCATAATGAACTTTTTGAGAAGTTTCAGTCTGGCTCATCATAGCACTGAAAAAGCACTGGTGAAATTCGCTAATGATATTATCATGGCCTCAGATAATGGACTTGTATCTATACTTGTCCTGTTAGATCTCAGCTCTGCATTTGATAAAGTTGATCATAATATTCTTTTAGAAAGACTTGAATATTTTTCTCAGAATTAAAGGAAAAGCACTAGACTAGTTTAAATTATATCTATCTGACGGACTTGAGTTAAGCTAACCCATTAGATAGATTACAGGCATGTCTTGAAGACATAAAAACCTGGATGACTCTTAACTTTCTGCTCCTGAATGCATATAAAACATGTTACTTCAAGGCTGGACTATTGTAATTCTTTACTATCAGGAAGTCCACAAACTGTAGTTAAAAACCTTCAGCTGATCCAAAATGCTGCAGCCAGAGTTCTGATGAAAATTAAAAAGAGAAATCATATCTCTCATATCCTAGCTTCTCTTCATTGGCTTCCTGTTAAATCTGGAATAGGATTTAAATTTCTCCTTCCCACATATGAACCTTAAATTACCAAGCTCCAGCTTATATCAGAGATATGATTGTTCCTTACAGTATGTTCCTAACAGAGAACTTCGCTCTCAATTAGCAAGTTTACTAGTGGTTCCCAGAATTTCTAAAAATAAGAAATACTGAAGAATGAAAGAATACAGGTAGAATGAAGCAGACAGATGTAAAGTGGTTCCTGTGTCCTCCAGCAGTCTAAGCCTTCAGCAGCATAATAGCTCAGTATAACCTGAGTCACTCTATTAGCTTAATCAAAAAGGAAGGCTTTACGCCTAGCCTTGAAGTAAAATCTACATAGACTAGTTTCTCATTATCACCCCTGAACAAGATATTTATACATTTTGCAATATTCCAGAGTTGAAATAATTACATTCAAGAAATCTGTTCAATATGGGATTTAAAGTACTAATTTTTTTAAACATTATTATCTAAGACCAAACCATTGACTTAACTTCTTTTTCAAGCATTTATTGAGATAGGGCAAAGGATGAGGGAGGTCTTGTTGGTCTCCGTCTCCATCTACCGATACGCTCTCTCCGACCTTTTAGACATTTCGACATCTTTTTCTGAATCCAACATTGTAGCATGGCATAGACAATTCACGTTTGCAGTTTGAAGAACACCTGCTTGATTCTGATGATTTCCTTTAGCTAACCAATGAGTGTTTGCGTTATATGTCTCATCCAATTTTACTAGTTTTCACTAGATGTGGATGGCGCCAATGATCTGCATTGGATGGCGCACATGACGTTAAATAAATATTTATAAACCGAAGCCAAGAGTAACGGGTAATGTTTTTTATTTTAAATGTAAAAAATAGAAAGTACAGTTACTTGTGTGTTAATGTAATGAGTAGAAGTCAGAAGTAGCAAGAAAAATGAGTAATGGAGTAAAGTATAGATACCTAAAAAGTGTACTTAAGAACAGTAACAAAGTATTTGTACTTTATACTTGATACCTCTACAAAGAACCAAATCTAAATTTGGGCCTGACTGTTAAATATCAGTGTTTGTCTTACTGTATCTCTTGTTTTATTCAAAGATATGCATCACTGCATGAAACAAAACACTGTTCACATGCTATTAATTTCATCAGAGATTAAATAATTAAATATTGTCAAGATTTCAAAGTAGTTTAGCAGAAAGAACAGTGCACCATTTAATATATTTTAATTCTCCTGGTTCTAGGATGAATGAAAAATGTTGCAATGGGGCAGTGATTTGAAAGATTAGACCTAGAATTGAATCAGAATCCAACAGATATTACATTACAAGTTGACAGGTGATTTAGTTTGTTGGTGTTTCTTACTATTTTTCATTTGATGTAGTGGTCAGAGAATAACTTAAAAGTCATCTTTACAAAACTCAAAAGAGCTACATTACAGAGCTAGCCATGAACTCCTGTCATATAAACACTCATAATATTGTTTTAAAACATACAGAAGCAGCCATTTAAAATGGCCCTTCCCAGTCAAATGCCAGCAGAATGGCAGCCTACTCCCCTGCTACTTCCAGCAAAATCCCCTCCAACTTCCAGCCAGTGGAGTGACCCCTTCCTTCTCCTAGGCATTTTTTTTTACTCTGACTCCACCCTTTCACTGAATGACAAGGGCTGACCAGGAGATGACGCTTCTGTTTAAATCTTAATGTTCACATATCATGACAGAAAGAATACCTTAGTACAAACATTGATGTTTAAAAAGGAATTGTAGGGGACCAGCAAGGGCCCTTCAAGGAAATTGGGGAAATTTTGAATGGCCTCTACTGTAACATTACAAAAGTGTTAATATTGTTAATTACAAAAATAAACAAAAACAAACTGCTATGTTGTTTTTATGCGACCTCAAACAGAACAGCAGAATAGTATAAAAGCCAGGTTTAAAAGTTAAAATCTGGACTAAGCCAAGCAAACTGTTAATAAATGCATTCAGAATTTTGAATCTAGTGAGAATTACAAAACATATTTTAATAAGCTGAATTACTAAAGATTAGTACCATAGCACTCTTTTACTAATGTAAATAAACTTGAATACCAAATATCCACTTGTTCATCCTGCATATCCAAGATTCCACCCCTCGCATTTTAATTTAATTGAATTTTTATCATCTAAAAATATGTGTTTAGGTTTTTTTTTTTTTTCTTTTGACATCCTCTTTCAATCTATGATCTATATCACCTGTGCAGTTATGTCCATCCTTGTCGAGCTGAAAGCCTGCAGCACACTGGCAGCTGTAAGCTCCAAATTCATTGGTGCAGTTGTGTTCACAGTTGCCATTGTTAAGAAGGCACTCATCAACATCTGTAATTAAGAACAAACTTAAAAGACCTTCATGTTTCATGTCGCTAGACATGTTTGTGGGAAAACATGCACATATATAACTCTTACCCACCAAAGCAAGCCTGCCCATCTCCATTAAAGCCCTGGTAACACTGGCAGAAGTATGAGCCGATGATGTTGCCACACCGAGCGTTGGTGTCGCACCTGTGACTACCTGATAAACACTCATTTTCATCTGAGGGGGAGAATTTAGATATACATATATTTATTTATTTTTTAACTTTTTTTGCTGCATCTAAAACTACGTTCATTTTTGTTCCATAACCATTCTGTCACCCGGGATCATTTTAATGGAAGGCATAACAGCAGGCATTAAAATCTCCGCACACGATGAAGCTGACCCCATGGTTGGGAAGCAGAGTTTCTCCACAGAGAGACGTCAGCACTAATTGCCTACCTTCGCAGTGTGTGCCGTTTCCCTGGTAACCGGGTCGACACATACACTTGTAGCTCCCGAGCGTGTTCTCACACACACCCTGACCGTTGCACAACCCGGGACTCTCAGTACATTCATCCACGTCTGGGACAGAGACAGAGAGTAGCAGATTACTTATTTTCATTAACAGCTGATAAGAGTAAAAAAAAAAAAAAAAAAAATATATATATATACATATATATATATATATATTAACACACATTTACACAAATAAGTCATATTACAAAATTATGTTCAAACAAACTCAGCGTTCTTACTAGGTGTAAGTGGTTGGTGTCCTGCAAACAGACTAAAGTCATCAAAAGTTAATTTTATTGAACATCTATTAAGTGTTTCCACAAGGTTTGTAATATGAGTTTTTTAGCCTTCAAAATAAAAGCTAGTATCAGTGGATGGGATTGATGTAAAAAGTTTGTGCTGCACTGGGAAAATACACACAACTTACACAGAAAAGGTGAGAAAATACATAGATGTAGTAAATAAAGTTCAAGGAAAAAAAAGGTTCTAAAGGTATTCTTGATGACCTCTTCTGGAGCCCTTAGAAAGCACAATCCAAAGCTGTGCAGGTGTTATTCACCTCAGATAAGGTCAGTGTTAATAATTCAGCATAAAAAAAAGGGCACAGTGCAAAACGGAATAGAAAGGAAACCTTTGCCTCACATCTTGATGATCACTAAGATTTTTATAAAAATACTCTATATGAAATATGTTGCTTTCGTTTTATTTGGCATAAAAGTAACAAGGGCTGAATGATACGGCTAAAACGATACGGACAATATGTTTTTTTAAATTTTATGTTGATACAAAATTATTTCTCACGACCCTGCTTGGGAAAAGCAGACAAAATATGGACGGATGGAGGGATACAAAATCATTTCAATATCGATATATATGAAATTAAAGTCTCAGAAAGACTGCCATGGATATCTGCACAAACCTCTGACAATTATTTTGAAAAGTTTCTAAAACTTTTCTGATATAACATTTTTTGAAATATTTGCTTTAAAAAAAAAAATCACCTAGTCGGTAAAAAATGCTGTAATTGTAAAGAATACTGTATGTTGTAATATCACAATTATTGAATGAAATTACATTGCGATATATATTGATTTTGAATTATTGGTCATCTCTAAAACTAACTTATCATAAAAACATCAAATAACCATTTTTACCAGTTTTATGACCTGAAGCTAAAGACATTAAATTAATAAAGCAGGTTAGATTAAGAGGTTTGGATTTTTTTTTTCTCTGAACAGGTTATATTTGTTTAAGACTGAAAGTTTTGTTTAGGTTTAAAACTGAAAGAACCTGTGTCTAACTTGTACTTTTGGTGCTCCACGTCATTCCACATAATCTCGTGCAATAGCATTTATCTTTCTTAGATATTTCCTTAACTGGTGCTTTTTCAAATAAAGATCCTGAAGCAGGCAGCAGGTGTTTTGCATTTAAAGAATACAATGAGCTGACACGATAAGTAGTGCAGATACACAGGGCCTACAGAGAACCACAGTACAGAGGTGCAGAAGTAATGCATGAAAAGCAACTTACAGAATGGTAAGAAATGTTCACTTCCAAAGAGAAAGTTTTCATTACAGGATGGATAAAAGAGGTAGAAGCAGGCAATAATAAAGGCTTAAAGAGTAGGTTTGCAGCAAAGCAACAGATTGAAGCTGTATATCCCCTACTTTCAGGAGACGGATAGGTACTGAAAGCATGGGCTCAAATCTAGATATGAACCTATTCCAGTGACACCTAATAAAAGACTTACCAACACAGGTAGGGGTCTCAGCTCTGAAGCCAGGCTGGCACTGGCACAGAAAACTGCCAGGAGTATTCACACATATGTTTCCCAGTTCACGGCGACACTGCTTCTCAAAGCTGCACTCGTCTACATCTAAACAGGATGTAAATCATCATCTGTCAGCATCAGGGTGGAGGGCGACGTTTATGGAAGTTATTCATGATGATACAGTCTCATAAAGACGGGCTACCCAGGATTCGAACAACAAAGACAGCTTTCATATCAAATCTAAAATGCACCTTACCTATACAGTCTTTCCCATTCAAAGCCCTCACATATCCCACTGGGCACGAGCAGGCGAAGGAACCGGGGGTGTTTTTGCATTCAGCCCCTTTCTGACAGGCCTGCAGGCCCGTGACTGCAGCCAGAGCACATTCATCTATATCTACAAAAACCCAAAGGAGATATGGGTTATAACCACGACACACAAACTCTATCTTTATGAAAATATCTAGCTTTCTCTCCACCATACACCCACACACACACTTTTATGGAGGCGGACAAACCCTGGCACCCTCCTGAACCCATCATGTAGCCACGGAGACAGGAACATGAGTATGAGCCGGGGGTATTAGTGCAGCTGGCATGGAGACCACATGGCCCTGGTCCTTCTCCTTCACACTCATTAACATCTGTTGAATTGAGACAGATGAGGGTAAGATATACGATCAAATTTGGCGCGATGTGGAAGTGTTAAATTCAAAATTTCCTAGAAAAATAGACAGAACAAAAATCTAAAGTAAGGCCCGTTACAGCTGCTTTCTCAAAATAACTCCATGGTTTTACAATTTTCATTGCCTCTAACAAATTTACATTCCTCCATCTGTATGGATTTAGTGCATTTATCTATTCCAAGGAGGAATTCTCATTTTACAAGTTAGTGGTAAATTGTGTGGAAACAATTCTGCAGCCTGCACACTAGATAAACCCTATGATGGTTTCCCAACATCTCCAGTTTCCTTGTATTCCAAGTACCACAGACATCACCTTTAATCATTGCTTCATTCTTCCCAATCTGTCCATGTCTCACCTTTACACTCAGCTGCTCCCTGCAGAGCAAACCCCACAGGGCAAGTACAGTTTTCCCGGCTCTGTACAGTTCCGGATGGACAGCCACAGCCAGCACTGCCCTCCTGCGTCACTTGGTTTCCTGGACACTGAGCAACAGTAGAGCTTGGAGGAGACATGGCGATGGTTGGAGCTGGTTATAAGGATAAATAAAAATAAAGCATTATATATTTATTCCTATTGAACCATTTCACATTTGTGATGTTAGAACAAACATTAATGCAATTTATTTTATTTATTTTTTTTATAAATCTAACTAAACTGAATGCAAGAAAATAGCACACAGTTTTTAAAGTTTACAACATGTAAAAAACATGGGTTAAGGTGTTATTTATTTGTTTTCATTGCCTTTTTATGCTTTATGCTATACACATGAAAGGAATTCAATTTCACAAAACACTTAGAAATCCTCTGATTAGCACAAAGAGTTTATATGAACAAATGAAAGAAAAATGCAATATCTCAACTTCAGACAATGAGTTAAGATAAAAGTTTGACAGGACTTTATTTAGTAGATCCAGCTTTACAAACGGCCCACATTTAAGAGGAATAGACCAGTATTAGGTATTGCAGGCTAATAAAGAACCCAAACCACTCCCCATTCCTAAGAGGTGCACCCGTTCTTCTGGTTTAATTTGCATGTTTTCTAAGCCAAAACAAGTTTTCGGGCTACTATATAAAGCTTAGAATTCAACGCTAACTCTAACATTTTGAATTGAAAAAGCTTCCTGGATGGGAAGCGAAACATCTTCAAACTTCGAAAACAAATTCCAGTGGATTGTTTTTTTTTTTTTACTTTTTTTGGATGACTGAGAATCTTCACCAGAAGCTTTACAAAGCTGTTCTTTGATATTTTGTTTCTGTTTCAGTAAAATCAACACAATTTGAAAAACAAGTTTGAAAGATTAATTTTATAACTGAATATTTGTTGATATTAAATTGTTATCTTGATGAATCTCAGCTTTTGGAAGATAAATGGAATTAAATACATTTCAATCCTGTATAAAAGGTTGGCAGTGGCCACAAAAGATGAATGAATATTCACCTGCTAACATGTCAGCGACACTAATACAGTCAAAGCTACAATAAAAACAAAGCATTTTATGTGTTAGAATGGCCTAGTGGTCGCCTCAGGATCTCCCCAGAGCAGCTGGGGGAGGTGTGTGTGGATCGGGAAGTCTGGGCATCTCTACTTTTACTGCTGCCTCTGCATTCCGACCCCGGATAAGGCGGAATTCCATAAAAAAAATCATGGTGAAATAAAAAAACCGTTCCACCTATATTCAATCTGAACAACTGCAGATTACCAATGAAAAGCTCGCAACACTTTACCTTTTAGAGATGTGCAAAGCTGATAGAAACAATATCCAAAAATCTTACCCTTCTATTTAAAAAAAAATATGGATGTAAAAAGGGTTGACCTGGTAGAGATAAACAAAAATGACTAACTTTCTCAGTTTTTCATTTGTAAAGCAAACAACAACAAAAATTATCCCTTTCCTTACAATTCTAAGTTTGTATAAGATATTGTCCCAATAAAACACATCCGCAATGGCGGATGTACCATAACTTGGTTTGAAAAAGTTAAAGGTATATGATTTTTTTTTTCTGTGTTACTACAAATAGAAAAAGGACAGGTCATCAGGACACGAAAAGCACAGAAAACCTACAAGTGGTCGCTGCATAACTCTGCATCACATCCGAGATATTTCTGATCACATTCTCAATCTCCAGATTCTGAAATACAAGAAAAAAGAAACCAGGTTCATCATGGTAGTAGAACACTTTTTTTGTATGTTTGTTAAATGAAACAAATCAAAGTAAAAACGGGTGAAAAAACGCACCAGCATATGAAAAATGATGACAGTCCAACTGATTAAAAAGAACAGGGTGAAAATGTAGAATTTAAGATTTAAAAGACCTGTGGCATTATTATTCTAAGAGTCTTTGAGCTGCGACTGTAAAAGCACTGTTTTCTGTGCTTTAGTGCCTTTGGGTTTTTTTAAAGATCAAGTATTTCAGAATAAATAAGGTTTGCTGAAGCATACAAATAAAATAATAATAAATAGACATCCAAACTTTACCTCTTCCCTTCCCCAAAAGCTCAATAAATGAACACATACAAACCCAAGAAACTACTGACCCGGCTTCTGTTGAATTCGGTCTCCATCTCTTTGAGGACTTCATTGCCATTTCCTGGATGGCTGCTCAGCCTTTCGGTGACTAGCGAAAGCATCAGCAGTAATGCAGGCATGAGGGTCCAGAGGTGGGTCATTCCCTGAAACCACATCAGCAAATCAGAGCATTTATTACAGCATGAAGTCACTGAGAGGTTAAGTTAGACAACAGCGATATTGTGCAGCACAGAGTCAATCCAGTGCATGTTTAGACATGAAAAGCTTCATGTGGGGAGAAAAGCACCCTGTCATTAACGCCAGCCCCTTCCTGGCTGTCTGCAGCGTAAAATTAAACTCGCTAGTAGTTTACATACTTAGAACATTTGAACCAAAAGCTTCATTACTAACTGAATTAGTGACAAATGTTGCTTCACAGTAGAGATCACTGCAGGCTCTGTGACTCTATCCCATTAAAAACAACTAAAGTTAAACAAACTGCTTGATGAATCAGTGAAACAGAAGAACAACAATACATGCAGACATAAAGTACATACTTAAATCAGAAAAAGGTGTAACTCTCTGCTGGAAATATAAACGAGTTTAAGGGGATTACTTTAAAAACAACAATCTCCATCCTTTATAATAAATGACAAACGATGCAGGTTGGGTACAGCCACTTGAAAAGTTGTAAAAAGCTGGTTATTTTTAGTTTTTTATTTCTGTATGTACATTTATGCAGCATCTAGATGGTTTTTATTTATATTAGAAACTATTTTATAAAATAGGATGAATTCATTATGCTTTTACCTTTGATTAGGGTGAGGTTCTTTTAAATTCGTGGTAGTTAAATTATTTCCCCTTCACAGATTAAGTGAAAAGCTAAACAACAAACACCTCCTAAACACACAACTTGGGAATGATTGTTTTCTGTTGATGTTGATGCGATGCAGAGCTCTTTAACCAACTCACCTTCATACTCGTTTTATATATTTTTCCGCGCGTAAAGAGTCGGTTTGTGTTTCATGGATCAGCGGAGCCAGACGGGAGAGTTTCGGTGGCTGAAAATGCGCGATCCGCACTTTGATCCCTGCATATGGGGGAACCCTGCACACCAGAAAGGGGGGAGGTTGTTCAACCCAGCTGTGACTCTACATCCTGTGTTGGAGCTCCGCACTTCCCACTGCCTAGAAGAAGCGACAAGCTACTGCTCCGCTTCTAGTATTAACAGCATAGGGGATTAGGGCCACTGACAATAAAAAAAAAAAAAAAATGAACAGATTTTTGAATATTATTTCAGTTTAATATGGGAAAAAAGTCAGACTTCCGACTTAATCTCAGAATTCTGACCTTTTCTCAGAATTCTGACTTAAATCTCAGAATTCTGAATTTCTTCTCAGAATTCTGACTTTTTCTCATCTCAGAATTCTGAGAAAAGAGTCAGAATTCTGACTTTAATCTCAGAATTCTGACTTTTTTTATTGTCAGAATTCAGTCAGAATTCTAAGCCATGCTTGTTAGTCCGAATTCTGAGAAAAAAGTCAGAATTCTGAGATTAAAGTCAGAATTCTGACTCTTTTCTCAGAATTCTGACTCTTATCTCAGAATTCTGAGAAAAGAGTCAGAATTCTGACTTTAATCTTAGAATTCTGACTTTTTTCCCATATTAAACTAAAATAAAATTTAAAAATCAGTTAACTGTTTTTTTATTTTTTCAGTGGCTCTCATCCTCTACCATAATAGCATTATTCGTGTTTTAGGCAAATATTTGTTTGGCACTGTGGAAGAATCTCTCAAATGAAGCAATGTTAAATGTGTAAACAAAAACCACACAAAAAAAGTAATAAGTTGTCTGTTTTAATTTAAATTTGATTGAAAGCACCATCAGTCTCTCCATTTGATCAGAGGAACATTTAAAACAATAAACCCCTGTATTATTGGTATACAGATGTTTTGGCATGCTATTCTATTTGGTGATCAGCTTCACTTAGGCCAACCATAATGGCTCCCTTCACACATTCTCTGCTCTAGTCAGAAAAAACTGTATGTATTAACTAGTTTTCAAAAATAAAAAGATTACAACCAAATATTTATGGGATAATTGAACAAGTCTCTATGTGGATTGATTCAGTGCAATCATGAACAATTTTCTTTTGCGTTTAAAAAAAATATTTTTTCATCCAAAGTTGTGTTCTACAGAATAATAAAGATTTCAGAAATGTGACACTCCCTTTTAGTTTAGTCATAATTCTATCAGTATCACTGCCCATAAGCTACCTGATATATGGTGATGCTTTCCATACTGGGGCAAGGGGGCTCCAAATTTTGATTTATTGAAGAAGTGAATAAGAAGTAAACTGTGAAAAATGAGAGAACTCTGGCTGTGTCCGAAAGTCAGCCCTAAACTCAAAGAGGGGTAGGCCATTTTCTATATATATATATATATATATATATATATATATATATATATATATATATATATATATATATATATATATATATATATATATATATATATATATATATATATATATATATACTAAACGGCACTAAAGGTATATATAATATACCTTTAGTGCTGCCAAAAAGTGCCAGTTGGGGAGCATGAACCAAATACCTAAGCTTAACATTGACATGCTGATAGCATGAAAACAGTTCCTACTGCTAAATCTTCACTTGCAAACTAACCTGAATTTCCAGCTGCTAACATTGATGAAAATCATACCAACAGAGCACTAAATCAGCTGTCAAGCATAGTGGTGGTACCATCATGCTGAGGGTATAGTTTAGAGCCAGATGAACAAATGCGATGGACAAAGTCAGTGAGAAAATGAAGTCTAAAATATTCTAACTTCACCTCAAACAAGCACCTTGAGAGTTGAAACCTGCATACATTGGGATGCTCCAATGGAAAAAAGAGGCAAACATTAAGTTTCTGAAAAACATTAATAAAAAAATGCCAGGAAACCAATCCCAACAACAACTGTGATTGTCTTTACCATTTCTGAAAATATAATGATCCAGTCTAAACTCTGCCAGAAGATTACTTGTGATTGCTTAAGCCTAGAGGGTCTTACGTAGGCAGGGATGGGAATCGAAAACTGGTTCCTGTTCAGAACCGGTTCTGTGTGTTCCAATTTCATGGCACCGTTTGGCAGCTCGCTTAACGGTTCGCCTATCGATTCCAGGCAGCACCTGAGCCTAGCGCTGGGCAGCAAGACTTACGTCACGTTTTTTACGCAAGTTACGGACACGGCATTCAGTTACTAGTACGACGTGACCAGGCGTTAGTCTAGAAAAGCAAAACAAAAGCGGTCAAAGCGATCGAGAGTTTGACATCATTTTAAGGAAGAGAAAGATGGCAACCATGCGCTATGCAATCATTGCAAAGTGGCAATAACATCCGTGGGAGGAAATACTAACCTGACAACAGCCAGATGCATGCTAGACATGCATCTGGCTGTTGTCGGGTTAAGGAAATACATCCAACATGCAGAAACACCTGGGCACATAACATGGCATACAGTTGAATGAATGCCGTGTTTTTGATGCTTCCGTTTAGAAGCTAAAGTTACAACCAGCATGTTCACTGCCTTCTGTTTTTGCAGAGGCAGGCAAAAATAGAATGCCCCAGGTGAAGGTAGACAAATGTCACTGTTCATTGTTTCACTGAATCAATAAGAGAATCGATAAGGAATCGAATCGTTTCACAGATTCGATAAGGGAATCAGAAACGTGAAAATCTTATCAATTCCCAACCCTAGTCTTAGGAGCAAATTCTGGCCAAAATTACATATGTATAGTAAACCAAGTACAGCTCCCAAACTATAAATTTGAAATTCAATTGTTTGTATTTGAATGACAGAAAGGCATTGAGAAATATTTTTCAGGTAGAACCATTATTTTTTAGTGTCACCATGTCTGATTTATAGGTAATCAAACAAAGAAAAAAGGGAAAAAAAATGTAGCCTCGCCAAAATAAACACTGCAAAACACCTTGAAAACCTATTTAAAACTCTGGCTGAACCCTAAGACTTTATATATCCACATCTTGACTATAACTCAAGACTGAATAAGTTGAAGTATGTTTGTTCCATAAAGGTTTTAGTGGGCAGGGCGCTGGGCGGAAATATGATTTTGGCACAAATTGTGCCAAATGCTTTTTCCACTCATAAAAGGGAATCTTGCAACACAAATAGCTGATT
Source organism: Cyprinodon tularosa (assembly GCF_016077235.1). Lineage (NCBI taxonomy): Eukaryota > Metazoa > Chordata > Actinopteri > Cyprinodontiformes > Cyprinodontidae > Cyprinodon > Cyprinodon tularosa. Next base: position 173,289 of record NW_024039539.1, read on the forward strand.
TTAATTATTGTAGACCTTCTGCATAAGGCAAAGCCTTTGCTCCTAATATTTAGTCGCTGTTTCATTGAAATTGACCATTGAAACACAATAATATCACCAATCTGAATAGAAAATATCCCCTGAAGTGGTTGCACAATTATCTCCGATCACTCCTTGGAAAGGTCTGAGCCTCTAGTTTCCAACAATGCCGGCCATTATGGAGTGTGCCCAAAAGAGAATACCTGCTGTTGCATAACTACCGTAGAGTCAGACATGTCAGGTGGAATTTTAAATCTCATTTTATTTGTTTACACAGGTATAAAACAAAACGTATTTGTGAAAAAGTCATTTGAAACATGTTTTAGAAATTTTAAAGCCCCATTTTGAAAAGCGTGTGGATGAAACACCATGTGACTGTGTTTTGGCCATTTCTATAAATAGATAAACATGAGCAGGTGTCAGATGGGCCCGGCACCATCGGGCTCAAGTGGTTGCAGGGTGTCTCTCTCAAAGAGCTAATGGGCATCAAGCCAAATATGAGTGTATGTTATGCATTAGGAGATAAAATGTTGCACCTGCTCAGATTAGAGAGCATGTACATCAACTTGCACAGCTATTTACTGTTTTGCTTGAAAAATAAACCACCAATGACCCTTCATAGCTGAAAATAGGTCTTAATAGCACATTGAAATGTTATCATTTTAAATGAGATTTGTGCCAGATATAATTGATTTAATTAATAGAGCTCTTAAAAAAAAAGAACAGAAAATGTGGTTTGAAAAGCTGATTTATTGAGTTTGTTCATGTGATAAAAACAAGACATTTTAAAACACTATTTTTGCGATAATATTTTAAACTGGAACATTAATAAATTAAATACATTAGTAGCTTAATCCCAACAGCAAAGACAAATATTTCAGTGTTTCAACATTTCTAGCTGCCAGCTGAATCTAATCTTCTTTTCATAAAAGAGGTTACTGAGGACAAAAGTCTACAGTTGAACTTGCAGCAAATACCACAGACATTTGACAAGACAAAGCTGCAACATCAAGATCTATTATAGTAACCTAATAACAACTGACACTAACTATGACAGACTTTACATTCGTTTTAAGGCAATAGAAATGCTCTCACATTGCAATGATCTTCACTGTGACACAAAGATCATGAAAAGTGCAGACCTGAAGGGCCAATATGTGGCATTTATGCAGGTGAACATTTTACAAGGGCTTTGTTCGAACTATGCAATGTCCAGTTTATATTGATTATTATTTATATTTATTCTATTATACATTTAGAAATGATGGTTCTTTACAAGAGGAAACACAGTACTGAAAAAGCTTTTAGCTGCAGAAACTGAGACTAATACAAATAAATGAATAATTCAAAAGATAATAAGGAACCGTAATCACACCTCAGACTAAGCATCAAATGGAAACTGATATCCTAATACAAAAATTAAAAGAATGAAGAAAGAACAAAACCTTTTTCTCAGTTGGCGATTTTTACTCTTTCTACAACCCAAACCTTTTATAATATAAACATCCATCTTCTACACCTTCTTGTCTAACAGGGTCATGGCAGACTGGTGCCCATCTCCTGCAGTCTTTGGACAAAAGGCGGAGTACCATAGAAGTCATGATTTTGGATTGTTGGGGAAGCTGGAGTACCCAGCGAGAACCCAAGCATGCACAAAGAGAACATGGAAACTCCATGCAGAGATCAGAGGTGTCAAGTGACTAAGTATAAATACTGTTCTTAAGTAGCCTTTTATTGTATCTGTATTTTACTTGAGGATTTGTTTTTTGAGCACTTTTGACTTGTATTTGCTAAAATTGAACACAAATATATGTACCTTCTTCTTTTACCTTTCAAGAACCTAGCTTGTTGCTTCTTTACATATTGATAAGAACATATCAATGAGAGCGCAAAGAGCATCTGTCCAGTTGGAACAGAGTTTGCTTTTAGAAAAGCACTGATAGCAACATGGATGAAAACAAGAAGCTGAGAAACAGAAGAAGATGGATCAGATTCTGAGACGCAAGACATTTGTCATCCATTCCCCTTTTTTAGATTTTATATTTATACGTTGATTATTTTTTAAGATATATTTAAAAGTTAATCCAATTTGCAACTTTAATGCTGTGAATAACAGAGCTCAGAAAACATCCCTCTGCTCACGCAGAATTACCGACACTCATTTGCTCCAACACAGTAAGCAATAAAGGAACATTTAATGATATTCTGCTTAGAACTGCTTTATAATAGAGTTTTTAAAAGTTATTTGGTATCATTTAAGGAAAAAACTTAATTTATGTTGGTACTTTCACTTAAGTAAAGCAGTTCAGTCAGTACTTTTAATTTGATCAGCCTTTTTTCACACATGTATCTGTACTTTTGACCCCCATATTTTCCAGACACTCCAGTTAAAGAAAACAGGAGAGGTCTCAGTCTAACCTGTGCTTCAGTCCACATGGGCTCAGTCTGACTAAGAGATAGCAAGGAGCATGAGCATCAAAACAATAAACTTGCTAGGGGTGCAAGTTTTTAGCCTAACTGTAGTACAGATGCAACCCTTTTAGTGCTAACCTAGGTGACTACCCATAAGGCAAATATCAAAAACCGCCACTAAATTTAAAACAGGTCACATATTTATAGAGTGAAGTTTCTTCTATTACCCTTGCAAGCAAAGAACATCTTTTATAAATAGAAATTTGAAAAAAATGAAACTTTAAAAACAGCATTCAAATTGCCTTTTACAGATCCCAAAGATGAAGATGCATTTCTATTGGTCTGCATGGATGTTATGAATAACAATGCGTTGAGCATCAAGAGCGAGAATTTGTATTGGGCTGGAAGGGAAGAGAATGTGATCTGTTCAAATGCATTTTGAAAAGAATTAATTTTTTAATATTCAATCAGAGAAACAAATGTAAAAAATATATTTAAAAAATAAAAAAATACAATTGAAAATATAACATCTTATAGAAAGAAAGAAAGTACAAACATTTAAATTTGAAAAAGAAATTACAATGGAAAAGACTAAACTAAAAAAAACTATGAAAACAGCTAAGTTACTTTCAAAACCTGTTTCTAATGAAAAAAGTTTATCCAAGGATTTTTTTTTTTTTTAGTATTATTTCAGATGAACAAATGTGTTGTATTTCTTTTCAAATTTGCTTTTACAAAATGTATTCTGCCTGCAACAATAACGGAAAAAAACAAATCACTCCATACAGATTTAGTGATAAATTCCAATGTAATAAATCGTGCTTGATCATTCATATGGTGTTTATAATAAAATGTAAATGAGAAAACATGGTTTTTGATTAATATAAACATCATAAATGCGTTTTAAAGATCTATAATCATCAGGCTGATTTTTCCAGCATGGTGAAATTATAATAACGGATCACTAATCTAATGAGTGATGTCTAGAAGGCACAAGTTCTGCCCTCTTGTAAGCAAGAACAGTCCACTTCTATTGTCTAAGATGACAATGTGTGTTGAGATGAATTTCAGATTCTCCAGGTTCTTGTTGAAAAATGGCAATGAGTACCACAGTCTATCTGGACAAGCTTACAGTGGGGCATCACTGTGCATGCAGTACAGCTCTTTAGATATTGTATGTGCACAGAAAACAGTCCAGTGTGAACAATCTGTTGTGTTGCTACAAAGATCTCAGAAAGGTGTGTCCATCTGGCTCCCCTTTGCAGCGGGTGACACCACCCCATAGCTCCTCTCCTGCCACCTCAGCCACTGCATGCTGACCTCTTTCTGCACCTATAAAATGACAATAAACAACAATAAACATACATGGCAGGCATAAATAAGGCCAAGACATTCATTGATCTAATTTAACATTTACAAGGCCAAAAGTAAAGAATCAATAAAAAGGAAAAACCTTGATAATAAGAAACAAATCCCAATCAGTCAACGTATAAGCAACATTACGACTTTATTACAAGAACAGCATTTAAAGTTTCCTTCTTTAAATAATAACAATTAAAAAACACTACCATATATTGCCAGTTGGTACAAACAGAAAATTTTTTTTTACCTGACAAAAAGTTCCAAACAGGAATTTGTCTTTTTATAGTGATAAGTGACTGAGATGACAACAGGACATTGACAGGAGATCGATGTCATGAAATGACAACTAAGCGGCACAGAAGAAACAGTGTGGAGAGCAAAGGGCTGTAAACAGTTTATCAGCAGAGGAAACATCAATAAAGAAATGACTTTAAAAAAAAGAAGAGAAAAAAAAGATGAAATAAACAATTCTTTTCTTTAAGATTTTTTTTGTAATTTTCTGTTTCTGCTTTCCTCCTAGGACAGTGTAGGTATACATCAGTGTTGTCTAGTTTTTTTCATCTGTGGAAGTCATGTAAAATAACTTCCCATTAGGGAATGCAGGGACAATAAATTACCAATGACTATAAACAGTTTTGCAGAAAAAATAAGGGGTAAGAAAATGTGCCTTTTTACTGTGGTTTTCATCTTTAATGCATCCTGTACAAAAAAAAAGTCCTGCAGATGTAATGGTATTAAACTAAGTTAAAGACAACACTCTACAAAGGTGCTATGCACATTTAGCTGCTGCAGCATCCATTGTCTGAACTGCATAAACAAAAACATGTATTATTTTACTGAATCTTGTCTTTAAGATGTTAAATAACTTTTAAAATAAAAATAAATCCTGTAGAAAAACTAACTGTGGACAAACTCACTGGTTTAATTTGTGTCATAGAGGTTCTGGGAATCCTATTTTGACAGCTAGACCAATGTAACAATTAAACTCTCACAATTAAAATGAACTATATGAGTGAAAAAACAAAACATGGAAGCAGTAGTCTACTTCTATTCACTGCTCTAAAATTTTCCACGCCTGTAAAGATTATTTTTTCATTGTTATCTGCTCACAGATTGCTGATTCTATGTAATTTAAGAAGAATGTTAAAAAAGACAACAAAGCACCCTGAAGTAACATTACTGGTAAGAAGTGAAACAGAAATGAGAACATCTATCAGAATATGCCTATTAGTTGTGGCTTTCACACTTTAACATTTTTTCACACTCACTTATTCAGGGCTGGTGAATGCTGAAGTTGGTCCATTATGTCTTCATCTTTCCTTCTCAGAAAAAAATTCCCCCATCTTTTGCTTTCTTTGGATAAATCTATGTCAATCATGACTTCATGATTTAAATGCACAGATTTTGCAACTAATTGTGGCTTCCCTGGTTGAGATATGCATTTTCACTTCTTTTACTTTTGCTTTTTTTTAACCATATTTATCAACTATGAACATGAAAATGAATTCTATTTGCAATCTAGAAAAAATAATAATTTCCTAAAGCAAAACTTAACTTTAAATTATGGCTTTACCAGTCAGGCGATGTCTAAATCGAAAGAAATAATCCAAGTCAATATTCAGTCTGATGTATCATCCCCAAGGTCCTGCTAAAGAATGACTTGGACCTTAAATTAATTTACATGGACAGATAAAGACAGACAGGTGATGCTCTGAGAGTGATGGGAGATTGGCGCTGCATTAATTATCATAATTATTCAAACCTCTCAGGCCTTCACTTACGTAACAAGGCAGAAAGAAGAGGCCAATTGTTTTTGCACTTTAAGACTCTGCAGCTTTTTACTCTGCACCCCTCTCAGGTCTTCAATATTGCTAAACAGATTTCTTATGCAGCAGAGATCTATAAATCTTCAGGGAGTTATTCAAAGCTAATATGTGACTGTGTAGAGTGGTTTGTACTGACCTCTTGATTGAGAAAGCAATAGAGGACTGCAACAAGGAGCCCCTGTAAAAGAGATGAGTCGTATAATTAAAAATTACATTCCCATGTCTTTAGTGAGATTGCTTTTCTAGATGATGGCAACATTTGCTGCACCTAGCCTCATTTCCTTACAAAGCACAGCCACCATTATGGACACTATCCTTTTAAAGAAAGAGATCCCACACAGGTGTGCAAAACGTTTAAATTGTCGTAAGGTTTTGATACCCAAACATTCTACAAAGGAATTCCCTCTTTAGTCTCCATGACACAATACTATGCATTTAAAAAATAGGAATAACAAAATCAAATATACAGCACATAAACTGTATCAGACTAGAAAACATCCCCTAAGATCTAACAGAAGACCTGTAAGTGAAACCAAGAGCAGATAGTAAGAAGGGAGGGCTCACATTAAGGGGTGATGAGTTATTGGAATAAGGAGGAAAGACAACGAAGATAGAAAACAGAAGGATGTGATAAGATGTGTTGAAAACGGACTGACTTATCACTGCTGGGGAGGTGATTAGTGATCTTGACCGTGGTAAAACAGATAGATGAAATTCACCTCAGCAGAGTTGGAACCTGAACTGAGGAGCTGAGAGAAGGTGATTTGTAGTTAAATAAATAAATATAAAAATCCTGTATTTATATAGTGCTTTATCAAGTTTAAGAAAAAGCACTTTGCTCTACATTCAGTTACTACAATGTAGTGCTTCCTGCTTATTTAATTATTTAGCAAGATTTGAAATGTGATCTTTTTTTTTTTTTACTTTGGGTCATATTCATCAACCATAAAGGCTTAAAATACAAATTAATTCTATGTGTGTGGTATCTATCTAATTTATTAGTTTTATTCTCTATAAATCAGAGACAGAATCAATTAGTCCTTTTCAAAATATAATTTTTATGTACTTGCACATGGTAAGACATGAAGTCACTACATGAAGTCCCTATGTAGTGAAGAACCAATGAAAAACTTAAATGTGGGTTTGCAAGATGTATATTTGGTTATGACCCATATGGGTCCATCGTTAGGCCAAAAGATGACCTATATCACACAAATAAGAGTATTTAACAATCTGGAGTCACATTTTTCAACCATTTAACAGCTATGCCCCACATCCAAGTGTTGTCTGGGAAATAAAAAGGGAACAAAATAAGTATGGTGAGAATAAGAGGCAACACACTGGTAGGAAACAGGAATTTTAAGATAAATCAATCCGCTTAGGGTGATAAGTTCACATTTGCACCTGAAAGGATCCCAGGCAGAGCTCGATATAGAAGCGCAGGCTGTTTAAGTAGTCAGGCAGAAAACTGAAGAACATGTAGTGGGTTCCAAACAGAGGGATGAGGAGGAGGGTGGACCTTGCCAGGCGCCTGTTGCAAAAAAAGGAAATCAAATCCGGATACCAGAGGTGAAACTTCCTGTGGGAGACAGCAGCTGTCTTATCTGAATGCTGCTGATAGCCTAATGCAAGCTGGCAAATGGATAATGGGATGTCAGGTGTGAGGATTCCTCTGTTTGTGAATGTGTTTGTGTCACAGGTATAGACTGTAGCTGATGCAGTTAAGTCGAGCATCTTCTGACATGCCTTAATACGTCTTCCATGAGGTCCAGAATACATGATGTGCCGGAGCACTCTCACTCTATTAAGTGAGACTATTTCAATTAGAAATTCTGTTAAGGTTCTAGGTAAGAGGAAATGTAGACGTGGTCAGACTGAAGTAGATTGTTGCTCAGCATGAAAGGTACATGCATTATTCAGTACACACTGTGGATTTATCAACAGCTTTCGCAAAAACAGCATCTTTCAACATTCTCTCTAAAAAGTATTTGAAGAACTATAAATCTTTACTCTGACAAAGTGCAAGAGTTTACCACAAATAAGTCACAGAGGCAAGAGTTTGAAAGACGGAGAGTTTGTTTGAGAGAGATGGATCTAAATTTAATAAAAAAACAAAACAAAAACTCAGACCTCAAGGTTATTTCTTTGTTTTGTTGAAATATTTCCCAGAGCTTTAAATGATCCCTGGGTTTAAAATACACATATAATCGCCATACCAGATCTGAAAGTGTTAATCACAGCTTTACTTCACCGTCCTTGCATTACTTTACCTGTACTGAGAGGAGTTATTGAACTGAATCAGCCGAGGATTGAGCTTCTGTATGATGATTCTGATGATGTTTACGAACAGCACAAAATTGACCTGTTGATAGCAAACAAAACCATTTCTCTTTATGTATGTTCTCAAAAGCATGAAATAGAAAACATTCATACCAACATGATTATTAAATACCGAGGCAAGCAGCGATCAGCCAACTGTGTAATTGACTTGGACTGGTGTTGGAGAGATTTTGTATGCTGCTTCAATAATGCAAAGACTTTCTTTTCCTGAAACATTTTCCCTGAAATTTCTCTAAAACGAAGGTTAGAAAAAATTATTTTCACCAAGAAGTGTGTGAATTGAGTCCTGGACAAGCTTCCCACTCTGTTTCCCTCACGCATCACTTACTTCACACTCCCTATGATGCTGAACAGTCAAATACAAACCCGCTACATTGGTAACACAGATACTGAAAAAAAACAAAACAAAATATTGTAAATAACATGGGAGCTTGACACTGTTCTAATGGAAAAATCTGTTTCACAGCTACATTTTGTTTTATTCTTTTGCATAATGGAAACATTTACCACTATGGAGACAAGAATTGGTCCCTTAATAATCCACCAATATGGTGACTCCTTGGTGTTGTCCCAACATCTGTAGAGAAAGACATTTGAAAAGGTGTATCTCAGTCATTCTGAGTTTAACTTTCTGCATCATGTAAGCTGAGCTTAAGAAAAACTAACAAACTGTGTTAAGTCAAGTGTCTAAACCAAATAATACAAATGAATTTTATTGTTGAATGCAAAAGTTCTAAAATGTTATACAAACTCTGTGTCCTCAAAGTACACCCTGGAACCAATCCACATAAGTATGAAAAAAACCGGCACACCTGTAGAGAGGCAGGAAACCAAAATTAATGTCAATGAGATGTAATCAAGACACACTGAGATGCAAAATCTTAATTAGGCTCCTGTTAGTATATGAATCTGAATGTTCTTATATATGTTTACTGATCTGGGCAACAGTAAAAATAGTATTACATTCTCAGGAACAGCTTTGTTCAATTTTTTAACACTTTGTAGAAAACCCTGCTGAGGTCAGCAACCTCAAAGAGAATTTAAACGTAGCCATCGCAGGTTAAAAAAAAAAAAGTTGTAACAGATGTAGAAAAGTAGGGAAAGCTCCATAGCATGCAAGCTATAGCAACATCGTCATAACTCACAGCAAGTTAATGTTTCTGTGACTTGTATCTGAGCTCAGCCTACATTTCTTACCCACCATGACTAGCTGCAGTAAATAAATCCTTAACTAATGCCAATAATATCCAACTTTAGAATAGAATTTAAAATCCTCCTTCTCACATATAAAGCCTTAACTGGCCATGTTCCATCTTATATCAGAGATATGATTGTTTCCATTGTGTTCCTAACAGAGCACTCTAAATTTGTAGGTTTACTAATGGTTCCTAGAATATCTAAAAGTAGAATGGGAGGCAGATCTTTTAGTTATCAGGCTCCTCTCCTGTGACATCCTGTCTACTTTTAAGGGTAGGCTTAAAACTTTCCTTTTTGGTAAAGCTTATAGTTAGAGTGGCACAGGTTATCTTCAGCTATCTCCATAGTTATGCTGCTATAGGCTTACACTATCAGGATCTTCGTTTATTAGTTCATTTCAATCACCTGCCTAGCTCCGCCCATCACTGCTTATCTTATCCACCTGTTCTAGTCTTTTTTTAACCTGCTTGCTCCCAGTTATCAGTGCCAGATTATTCAAGCCTTTGGTGAAAGTTCATTAGCACCCCTGTTGTTGTTTTGATTGCCTGATCCTGACCAGTTCTACATTTGGACCCTTGAAACTCTAAAATCAGGTTAGTGACTCACACACTTGCAATCGCCCTCCGTCACTGACCTGAGTTTTCCCTCTACATAGATTGCGGCCTTTGACGCCTTTGTTGCTGAATTTCTGTGAATCACACTGATCTGTCTGCATTGAATTATGTGTTCTCAGTTCTTAGCCTTGCTATTGACTGCTGGAGGACATAGGGACCCTTTTTCATCATTCTGCTTCATTCTCTCTCTATTCTCCCACTCTGCAAAATTTGTTAGTTAAACCACTAACATTATGCTCTCTCTGCTTTTTTTCATCACAGTAGCTTCATCTGTTCTGTTCCTGTTTGGCTGTGAGAAATATCAGCTGTCTTGCTGCCATTAACGCCTTTGTTTATAGATGTTGGAGCTTGGCCTTTTTTTCAGTGTAGTCCTGTTTCTCTGACACTGACTAACTGGACGTGCTCTCTTTGATCCTCTGACAATGGAGCTGGCTCGGAGCTCGTCTGCCTGGCTGTGTCTTCCCTGGATGGGGCCGCCTGTGGAGCTGGTTGACTAGTTCCTTTTGTATCTCTGCTTATTTCTGTATGTCTGCTTCTGTCTCCTTGAACCCCATTTAGCCTCTGCATATGGCCGCTCACACTGAGTCTGGTTCTGCTGGAGGTTTTTTTCCCGTTAAAAGGGAGTTTACCTCTCCACTGTCACTACAAGCATGCTTAGTGTGAGGGATTGCCTTTGAATCAATGAGTCGATGCAATTAGCTGGTTTTCCTTAGATAGAAAACTTTGAATCAATTTGACTGTATGATCTAGTTGAATTGTAAAGTGCCTTGAAATGACATTTGTTGTGGAAGTCACTTCCTGTTTGGATTAACTGAGTGTGCAACTGAGTGTGCAGCTGTTCAGAGGATCTCCATCTGAAGTTAAGTTATTTTCTCTGTGATATCTCTGTAGCTAAGTAACTCTAACTGACTACTTTAAAACATAGCACCTTCTGCTGCACTTTTCTACTGAGCACTTGTCAGTTTCACACGGTTTTATTTCTGATAGCAAGAAGTAGCTAGCCTAGGCTAGCGCTAGCTTAGCATTGCTATGGCTTCTCTCTCTCCCTCCCTTGACTCTTTTCCAACTCTTCCTTCTTCCTCTCCTCTCTCCTGCTCTCTGTGTCAGATGTTCAGTTATTCCTCTGCCTCCTTTAGTGATAATGGGATGTGTAATAAGTGTAGTATTTTTGTAGCTTTGGAGGCGAGGGTGTCAGAGTTAGAATCCAGGCTTCAGGCTGTTGAAGTAGGCCCCCCACGTAGCTGTCCTCCAAAAGTGCCTGAGCAGCCAGGCGATTGGGTAACTGTACGCAGAAAGCGTAGTCGTGGATCTCTGCCCACTGGTCACCACCAGCCCGTTCACGTTTCTAACCGGTTTTCCCCACTCAGTGACACACCCACTGAGAAGCCCACTCTGGTGATTGGCAGCTCCATAGTCAGAAACGTGGCATTAGAGACACCAGGGACCATAGTCAAATGTTTGCCGGGGGCCAGAACGGGCGACATCAAATCCTACCTGAAACTACTGGCTAAGGATAAGGTTAAATACAGTAAGATTGTTATTCACGCTGGTGGTAATGACACCCGGTTACGCCGATCGGAGGTCACTAAAATTAGTGTTGCTTCGGTGTGTAAGTTTGCCAAAAAAATGTCGGACTCCGTAATTTTCTCTGGTCCCCTCCCTGATCTGACCAGTGATGACATGTTTAGCCGCATGTCGTCATTCAATCGCTGGTTGTCTAGGTGGTGCCCTGAAAACAACGTGGGCTACATTAATAATTGGCAATCCTTTTGGGGAAAGCCTGGTCTGATTCGGAGAGACGGCATCCATCCCACTTTGGATGGTGCAGCTCTTCTTTCTAGGAATCTGGCCACATTTATTAGTCCTCCAAAACCCTGACCACCCAGGGTGCAGACCAGGAAGCAGAGTTGTAGTTTAACACACATCTCTGCAGCTTCTCTACTGTTACCCACTCTTTACTCCATCCAGACAGTGTCTTGCCCACGACCAAAATCTAATAAATTAGCAAAGATTCCCAAAGGAGTAAATCATGATAATCTAATTAAAATCAAAATAACTCCAATTGGGGAAAAAGTTAAAACAATTAAATGCGGTCTGTTTAACATAAGATCGCTTTCCTCTAAAAGTCTACTAGTTAATGACTTGATTTGTGATAATCACATTGACTTGTTTTGCCTTACAGAAACTTGGCTGCAGCAAGAGGATTATGTGAGCATAAATGAGGCAACTCCTTCAAGCTATTTAAATTTTCACATCCCCAGAAGTTCTGGGCGAGGAGGAGGAGTAGCAACAATCTTCGAGTCTGACTTACTGATTACTCCCAAAACAATTAATTCCTACAACTCTTTTGAACATTTAACCCTTAATTTCCCTGATCCAAATTTCAAGGCAAGAAAACCTCTTCTTTTTGTAACTTTGTATCGTCCACCAGGTCCTTACTCTGAATTTTTAGATGAGTTTTCAGAGTTCCTTTCTGATTTGGTATTAAATACTGACAGGGTCATCATAGTGGGAGATTTTAACATCCATGCTGACATTGAAGGCGATAGCTTAAGAGCAGCCTTTAATGCTATCTTAGACACTATTGGCTTTGTTCAAAATGTGAATAGTCCCACGCATTCTCATCTTCATACTTTGGATCTTGTGCTGACATACGGCATAGAATGTGAAGAAATAACAGTATTTCCTCACAACCCTGTCCTCTCTGACCACTTTCTAATAACCTTCAGGATTACTTTAACAGAGTTCTCCTCCCCCAAAAGAAGGTTCAATTTTAGTAGATCTTTATCAGATAGTGCAGTTATAAATTTTAAAGAATCTGCTTCACTCTGCTCTGTGTCACTGAGCAGTGCTGCAGAGTGCAAAAGCTTAGCTTATTCCCCTTCACAGGTTGATGATTTTGTTGAGGGGGTTGCTAGTTCTCTGCGTATTGCCTTAGACAATGCAGCTCCTTTGAATATGAAAACCGTTAAAAATAGAAAGCTTGCTCCTTGGTTTAATGCAGAGCTGCGTACTTTGAAGCAAAATGCTAGGAAACTGGAGAGAAAATATCGCTCCACAGGCCTGCGAGAGTCCTTCCTAGTCTGGAAAAATGGTTTACTGCTGTATAAGAGGACCCTTTGTAAAGCAAGAGCAGCATACTTCTCCTCATTAATAGAGGAGAATAAGAATAATCCTAGATTTCTTTTTAATACAGTTGCCAAATTCACCCAGAGCCATAGCTCTGTTGAACCGTCCATTCCACCTGCTCTTAGCAGCAATGATTTTATGGGATTCTTTATAAATAAGATTGATCTTATTAAAAATAAGATCATAAGCACTCCTCTATCCGCGATTGTACCTGAGGTAGTCATGGAATCTGAACCGGGTTTAGACTGCTTTGATCCAGTTGAACTCTCTGAATTAGCAAAATTATTGTCTTCATCTAAGCCTTCAACTTGTATGTTAGATCCAGTTCCAACCAGGTTATTTAAGGAGGTATTCCCTTTGATCTCCTCCTCCATTTTAGATGTGATTAATCTATCTCTGTTACAGGGATATGTACCTAAAGCTTTTAAGATTGCTGTAATTAAACCTCTGCTTAAGAAACCGTCTCTTGACCCAGATGACTTGGTCAATTATAGACCTACACTATATTGCCAAAAGTATTTGCTCACCTGCCTTGACTCACATATGAGCTTAAGTGACATCCCGTTCCTAATCCATAGGGTTCAATATGACGTCGGTCCACCCTTTGCAGCTAGAACAGCTTCAACTCTTCTGGGAAGGCTGTCCACAAGGTTTAGGAGTGTGTTTATGGGAATTTTTGACCATTCTTCCAGAAGCGCATTTGTGAGGTCGCACACTGATGTTGGACGAGAAGGCCTGGCTCTCAGTCTCCGCTCTAATTCATCCCAAAGGTGTTCTATCGGGTTGAGGTCAGGACTCTGTGCAGGCCAGTCAAGTTCATCCACACCAGACTCTGTCATCCATGTCTTTATGGACCTTGCTTTGTGCACTGGTGCACAGTCATGTTGGAAGAGGAAGGGGCCAGCTCCAAACTGTTCCCACAAAGTTGGGAGCATGGAATTGTCCAAAATGTCTTGGTATGCTGAAGCATTCAGAGTTCCTTTCACTGGAACTAAGGGGCCAAGCCCAGCTCCTGAAAAACAACCTCACACCATAATCCCCCCTCCACCAAACTTTACACTTGGCACAATGCAGTCAGACAAGTACCGTTCTCCTGGCAACCGCCAAACCCAGACCCGTCCATCAGATTGCCAGATGGAGAAGCGCGATTCGTCACTCCAGAGAACGCGTCTCCACTGCTCTAGAGTCCAGTGGCGGCGTGCTTTACACCACCGCATCCGACGCTTTGCATTGCACTTGGTGATGTATGGCTTGGATGCAGCTGCTCGACCATGGAAACCCATTCCATGAAGCTCTCTGCGCACTGTTCTTGAGCTAATCTGAAGGCCACATGAAGTTTGGAGGTCTGTAGTGATTGACTCTGCAGAAAGTTGGCGACCTCTTCGCACTATGCGCGTCAGCATCCGCTGACCCCGCTCCGTCAGTTTACGTGGCCTACCACTTCGTGGCTGAGTTGCTGTCGTTCCCAAACACTTCCATTTTCTTATAATACAGCTGACAGTTGACTGTGGAATATTTAGGAGCGAGGAAATTTCACGACTGGATTTGTTGCACAGGTGGCATCCTATCACAGTTCCACGCTGGAATTCACTGAGCTCCTGAGAGCGACCCATTCTTTCACAAATGTTTGTAAAAACAGTCTGCATGCCTAGGTGCTTGAATTTATACACCTGTGGCCATGGAAGTGATTGGAACACCTGATTCCAATAATTTGGATGGGTGAGCAAATACTTTTGGCAATATAGTGTATATCCAATCTTCCTTTCTTATCCAAAATTCTTGAGAAAGTAGTTGCCAAACAAGTTTGCGATCACTTCCACCATAATTAACTTTTTGAAGAGTTTCAGTCTGGCTTTAGAGCTCATCATAGCACTGAAACAGCTCTGGTGAAAGTCACTAATGATATTCTCATGGCCTCAGATAATGGACTTGTATCTGTGCTCGTCCTGTTGGATCTTAGTGCTGCATTTGATACAGTTGACCATAATATTCTTTTAGAAAGACTTGAATATTTTGTTGGAATTAAAGGAACAGCACTAGACTGGTTTAAATCTTATCTATCTGATCGAATTCAGTTTGTTCATGTTAATGATAGATCTTCAACACGCTCAAAGGTTACCTGTGGAGTACCACAGGGATCAGTGCTAGGACCAATTCTCTTTACTTTATACATGCTCCCAATTGGTAGAATTATTAGACAGCATGGGATTAATTTCCACTGTTATGCTGATGATACCCAGCTATATCTGTCTATAAATCCAGATGAAGCTAACCCATTACATAGATTACAGGCATGTCTTGAAGACATAAAAACCTGGATGACTCTTAACTTTCTGCTTCTGAATGCAGACAAAACAGAAGTTATAGTCTTTGGACCAGAGTCTCTGAAAAAGAAGCTGATTAGCCAGTCACTTCATTTGGATGGGATTAAACTGATTTCAGATAATAAAGTAAAAAATCTTGGTGTTATTTTTGATCAGGACCTGTCATTTAAATCCCATATCAAAGAGGTTTCTAGAATTTCCTTCTTTCATCTGAGGAACATTGCAAAAATTAGAAATATCCTGTCCAGGGGTGATGCTGAGAAACTAGTCCATGCATTTGTTACTTCAAGGCTGGACTATTGTAATTCTTTACTATCAGGAAGTCCACAAACTGTAGTTAAAAGCCTTCAGCTGATCCAAAATGCTGCAGCCAGAGTTCTAATGAAAATGAAAAAGAGAGATCATATCTCTCCTATCCTGGCTTCTCTTCATTGGCTTCCTGTTAAATCAAGAATAGAATTTAAAATCCTCCTTCTCACATATAAAGCCTTAAATGGCCAAGCTCCATCTTATATCAGAGATCTGATTGTTCCTTATGTTCCTAACAGAGCACTTCGCTCTCAATCTGCAGGTTTACTAGTGGTTCCTAGAATTTCTAAAAGTAGAATGGGAGGCAGATCTTTTAGTTATCAGGCTCCTCTCCTGTGGAACCAACTACCAGTTTTAGTCCGTGAGGCAGACACCCTGTCTACTTTTAAGGCTAGGCTTAAAACTTTCATTTTTGATAAAGCTTATAGTTAGGGTGGCTCAGGTTATCCTGAGCTATCTCTATAGTTATGCTGCTATAGGCTTAGACTTTTGGAGGACATAGGGACCCCCATTTCATCATTCTGCTTCATTCTCTCTCTGTTCTCCTATTCTGCAGAATCTGTTAGTTCAATCTCTAACCTTCTGCTCTCTCTGCTTTTCCTCAGAGTAGCTTTGCCTCGTCTGTTCCTGTTTGGCTGTGACGTCATCCTGGAAAAAAACATCAGCTGTGCTGCTTCTATCAACACCCTTGTTAATAGATGTTGGAGATCGGCCTGTTTTCCAGTGTGGTCCTGTTTCTCTGACCGTGACTGAGTGGATGTGCTCTCTTCGTCCTCTGGCATGGGAGCTGCCTTGGAGCTCGTCTGCCTGGCTGTGTGTTTCCTGGACGGGGCCGCCTTTTACAGCTGCTTTTTGTATCTCTGCTTCTGTCTCCTTGAACCCCAGTCGGCCTCGGCAGATGGCCGCTCACACTGAGCCTGGTTCTGCTGGAGGTTTCTTCCTGTTAAAAGGGAGTTTTTCCTCTCCACTGTCGCTACAAGCATGCTTAGTGTGGGGGATTGTATTTGAGTCAATGAGTCAATGCAATCAGCTGGTTTTCCTTAGATAGAAAACTTTGTATCAATTTGACTGTATGATCTGGTTGAACTGTAAAGTGCCTTGAGATGACATGTGTTGTGAATTTGGCGCTATATAAATAAACTGAATTGAATTGAATTGAATTGAATTGAATTGTGAATTGTTGCTATATAACTAAATAATTCTATTCTATAATTGAACTTCCTCTCCAGTCTAACATGATAAAAAGGAAATTGTGTCTCCTAATGTACCATTAATGAACTGTTACATTAACAGCCTTAGCAGTTGGACTGGTGTGATTAGTTTTAGTAGAAGGCCTGTTTGTTCAGTTTGGTAACCACATAGAAGTATTTGGTAGAGGCACAGTTTTTTTCATTCATTACTGTTTGTGAATTATCATGAGAAATGTGTTTAAGGCAGGGTAGCTGGACACAGTTGAACTGAAACAGTTTCTGTTGGTAAATGAAATGTAGGATGAAACCTTGATGGATGGCCTGTAATGTCACATTATATTTAGACTTCAAAAGTAAATCATAGAAACCATACTACTGAGGGTTGCAAGAAAAATATAGGTATCAGTTTTGGAGCGGCTTTGGTAAATTAGCCTTAATAATGAGTCTGATCAATACAGACAGACGATTCAGACATTGCCTGGATGAGACATGCTTGTGTACAAAACCACAATAAAAAGGTATAAAAGGCAAAGTTTTTGTTTGAACGTGAAGTAATTTGCATGCATGCATATATCTGCCGAAGTCTACATGGTAAGCAGAAAACTTGACATTTATAGCTTCTCACTCACAGAGACAAAAATAGTTTTTGTTGTTTTTGCTTCTTAGACGAAGTGTGGTGGGCTTCTTACCCCATCCCAGCAGACTTAGACCCCAAAGACAGCGGCGGCTGTGGTTGAAGGAGGAGAGCAGCAGGGAATTGAGATAGAGCGCCTCCACCAGGAGCCAAAAGAAATTAGTCATCATAGAGTAGTGGCAGAAAACCACAGAAGCCTTGCAGGCAAACTGGACAGAAACAAAGACTTATTACTTATACAGTAAAATCTGGCCCGAACACTCCACTTGAGAGAGTATCTTACTGTAGAGAGGGTGCAGTGGTTGGTATCATAACTAGGTAATAGATTGGCATCCTTTATAAACACGGCCACAGATTTCAGCATGAAAGAGAGGAAGAGCTGGATGTGAATGAAGTTCCTGGCACATCTTAGCCTCCTGTTGAAAAATATGCAAACAAACACACTGTGCTTAAGGCTATAATGTAATATATTTATGAAACACACACAAACGGAAATGTCTTCAAATTCTTTCAGCTCTTAGTTTTCAAATGTACTAATTTAAATACATTTATATTTATTTAATCAAATGTATTCTAAATTATTCTTTACATTCTTTTTATTCTTCACTGTGCCAATTATGCTTTGGTATTCTTATAATATTTTTGGAAGCTTAAAGTGAGACCATCAGAGTTGATGGTATTGTGTTCATTTACTGATGTAATCCCTTAAAGAAAGAAACATTTTTGGTAGTTTTTTATTATTACAACTGAACAATTACACACACACACAGACACACACACATACAAAAACCAAATCCAAACCTGCTTCTAAGGGGGTTAAAAGTGAGAAAAAAAGCACAATTGTTGGCCAGATTTTCATTCTCATTTATCTTTTTGTTGCTGAAACTATTAAAACATGAATAATAGCAGCAGTTTTGGAAATTCAGTCATTAATTAGACCAAAAACAATAAGAGGGGAAAAAAAAGGTTAAAAAAATGAATAATCCATATTGTAAATGTGAAGGAAATCATGATCCTATATTTTCTAACTTTATATAAGATAAATTATGATAAATGAAGAGAGTCAGTTCAGAACATAGTTAGAAAAATGTAGCTGGTGAACAAAGAAAACAAATCAATTAATTCTAAGCTGAAGAACTGAGCTTAGAATTAATCTCTGTTAAGGAGAGTCTGGTACAATACTGGTTCTCACTATGTGGAACTCAGCAGCTGTTTTCAGTAACTCTTTGTTAAACAAATATGTTGATTTGGAAATATTTTCAAGTTCATTTTACACTCATCTGATGGCATCATACTGGAATTAGAAGCATAGACCTAGGGAAAAAATTGCAAGTATGTAAATTGTATGTAACATATTTAATGCATTGCCATATGACAAATTGTGACTATGTCAGGGAAACCCCTGCTTTCCCCCTCAGCTGAAGCCCATGTGTTTGAAAACACACAATAAAAACCTTCTCAAACCATCCTTGCTCCTCACATTCCTTTTGTAAAAGAAGTTTGTTTAAGCTTAGAATCTGCATAAATTTCCCAACATCATTCTGTATAAAGCTGTTGGAACAAAAACAAAGCCATCATTTAGGATCATAGGAGACACACCCTTCCTGAGCTGAGCAGCTCCTTTAGTAACAGACTTATTCACTCCGTGTGTAAAAAGGAGCGCTACTGCAGGTCATTTATCCCTGCTGCCATCAGACTTCACAATGCCACTGGTCTATAACCTTGTGTAATAACACTGCAATAACTTAAATACTATTTATCTATTAAACAAACCAGAAACCGCATTTTACCTGCCAACACTTTCATGTGCACAAGATACTGTATATATATATGTCCCCTTAAATCTCTCCTTTATTTTTTTACCATCCACTGTATATATCTGGATGTACTTCATGCACTTTTTCCTCCTATGTGCACCTTCTGTTGTTTGTAAGAGCCGATGTAACAAGTGAATTTCTCATTTGTGAGATCAATAAAGTTTTATTCTATTCTATTCTTGCTTAAACTGTAGCTGAACCACTAACCTATGAGCTGCAACACCCTGTCTAACGAGACTGTGTTGGTTAGAAGCATATATATTTCCTGTTCAGAGAGTCCAAATCTTGACTGTGGTATGGGGTTATTAGACAAGGAAGAGAGAGAATCTCTACAGTCATTGGGTTGTCAGCTGTATGCTGCAGAAACGCAAAGATGTCTGCCTCCACTAGCCTTGTCTTAGAGCCACCATAAGGTAGTGAAATGAAACCCTCACTAACTTTACTACTATGGAAGCATTATTATATTTCTAGTTTTTAAAGTTAGTATAAAAAACATTAAAAACAGATTAATAAAGAGAGCCACTTATTTGTCACCGTTGCATTTTGTACTCCTCGTGTTCTGTCTTCTTGTTCAAACCTCTTCAGTTTCAAAAGAAAATAATGACACTGATTATTTTGGACCTCTAATTGATTATCAAATAACCCCCCAAACGTTTCTAAGTTATTTGAAAAGACATGTAAACTTTTAATGGTCTTTGGGTAGGAAATGGACCCCGCCTCTCGCCCGTAGACAGCTGGAGATAGGCACCAGCACTCCCCACTCGGGATTAAGTGTGTGAAGAAAATGAAAGAATGAATGGGTAGGAAATGTTGTGAAATTACTCCAACAAATATTATCTATTAATAAGACTTTATTGAAAAATCCTAACAGCATGTTTCTTTTTTTCAGAGCTAAAAAGTCAAAAGGAGATCAGAACAAAAATAAAACTATTTGAGAAAGTGACAAAAATCTGATTGAATTAACTTATTTGTAATAATCTAGAGAATATTATGTGGTTCGGCCTCAATAACAGCAGAGGACTTTTATAGTATCCTTTATATTGATTGGTAATTAAATCAACTTGGAACAAAAGCGGAAACTAAATGAAGCTGTAAGGAAAGGTGGTCAAACAGGGTTTTGCAAAGTGATTTAATTCATGGACTGGAGCTTCAGCTGCAGCTGAGAGTAACTCTTTTAATTGGATCAGTTTTCTGCAGCCAGGGAGGCAGCTTGGTGCCAATTAAGAAATTGTTGAAAGACAGTGTATCTGTACAGATCATTTTTCTTTTTTTTCCCCCTGCACACAAATTTATATTTCAAGTGTAAATAAACATTTTTTTAAACAGCAGGTGTTCAGAGACTCATTTAAAAATCAAAACTGGTCTCTAAAATGCAATAAAAAGCATTATAAAACCTGAACACTAAGTTCTAATTGAATCAACAGCGAATATAAACACCATTATTAGAATCATCTAAAAACAGCAACTATGAGCACAGCTCTGTGTGGTGCATTGACCTACATTTACTAAGTTACACTTAATACCAAACTCAGCTGGGTAAAAAAAAAACATTTCTGTGGTTCTGGGAAACCACAAATGTCTTTAGATATCAAGTTTATACCTGAAGACCAGCAGGATAAGCACAGCAACAGCCAGAACCCCCAGAGAGACGCTGTAACCAATGGTGTATATCAGCTTCACAGTGGCAAAATATAACTCCTCCATCTAAAAGCAAAACAAGAAAAAAGGATTGTGAGAGAAGGTGTGAAAGGAGATTACATTAAAATATCAAAGCTGCAGGGGTTTTAAAACAAATAAGGAAAGAGTAATGTCTCAAAATAAGACAGAATTACTAGAAAAGTTGAGACCCAGCTGTACTTTAGAGATGCCAGCGAAACAAATGCAGGGAAGGTCCTATCAAAGCAGCTTTTAGAACATTTACAAGCCTTTTTACATCAAAACAAAAAGTGCGCTACCTCATGGCAGACTTAATGTCTTCCAAAAGCAACATCATTATTAAGTACCATTCCCTTCTTTTCTCTGAACTAAGATAATTTCAGCTATTTAGCACTAAGTGACCTATCATTCTGCTCTTCAAATATATTTTCATTCTTACAGTAGAAAAGGTTTTCTTTTCTGCTCCAGAAATCCTTCTTAACATTTGGTTAATATGCTTTTAATTTCAATTATTAAAGCTCCTGAATCACGGAGTCGTTTCTCAGTAATTTGCTTGTCTGGCATGGTGATTCTGCTGCAGGTTTACCCTTCAGCTTGTCCTTCTGCTTCTTTTGAGCTTCCTTCCCTATCTACACTGAATAAGTGAGTACAAATCATCCTGCTGCTTTTCCCAGCTGTTTCCAATATTCTCCCTGACCTGTGCGCTCTTAATCTTGAGGAGCCTCATTCCTACGTTTAACCTCCTAAGCGGTCATGCTTCAACAACCCTTACCTCAGGAATGTCAACATCCTCGTAGCAAGCGACTTGGTACGGGGGGAAAGGCTGTGACCAGCCTTGACTTGTGCAGTTCCTGCTCACCAACCCTGGAAATGAACATTAAGAGATTAAGGAGTCATCTGTATCAATGAGAGGATAGTATTTGTTTAGAATCACAATAAAATTTTATTAATTTCGATTCAACTCAGTATTATTTTTTAAAGCTTTCATCCATAACACCTCATCTCAAGGCACTTTACAGAGTCAATTCAATAAAGCCGTATAGACATATTGATTAAAATGTTCCCACAATGGCTGCATTAATAGTGAATTTAATGTGGGCAGAGCCCACTCAATCTTAGAGATCTTAGAGTTCTGTCCTCATGCCAAAGCCTCTGTTAAATGAGTTGATTGGCATCAATTTAGTTTAATTTAGGTAATACGAGGGGGCTGGTTGACATATTGACTTGCAAACCTTTGTTAATAACTTAAAAGTGACAGCAGGATAAATAAAAGCTTTTGCAATGAAAAACCAGCATTAATGTAGCACAAATGTTTGACATCAAATGTGTTTTATATGAAGACTTTGTGGGTGCCAACATCACTTAGGAAACTAAAGAACTAAAATCCAGAAAGAGTTGAATCTTAGGAGCAGGAAATAAAATGGTAAAAAAGGCATTTTTTACATGTAATTTAGTTGCTCATAAAAGGTGCAAATTGTACCCTAATTCCAAGATGCAAAAAAAAAGCAGATTAGTACACAATATATATAAATATATAATATTCAAATATTTATTTTCCTACATTCTGTTACCTTTTTCTTCAATCCTGTTGCTTAGTTTCGTAATTTTTGCTGAAATAGGTGCAATATTTTTGAGTTACTGTTAAGGATTATTCAGCCAAATTTCACCTTAGTTTTCACAAATATTGCATACTGAGGTAGATAGAATCCATTTCAGTATTATTTTAGTGAGTCTGGCCCTTAAGTTCAAATTAAGTAAAAGAAAAAAGTTAAAATCTACAGATAACCTACTTTTAACTATGATATAGTCAAGTTGAGATTGATATTTTAACTGAGTAGAGTTAGTGGAATGCAGTATTGCCACAAGTTCTGTGCCTGTTCCAAGAATGTTCTACACACATTTTCTGATTTAAAGCAAAGATGCTTGAACTACTAATACAGAATGACTTTGAGCTACTAAAGCTTCAATTTCTGCTAATTGCAATTCTAGGACTAGGTCAGGTGCATAACACACAAGCACATCTCACCTTTAAAATTGTAATAAATCAAAAAAAAGATTTTATATATATATATATATATATATATATATATATATATATATATATATATATATATATATATATATATATATATATATATATATATATATATATATATATATATATATTTTTTTTTTTTTTTTTTCTCCACTTCAAATTTTGCACTTATTTACTTTTATCTATAATATTTACATGCAGCCTGACTCTGGTTATTTTTTGGGCTGGCTATCAGAGATAGCAGATGTGCAGTTTTTATCATTCCTCCCTTCTGTTATCATAACTATTGATAGCTGTCTCTCTGTCTGTCTCTGCCAGATTGTCTTCCTGTTTGTATGCAACCAAGGAGTGTTTGGTTTGGTGTTGTTAGTAAAAGAGATAATAATTGCATAATTGCACCTTATATTTATTTAATGCTTGGAACTTCCATCTCAATGCATTTTTTGCACCATGTTTTTTTTCTCCCACACTGTTTACATTTGATCACTGCTGCACTTTAGGAAATGGAAATGTCATGAAAACAAAATTTCGTTTTGTATAAGCTCTGTGTATGCAAGATGACAATAAAAGTTGCCTTAGTCTAAGGTTTGTTCAAGTGCTTGTGTTCACCGCTTGTCTTCTGTGTTCCTGTGCGCACTTTGTCTTCACTGGATTCTCAACAGCCTCTAACTCTGGTCATGACCTGGACAGCCTCTGCCTGTCACCAGCTTGTTCAAGCCTTCTACTAGCATTTTCAGCCAGTCAAATCTGCATTATCAAAGTCTGTTACTAAACTGTTAATCTTTCATCTGTTTTCTCAAGCCTCCAATAAGCCTGTTAAATATTTTACCAGCATGTTCAGCCTACTCAAACCAGCCTTATCAGCCAATCTCCATCATGTTCTGCAATCTTCTTCCTTTTCAGCCTAATACCAGCCTGTTAGACTTGTCACCAACATTCAATAAACCTTTTAAACACAACACTGTGTCTGGTTAAATGACAGGTTCTCTGAAGCATCTTGTAACATAGTTAGGAACCCAATTTAACAGACCTAAGTTTCTTGTTCTGAAAGAGGTACTAATTCTTTTGAAAAGTTAACTTTTTCTTTGCTGTGATTTCTCGGCTAGAATTTGCTAGTTTCAGATTCACTGTAGTTCTCATAGTCATTCAATTTTCAGGATTTCCATTCCCTTGTTTTGTGCCTTGTTTTGTGCCCTCCCATCAACATTGTTCGTATTTGTAATTATAAAGCCTGCAATGCCCCTGTCAAGGACCCCTTGAGTTTGAGCTATAAGGCCTTTGCCTGAGCTGTGGTGCTTGGATCTTTCTGACTCTATATGACCATGACACACTCTTTCATTGTTGGAAGTCGGCTTTCCAATTGATTTTTGATAATATACCTTCTTCCCAGGAGGTGAATCAGGCATTCTTTATGTGTTTCTGAAAGCTCTGACACTTTCTTCTTTTACTATGAAAGACACATTTTATTAGGCCATCAATAATACTTCTGAGCATACCATCCAACACATTTAAAGACATTTATTTAAGTATGCTGCTTCTCAAGATCAGCACAAATGATTATATTTATTTCTAAGTGCTTTATAATAGTGAACAGAGAGACAGTTTTTATTTTATTCATGTAGCTCATACAGTTATTCATACAGTTTTTAACGGTATAGTAAAGTCCAGATGTCACATCCCTTTTCCTTGGACAATATGTTAAAGGCCATCAATCTAAAGAAGATAAAAAGCCAGATCATCATTTTGAAAATCCCATCTAGCAATCTCCTTACTTTTTTGACACATGTCTAATGGTTTAATGAAACTCAAAATCAAATGTTTGACCTTAAAGACCTTGGTTACATTTGGATAAAAATTGAGAAAACGTACATACAACAGAACATCATCCCCAACGTAACAACTGGGTCTCAATGAAAAACATGTAATTTCCCAAGCTGGTTCACAATGGAAAACCTGTGGTATTTATAGTTTAGATAACACATCTCATCTAATCTTTTTGAGGAGAAAATAAAAGGAATAAAGAAATAAAACCATAAAAAAACATTTAAAATATAATCTGCATTCCATGGACAAATATGAAAACACAGTGCAAACCTCTATCTAAAAATGTAATTAAGGTGTGTATGTCGATACTTTTTTCAACATGTTTTATCTTTCACATAAAGCCGAGGAATGGTTGACAATTTTGTTTTTCTTGCTGATATTTACATGGCCTGGTGGAAAGCTAATATAAGTTAATGTGTCTGTAGAAGCTAAAATGTTATATTTTAGGCTACTGGTTGCTTTCTCTCTTGGTAGGTTCTGGCCTAACATGTGTTCTATCAAGAATATGCAGATCTTCTTTGGAGTTATGCCTAAGTACATTTATTTTCTTTTGTCCATTGTCTTTCTATTTCCATTTAATACAAAATAAACCAACATAACATCTAACTAGGCTCAGTAGAAAACTTTTTCCTTTTTTCATGTAGCAACACTTGAAGAGAATGACACTTGACCTTAAATAAACCCATCCCCCTTCTAACATAATCAAAGAGCAAAAGGAAATGCACCCCCTGGTAGAGATAAATACAGAAAATAAGGTAAATGGCTCCTACAGTGTCAAATAACAAGTGGGATTGAGAGAATTATTAAAGACACACTTTTCCCTGTGGACCAATGTGTGTTACACATTTTCCATTAAGACTGGGTTGATTGTAAAGTAAAGGTGTGGCAGCATCATGCTGTGTGGGTGTTTTACTACTGGAGGAACTCAAGTGCTTCATTAAATACATGACATCAAGAGGAAAAAATGTGTAGCAATTTAGAAGAAACACATCACTTACTAAAAATGTGTGCACAAGTGGGTCTTCCAAACAATGACCCTGCATATACAGTACTGCTAAGTCATTTACAAAAAATACATATGAACAGCAAAGTTTTTAAGTAGTTGCAACACCCATTACAAATCCTTGATCTAAAATTCTTAGAATATACAGCAAGGAGGCTTACTCTGTTACATTCTGTCAGGAGGATAGGGTTAAAACTATGGCAACTGTTGTGAGATGCTTGTGGAAGGAAATCCAAATTGTTTGAACATACCTACACAGTTTATTTAGTAGAAAATATTTAGAAAATATACCTAAACATCTGAACAGCTGGAAAAGTGACGGAAACCTCCCATTGGACCAGCTGCAAGTGAAGGCAAAGCAACCTCATTCTGTCTTAAACATTTACATCAGAAATGACATAAATAAGGCATGTGCCTGAAGCAAAAAGTAATCAGAGAATCACCAGTTTTCTAAATAGCAACTCTTACTAAGTTTTCTTACTTTTACTTACCAAGTTCTCCACTAGATCTTTTGCTTCTTTATTGTGTTTTTTCACTTGTTATTAGATTTGAAAAGTAATTTGAGAGCAAACCATTGATACCTTGCAACCACCAATCACAAGGTGAGGAAGCCTTAGACACCCAAACAAGTAGATAAATAGGCAATTCCGTAGAAATTCAAAAAATATCCACTGGACTTGGTTTTCAGGATTTGAAATCTTGAATCTTGAAAACCAAGTCCAGTGGATATTTTTTGAATTTCTACGGAATGACTATGACCTGGATGACTGAGAACCTTCATCAGCATATAAATAGGTAATGATTTTAGTTTTTCTGTATGAAAAAGACAAATCACAATAACCTACCTGTTTTGTTGCTGGAAAATGAAAAGATTGCAGGACAATCTCTCTGCAAAGTTTCCCCAGTGGCAGCTTGAGGCCAGCAGAAGATTTCATCCCATAATGGCCGACAACCTTTCAGAAGGGGATTTCAGGGAAGAAAGTTACTCATATGCACGGTGTGGGCATTTTATCCATGCAGCATTATCTAAACCATCTTTAGACCATTAAAAAGAAGAACCCTGACATTCCATGTAATTTTAAATGTATACCCAAAGTTTTATTCTATACATGCAGTGATAGATCACTGAGCTTATTTTTCTGTTGATGTTTTTCCCATACTATAAATCATCTGCCCAGAGAGCTCATGGTTCTCTGTGAAGGAGTTCTTCCATTTCAATGTGACCAGCGACCACCTGCTGTATACTTCATATCACACACAGCAACTTTTCAATTCATGAGCTGCTAAAGCCTTCTTGTTTAGAAAAGTGAAAATACACCTTTGGTGCCTCTATTTTCCTCCTCGGTATTGAACTGTTGGCAGAGGTGCTTCTCCTTCTCCAGCTGAAGGAAGAATTCACACTCATGGTGCAGAAGAGAGACAGCCTGGAAAAGGGGTAGGAAGCGAAAACATATGCATATACATAATTAAAAATATTATTAGGACATCATATGAAGCCTTATATATTATATATACATATTTGTACGAATGAATATTCAACATCAATGCGGACTAATTCGATTAATAAGATAAAACCATTAGCAAAATGCAATCCTGAAAGGCTCTGGTGAGCAACATAATATGTACCGACACATATATTCCTACTATCGCAAACATCTCCATCAGTAAGATTGTTAAAAAAGCTGCTTGTTAACAGTTAAACATCTTACTAACAATGACCAGCCACTTCAATGTCCTTATCATGGCATTCAATGACTTTAGCATAAATGTAGACAGTGAAAGAACTGCTGTGGTGTTATTATCAGACCTTAGTGACACTGTCGACCACTCCGTTTTATTTGAACATCTGGAAAACTGAGTCAGCCTTTCAGGTGTAGCTCTTGACCGGTTACTTGAAGGACAGGGACTTTTTGTGTCAGTAAGAATCTTTACATTAGAGACCACAAAAATCCCATTTGGTGTTCCTCAAGGGTCATTCTTAGGGCCCCTCCTATTCAATATCTACATCTTTCTCCTAACTCAGATCCTAATAAACAGTAACATAAGCAACAATAAGTATGCAGATGATGCACAGCTGTGCATTACATTGTCACCAGGTGATCATGAATCAATTTAAGTGCTTGGAGAATGCATAGAAGAAAACAATGTGGAATAATTTTGAACCAAAGAAAGAGTGTTAAAAAATTAGCTCACTATTAAGTTAATAGAGCCAAACACAACTTAAATCAGGCTTGAAATCTGGATATAATGATGGACTCTGCACCTTTAGAGGAACATTAGGACAAAATCCGCCTTCTATCACTTAACGAAAATCTGCAGGATTAAATTACTAACATCTCAGCAAGACCTTGAAAAACAAATTTATATGTTCATCTTTAGTAGAATTTCGAATTTGCAGTATATTTACTGTATATTGACTTCAAAACCTTATAAGTTAAACAGACAGCTACAGTTGAATCTCATACAACCTCATAGCATAGATTTTAAAATACTTCCGCTCATCAATAAATCACTAACTGGCTTAGGTCTAAAATACATTACAGGCTTGCTGTCTTGTTAAATAAACTAACAAAATAATGAACTTTTTTGCTGACTAAAACAACAATAAAGACTAGAACATCCAAAAAAAAAAACTAACTGAAACTGTAATACATGTTTACAAAACTAATTAAAACCAACTGAATTTTAAGATTTTATGTGCTTAGTCTTAACAATTATAGAGTTTTATTTAGTTTTATTTTAGTATTGCCCTCAGTATGAGAAACACATTGTACAGTACACTATAACTAAACTAATTTAAACTAAACTGAAACTAAGCAGTTTCAAAAAATACAACTAAATACCGAAAAACAATTTGAAACCAAAATTGATTATCTGATTTAAAAATCAGAAGTCATAAGCTAAGTACAAAATAAAAAACCCAGACCTCTTAGGTCTTCTGACTTTAATCTACTCTACATATACAGAACCAAACATGGAGAAGAAGCATTTAGTTCTTATGGTCAATTAATCTTGAATAGACTAAATAAAACCTGAAAACCTAAATTTCTTAAAATCGAGAATGAAAAAGTTTATTGACTTTGCTATCTAAAGATAGTGACCATTGACTTTGCTATCTAAAGATACAGTAACTACTTTTTCAGGCCAATCACTCCTTCCATTTTTCTATAAATTATCTTATCTTTTTAATACATTCATCTAATTTAAATTTTATGTTTATATCCTCTAAATATTTGTATAATCTTTATGCCACCGCAGTGCAATTTTTTTTTTTTTCATACGCAGTACAGCACTTTTAATTGTGCAACTGAAATATGCTGTATAAATAACCTTGCCATGCCTTACTAAAAAAGAGCTCATGTTTTTTCACATTAGACAGACGTAATGTGAACATCTTTAATAAGCAGTTTTGCCCTGGTTAAACCTCAAACGTTTAGATTCTCACTGTTGATGGTGAGACTGAAAACTATGGGTAGAGCTTTGGTTATCAAAGAGAAGAGTAAAAGGTTATAAGGTTATCTGGGCAGTGATTTCAACAGCTTTCAGTTTTCTTTTAGACTGTCTAGATAACAGTGTACATCAGAGGACAATCAAAACAACTGCAGCAGGTAATTGCCGTTCCACCAATTTGACCCTAAAGTGGTCCGTAACATGCTGAAAGAAAGTTTTCCAAACACTGAAATGTCATTACAGGACCTCTAGCATAACGTTCCACTGTGGATACAGATGTCTATAAATTTACATGCAGAAAGACACTGCGCAAATGTAACTTTTGAGGGATGCTATGCGGTCAGCAGTAACCGCATATGTAAGTTCCCTTACAAAAAGATGATTGTATCCAATCTCTCTTGGTATCTTTTGATTGAATTGACTCTTTAAATTGCCTTTATACGATGTGCTGTGAAATGTCAACATATAATTAAACAGAATTGATTAAAAAGTAGATTGCTACAAGATTAGAGTTGACACCTCTAGGCCACCGTAATTTTAAGGCATGGTGACCTAAGATTTCCTTTATCTAGAAAACACATTTCTGATTATATATTTAGATTAAATGAATGAAAAAAATTGTAAGTTCTGTTGTTTGACGCAATTAAATCAATGTATTTCATAAAGACAAAGAAACAACTCAGGGCATCAATATACATTTCTCAACATTTTATTAATAAAAAATAAATATTTATGTTTTTATTTTTTTATTTTTTTCACTCAACAAAAGCAGGTGGCAATACTTAAGTTATTAAAGCGATCAACAAGCCTTCCATGTGGAAAAAGAAGAGTGTTTCCTCCCTGAAAGGGCAGTGACTCATTTTGCTCTCCCTCTGAAACATTACCCTTTTGGTAATACTCACCTATTTCCGTCAGTGACATTAAGCACAATAATTTTTCACTGTAGAGCACAGCAGGGGGGTGCTATGATTCATTAAACCAGTTTGTCCCAAAGGACACACATGATTATCTTAGCTTTAAACAACACAGTTTAAAGTCTATTTGATGCTGCTCACAGGTCCTTCAGATTGTTTGCTTTTCTAAATGGTAAATGAGAAACAACTGGTCTTTCAATTAGCAAATTAGATGGTATAAAAAGAATCTAGAGTAGTGGGATCACTGTACAACATTTTTCTGCATCATTTTTTTGAATAAAAATACAAAAGTTTTAATGTGAATTTATTACAGATATTTTTAGAGCGATGAGCCTGCTAATATGGACATTTAGAAATCTCAGGTTATAACAGACAGCTGGATAGGCAGATGGGCGGACAGAACTTTTAAAAGGCCTAGAAATACATATATTTTTTCCACAATCTATTTTGTGTTCACTTCTAGGAACCTTGATAAACGATTTTAGGAAAAGATCCAGATCACCAAGTCATATATCCTATTTACTGTTAAGGGTGCATGCATTTTATTATAAATTATGATAAAGCTTTAAACATTACTTTACAGTTTACTCACACACAGATAAATCTGTAACACTTTCATTGCATGAAAGAAACTACATAGTATGATGGTATGCCAACTTAGGTATTTTGGGCATGAAAATGAAAATGTTTCAGGTAACAAGATATAACACTTGGTGGTGCTGAAGTTATAAATATAAATGTACCTTAATGGTCAGCCTGCTGTCTCCTCTTATTAGAATGGACTGTACATAAAAAATGAATCCAAGGTGTAAAGACAGCGGCACAAACCATCTGGCTCCTGCTCCAAAATATCTTTGACTTAAATAAAAAATGCATCATCTTGCTTCTGAAATATTGAGTTAATGAAAGTGGGAAAAAAAAGTCCAAAGTTTTAATAGAAGGTATATTCAGTGTTTGCTTTTTTCTCAGTCTATAAATGGATAGATTGTAATAAAGTGTTAGTAAGAACAAGCTCAGTAAGTATATGAATGATAAAATATAATTTCATTATTAATAAAAAAAAAAAACTATCATAACCAACCAGACTCTAATATATCAATCCCATTACTTATAAAACAATTGTGGGTTCATTAAGTGGTTGCATTAACTGGGTAGGAGTTGCTAAGGAGTTTTTCCTGTATGGATGCTTTGAGTCTCATGATCTCAAATGAATATGTCCAGATAAGTCTCTTGATTAGGTCACTCTAAAGTTCTGTTGCATAAGCTAAATAAGATTGAACTTAAGGTCACCAACTAATAGATGGGCATCCTCCTTTGGCATTTAATTATCGAGAGCAAAATTCATGATTAACACAAGTTGTGCTACCAGGACCCTAAGGCAGCAAAGTAGCCCCATAACAAAGTACCAAAAAAAAATCTTTTACTACATGATCATTTTTTCTGAAATGGTGCATTAAATTTATGTTAGATGCAATGAGACACAAACCTTTGTTTAGTTAGTCCATAAAATATTTTAACGAAGGTCTGTGGGATCGCCAATATGTTCTCTGGCATCATCTTCGAAAATTGTACTTTTTTTGGTCTAGAGCAGGTTTATTTGCATCTCTCATCTCTCCTGTGGATAGCATTTTAGCAAAGTATCCCTTATTGTTGATTTATGATTAATCTAATTTGGCTTTCTGGAGTCCCACAGCATTAGAAATGTCTTTATTAGTCATTCTAGACCAACAGATGTGGCTGACTTTGTCACCTGTAGCTCAATACCAGGCCATTCATCCTTTTTTAATCTTCCTTATCTTCTCAGAAGGATATGTTTGAACTACATTGATTTTATTTTAACTGAAATGAAGGTGGTATATAGATTGGCTTAATCAGATCTCAGTAACCATTTATCTTCACGTGCTTGTCAAAAACAAAAACCTGCTAGTTCCAATATGGCAAAGCTGGAAACATTACAAAGCTCAAAATTCTGAATCAAATTAAGCAAGTGTTTGCACACAATCAACTGATGTTACTTCAGTTTCACAGGCTCACATGCAAGACATCAAACATGAGTATCGGTACTGAATGATAGAAAAAAAAAGTAGCAACAGATAAGGAGAAGATATGGTTAACTTTTTTGATGACCATATCAGGAGCAATGTTCCTTCTTTCTCCTTGGTGTTAAAATCCTTCTTTGACCTTTAACAATGCTTAGGGTCTTTTTTGTCCCCAGATTTAGTATCTGAAGCCTTGGTGCCTAGTTTGATCGGCTAAATATTACATTAGCATTACAGACAGCAGTTGAAAACTGATTCTATAGCAGCTGTTTTTTGTTTTTGAAGATATTGCTCTGTAGAGCCGACCATAAAATAAAGTCTAATAAATGAATGTGTCCGGGATTTGTGGAGTCTGCAGAGATATTAGTGAACATTGGCCAGTACTCAGTGATTGGTATTGAAGAGCTTTTATTACATTAGATGCATAAAAGTCAATGAGAGAAAGATCATTACAAATTTGTTAATGTATTTCCTTCTGTTTTGTGTTTTAGGTTCCTTTGAAACATGCAAAACTAAGTAATAACATCATTAGATGTTAGCGCCATCTAACAACGAGTGGAGCAGGCCTGGAGACGCTGTACAACAATAGATAACAAGAGAAATATTTTTTTTTTTGTATTATTTATGCTGCCAGTGAACTTAAGTGGTCTCTCTCTAAAGGTCAGAACAGACAGCTGGATCTCCTTTTGTTCAATATGACAGGATACTGCGACACTGGGACGCCTGATAAATAGACTCCATATAATCCTTTTCTCTTCCTCTTAAGTTTGGTGATTTTTTTTTTATATCCCCAATTTAAACATGTTTCAACATGTTTATGTGGTTTTCAGATAATATGGGAACCTAAATCCATTTGCAAGGTTTGTTGTTTCGCCATCTTTTTAAATGGAAATAGAAACAGATGTATGTAAATATAATTCAAAACCCCAATGTTAGCATTTGGTATACAGCAATTGGGAATAAATGATAGAGATTTAAGCAAAATCCTCTATGGTATGGCTGTTCCGTTTGTGTGAACAAAAGGCTCAGAGTAATACAATTAACATAGGCAGCATGTAAATAAGAGAAACATAACCTCTTCATCATCATCATCATGTCCATCCATTTCCTAAGTTGCTTTACACTGGGACTATGTTGCATTTTGTTGTTTCCATGCTGTGTAAATTTGAGGCTATGGTTTCAGTTGTTCCTTTGGTTTGAAATAGATTTGCATCCAATTAATTTCAGCAGGAAATCAGACAGAGCACCAATAGAGCTATCTCTGTGTTACTCTGACATCTTTTTTTTTTTTTAGGTCATTTTTATCTTAGTTTGAAAAGCCTGGAGAGAAAAAAAAAGGATGCATCTGTGTGACATGTTTCTAACAAACACTTAATGAAGCAATGCTTCTGAGGCTGAATTGCTGCTCAAAGGCTTTCTCTGCAGGATTGTCACCATCTCTCTTTATTCTGTCCCATAGGACGAGCTGATGGGAGCTATCGATGTTTTGATAAAAAGATCAAATAATGTCTTTGTTAGAAGCAATAATATCTGACCCTGCACAAAGCCACCAGAAGACATTTAATTGGCTTTTAACTGCATCATATGTTGAGTATATCCATTGCTTTTGAACTGAAGGAGGTTTGACATTGTAAAAGAAATTTAGGAATTTGAATTCATTACAGAAATGCTGTAACAGTGGTGACGAGAAAATAAACATGATCGTGAGTTAAAAATTAACATGATTATGAAAAAAAAAATCAGAATTTCCTGATCTTTTCAATACTGACATGCAAAATTCAAACAAAAGAACAACAAAACAAAACAAAAAAAAATTGATAAGTGATGAGATTTTAATCTTATCCTCTGCTCTAAAATTGGTTTTAGGTCAAGGATTCTCATCCTGCTCCTCAGGGCTCACTGTCTTTTATATATCAGATGTGTTTCTACTCAAGCATACCTATCCAAATAATTGTAAAACCTATGCGGACGGCATAAAGTGTCATGATATTGGCGCTGATGACTGGCTCTATTGCTCATTCATTCACCTGCCTAGCTCCGCCCAGTTTCTCATTACCACTCTTCTGTTTCACCTACTCCAGTCTGTATTTAACCTCCCTTCTTCCATCTGTGCCAGATTATTTGAGCCCTTGATGAGAGTCTTGTAGCGGATATTATTGTTTCTGATTGCCTGATCTTAACCCTTTCTACCTTTTGTCACAGTCTTGGTTCTGTTATGATTTCTTTTGAGTATTCAGTTTTACTTTGCTGCATGTTTTTTAGTTGTATTGGTTTATTCTTATTTTGTTGTGTTTTCTGGTTATATTTCAGTTTTCAGTTTTTTATTTGTTGCCCTGTGCTGCCCTCTTGTGTTCTCCTTTTTACAAAGCTCCTTTCCAGTCTGCTCTGTTCACACCTGCACCCAATCTGCTCATTAGTTCAGTCTCCCATAACTCCTTCTGTTGTTCCTCAGTGCTGGTTCCTCATCAAACTTCCTCCAACTCCGTCTCACTGTGTTTTCCTTGTCGAGATTGTATCCCCCTGATGTCTCCATGGTTTTGGTTTGTTTGACTTTTTTCATGTTAGATTTTTGGATATATGGATTCCTGCCTCAACTGTCTGTTTACCTTTTATTAAATCCACAAGAAACCCACCTCTGCCTCCCTGCCTCTGCATTTGGGTCCTCAAACCACAACCAAATCCTGACACTTTTGGACTTCTGAGCCTGCCTGCCTCTGTTCTGATCTGTTTGTGTGACCTTTTCTACTCTCACCTCTCTTGGAGCCTATTTTCACAGTTTTACACTGTATTGTAACAGCATAACGTAATGTGATGTATGACATATGCAGACACAATGTCCTGCTTAGCCAGGAGATTACACTATGTAATATAACCGTTGTAGTACATCATGTGATGAAGGGTAAATACGCAAGATTTAAGGGGTTCTAACTTTATGGAGTGATATAGTTATAATAAAAGCATAATCAAATGCCTAGTATTGTTGACAAGTATTGTTGATGCCTAGTATTGTTTTTTTTAAGTTAAAGTCTTATCATTTTAGTCTTTGGCAGACTCTACCAGGTTTTCCTCCAGTTTTGTATTGTGTTTGCCTCCATCCATCTCCCCATCAACTCTGACAAGCTTTCCTGAGCACCAAAGGAAAAGCCTGCCCATTTCCCAATGCTGCCACCACCATGTTTCACAGCTAAGAAGTTGTTTCCACAGTTAGGATAACTGTTAGTTATAACTTTTTTCTCGCCACTCTTAGATGAATTCTAAATATGACAGGCTACCTCTGCTTCTATTTACAAGTTCCAGAATGAAGGGGTCAAATAAAACTACATCCTTTACTTTCCATATTTTTGCAAAATATTTTTACTATTACGAAAAGCTAATAGTAAAATAAAAAACGTATTAAATTGGTATGTTCATATGTCACAAAATGTCTCTCACAAGTCTTTACCAACATCTGTTCAATACCTTTTCATAAGTAACCAACACTTTTAAGAAAGCTTGTTGAAACTGCACACACTCCTGCTGGCAGAAATGCTGTGCTCATTTCCTCAAATTGGGAACAAATATGCAACGATCTCCTCACAAGCAGAGCGTCCTCCTTTTCCACTGATGAATGGAAATGTTGGAAACCCTGCCAATGCTCTCCTCCTAATGCAACACTAACAATATAATGAGAGGTGTGGTTGTCCAAATTACCCAGCTGTTTCTGCTATTCCAGTTCAAAGGCAAGCAAAGGATAGCTAACGTTTATTCTGCTTCCTGCACAGACAACGGAAAGCAATTTAGAGACATGTGGTAGATTGTAGACCACACATTTTCTGCTGAATGGTGTGTTTGCTTATATAGCTCACTGCTTCATTTTTACAAATGTAGCGTCAGGGACTTTGACATCTATATTTCTGCTAGAATTGGATTATAGTGACATTTACAATCTCACTTCAGCTCAGATTCCCTAGCTGTTGGATTGTTTCTCAATCTCCAGGCGGATTTGTCAGACGGTGATGGCTCTAATACTCATCACTGTGAGCTGCATCCTAAGGCAAAAATTAGCTGTTGTTCTGTCAGATCAGCATACCCATAGTCAATACACGTTTATCCCTTTAGTTTATCCCCTTTATCCCTTTAGTTTTGTATGAAAGATACACTTTAAACTACCTCAACGGGCATGTATCCCTTTAGTCATGTACAAAAAAAAATTATTTAATGACTTATTTTTAGTTGTTTCTTGAAATACAATCTGACCTTAAATTGTTTTGTTATGTTTATATGCTACTAGGTCTCATAAAATATGCGTGGAACTGTTTATGAAAATTTAAATAAATTTTTCGTTTATCAAATATAATCTGATCTGTTTTATAACCCAGTAAATAAAAATCTGCTTTTTAGATGGTATCTGTGTAAATTCCTGACCGTTCCATTCATCAATTTAAATAAAAAAACTCCCTAGCTAATCAACAAAAATCTCAAAAGACATAAGAAACTAACCTCTTGTTGCAGTAACATAATTACACCAATAGTTTTAAAAAAATGTCATCTTTAAACTGAATACATTTTCAGAATTAGCTGTTATCAAAAGCAAGCCTTAAGGCATTTTTACTATTTGTGGTTTTTTTTTCTTTGTTAATAAGAGTACCGAGAAATCTACTAAATGAGTTTATGTTTGCAAAAATAATTAGAAATGTGACTCCTTTCCTCACCTATTCTACTCCTGTAAATGGCAAAGATACTGTAAGAAAACAGATCATCCAAGTAAAGCTGTTGTCTGTTGACTCAGTTAATCGCTATAATAAATAAAGACCTGCCTCAGCATGTCTGTATCTACAGTTAGAGCAATATCTACAATGTGTAAAACAACTAGAGGTGTTGCTCTAAAACAGACACAAATTTATGTTGCTGCTATTCGCAGTAAAAAGGATTGCAAAAAGAAATTCCAGCAAGGGATTAATAAAGAAAAGTAATAAAATAATAACAGTAAATGAGAAATTTATATAAAAACCCCACAAAATGCACAGTTAAAAACTTCATTAACATGTCTGTTGGAGATTGTGTATAATGTTTGCATTATACAGCTTTCAATACATTTTTACCAAAGAAGCCCATAGGGTACAGATGGCATGCCCAGAGCGTTTGGGTCCCTCTAAAACTTTTTAACAGTGGTTTTCTCAAGAAACGAGTTAATTTTCTCATTATGTAAAGATAATGAAAGCCATTTTCTCATGATAACAAAATGATAATTTTCTTATTAGAAAGCTTTTTTCTCATGATATAACGAGATGAGTGGTGTGTGTTAAAACTGATTACATCCACAACAGCGGAAGAGGATTTATAAATCATGGCAGCCTATGTGTAATCTTGTAAATAATCCCCTGTTTAACTATATATCTAAAATAACATTCTTCCTATCAAAAAATAGATTCTGTTGAGGATGAACTCTAATTTCAGATTTCAATAATATGGTTACTGCTAGTCATAATTACTATTTCAGATATCAAAAATGAATATAATATTCTAGAAATCCAGAAATAAAATTCTTGACAACTAAAATAAATTTCGCCAGTAAAAATATAATTAACAACTATTGATATATGAATAGTTCAATTTAAATTTCAGATATCTAAATTTTAATGATGCCTATCCAAAATGCAGTTTTAGATACTTAAAAACAATTTTCTTTTCGAAAATTAAAAAAAGAAATGAGGCTCAATTTTAACATAAAATAGGCAGGCTGACTAGTCACATTTCTATCATAGATAGCAATAAAGCTCTACCTAGTCACAAATACAATCCTCCTAGTCAGAAGTGTATTTTAGATATCCCTAATTACATTTCTACCAGTAGAAATTAAACTTTAAGTACCTTGGAATCAAATTTGTATAAGTATGAACTACATCTCAGATACATACAAATCTTTACTTATTTTAACAGGCTTCTTTTGAAATATATTTACTTGACCATATATGTATTTCAGTTATCTTTAAAAGTATTAATTTATATATGAAATGCAATTCTCACTAGTAAAAATGATGTCACTTTTGCTCATTCATGTGTATTTACATATTAATAAAAATTAGGACCTGTAACAATTGTATTACGGAGATCTGAAATTCATTTTTAGACATCCAGAATGTTGGAAAAGCTGTTTCAATCTAACTTGGGATATGCAGATTTTCCCAAACAATTTAATCTGAAACTCTAATCCTATATTCAGAAAATCACAAGTATTTTCCCAGTTGTTTTTTATACATTCTTTTATACACACATATTTCTGTTTCTATCTCACTATATATACTGTTTGTATCTTTTATTTGAGCTTGGTTTGTGCTGTAGGTGCCACTTCCTGCACTCTCATGGTGGTAAATATGCGCAATCAAAATGCAATCCAAACTACCTGCAAGAAAGAAAAAAGACAAATGGTTCCTCTACAGTTCAGATTAGAGTTGTTTTCATGTGAGGAAACTCTGTGATGACATCTTGTGCAACAATAGATCAGTGGAAATGAGACCCATGCTGAATATTGGGGGGGTTAAGGAATAAAGTCAGGCGAGGCTGGATCGCTGCAAAGCTCTCAGGGCACACGTTGTTCTCCTCCATTTAAGGGGAGTGATGTGATGAAGGTAGACACTTTGTTGCACTTGAAGGACAGAAACAGAGTTTGGAGGAAGGAGAAATGGGGTGGGTTCTGTGTACGGTAAATCTGTATGATATGAACATTGAAACTAAATATGAGGCCAAAGACCCTTTCACTCTGCCGGATCTGCAGTAAAAAATATATATCCCCAGTGAGGTGAAACCCATTATCCACTATAACAACCCAAAAAGCTCTAGGCTCGCTTTCCAGACGCTACCTTCTATTTTCAACAGCGAATCAGGTGCACTATTACGCTCCTGCACACACAAATATAAAAAAATATGTTCTTTCAATCAGAAAGAGAGGACAAACAAGGTCATTCACTGAAGTTCAGATTATGTGCACACAGGAATATCAGGACATTTGTTGAGAATAAGTTGTTTTGCTCTGCTGGCAGGAGTTAGATGAGCTGGAAACAGCATCTTTGAGGAGAACTCCCCAAAATCTTTATTCTGTAACCTACTCTAGAACTAAAAGTTATTTCGTAACATCCTTTCAGTCTAAGAGAATATCAAAAGAAGGGTCATTTTTTTAATCTGTGGTTATATAGTCTCCTCATGGAGTGTGCCAGCTTAAGCTCATATGAAGACAGATGTCATAAAGTTTTTCTTCCCTCCCGCAGCTAAAACCGATAATCCCCTCCACTGTTTTGTCCTTTGTTGTTTTTTTCTCTCAGGTACTGGCCAAAGGGCAACGCTTTTAATCATATCCAAACAACTGGGATATTAGAGAGTGTGCTGGTTTTGCTTTTGTTTATTTCTGCTTCTTTGGCAATAAGTGTTTCAGATCACTGCAATCCTCTGAGCGGTAAAAGAGAATGAA
The DNA here is from genome assembly GCF_016077235.1 of Cyprinodon tularosa. NCBI lineage: Eukaryota > Metazoa > Chordata > Actinopteri > Cyprinodontiformes > Cyprinodontidae > Cyprinodon > Cyprinodon tularosa. The sequence goes on from NW_024039539.1 coordinate 212,826, forward strand.
GAGGTGCCTGGTGATGAGCGTGTGCCCTGCTCTCATTATCTCTGTGCCAAGCAGATCATCACTTCAACCAGTTTGTTTGTTTCTCACATTTCTATTCAGCCAAGAAATTAGTAAGGTGCTGCTATAATAATACAAAGCTTTTGTGGGGGCATATGGATGTGATATGACAAACTGTGTGTTTGAAACGTGTGCAAGTTTGTTTCCTGCAGAGCTTCTTCTACAGCTAAATAGACGAAGCAAGCTGGTTGGAATTTAATAAAACTGGTAAAGATTGTTTTAATCACAAATTATATTTTTAGAACCTATTAACTTTTATTGGTATTCAATACATTAGGGGATTTCAAGAGCTTGCATGCTTACACCATAAACTAAACATAGGTGAAAAAGTATTAGATTTTTCTCAGATTGGATGAATTTGTCTGAGAGTTGTAGTATAAAAATGTCTGTGAAAACTGATATAACCTTTCTAATGGATAGTATTCCTCTTGGAAGATATGAGTTTTAATTTAATTTTGTATTAGCATTTTTGAAAAAGTTAAATTAACATTTCATATAATGTTCTCCATAAAATAAAGAGCAATTTATAACACTAAATTACTTAAAATAAAAAAAAAACAACAGAAATCAACTTTGTTTTATTAATAATCAAAATGCATATTAACAAAAAATGTGTTTTCTAGCAGAGGAAAGCATAGGACACCCTATTATATCACCCTAACAAAGTGTTACAGTCTTTGGCTGAACTGACTTCAGTGAGGTGCTTCTTAAAGCCACCAATCAGCCTTTAACTTTAGCCTGAGCAAAGTTTGCCCTACTTTTCTCTTTCAGCTGTCAGATGTTTGAGGAGTTCCCTGCATCTACAGTCTGTTTCAAGACACCCACCCAGTATCTCAAGGAAAAAAATCAGAGCTTTGACAAGGACTATGCCACATAAACAGAGGGGGAAAAAAATCTCTTTTGTAGGTCTAATGGTTTCATTTTAACAGGGTGGAGACATCTTTTCAGCATCTTGCAGTCTTTTTTAGTCTGAAGTTGCTTATATGACCTATTTATACCCTCATACCTTCAGTCTTGATAGATCAGACAGAGACAGACAGACAGACAGACAGACAGACAGACAGACAGACAGACAGACAGACAGACAGACAGACAGACAGACAGACAGACAGACATTGCAAATAGAATTAAGTCCAGATTCCCTTTTTGATCTAAGCAATTCACACCATTTCCCTCCAATGCCATGTAATTATGGAGAGAGATTAAGATCAGATTATGCTGTTGAGTATATTTCAAAAATAAAATTGTAAAACTTAATTCAGTTTAAGAACTTATATCAATCTAAATGAGCCCAGCTGACCTTCACCTTGCATTTTACTGTAAGGTCATTGTGAAGTTCTGCAGAAGCCTTTTAGTTATAATTTCATTACATCAGGTATGGTGAACCAGAGAGGATGGACTCACTTTTAGACAAAAACACGAATATACTATGAGACTAAAAAACATGGGAGAGAATGGAGTAAAGAAACAGTAGCACTATGTGGACAAAATAATGTGTCACAGGTGGGCAGAATCAAGCTAATTGCATAGAGGCAAAGCTTCCTGGATGGGAAGCGAAACATCTTCAAAATTGGAAACAAAGTCCAGTGGATTGTTTTTAATTTCCTTTTTTTTTTTTGGAAATACTATGACCTGGATGACTGAGAATCATCACCAGGACATACATACAATGCTTGAGGCTGGAGGACCAACTAGAGCACAGTAGAAATATGATGTCACATACTGGAACATAACCTTAAGAAAAAAGACTTAAAAGAAGGAGTCAAAATACACACTAAGAAAAACTGAACTCAAAAACTTTGGGATTATGACGGGTTTTCTTCAACAGAACAATGAGTCTAGGCAAGAAAAAAAAAATCAAACCAGTAAAGCTGATGTGGTTCACAGCTGAAGCATGAGATGACAACACCTGATTCAAAATGTCCTTATTAGATTTTTCATGCAAGCCTGCATCTTGACCATATGTCATAAAACATATGGCTCTGGCGCACAAAGAAAAAACCTGAGCCCCCATAAAGAGGTTTCTGTTGTTAAGATGGTTCATTCCTCAATTAACCTTCCAGTTTTGTTGGCTTTATATCAAGCTTAGAGGCTGCAGCTTAAGAAAGCACTCATTCTACAAGTAAAACTTTCTATGAATAAATCCTGTTTTAAATAGTGGGGGGGGAAGGATATAGAAGTCTAAAAAATGCATGCACATCTGTTAAAATAACTAGGAGAGGTTTTGATTTTATGTGCATTTTTTAACTTGTTTGAAGGTTTCATCTTTATAATACGTTTTGGAAAACTGTAAATGAATTTTAACCATGTTTGTAATGTCTTATACAAGGGTAATATGTATGCACCAAATAAGACAGAGACACGTTATCTTAGAATGCTTAGAATGAGAGCATAACCTGCATGTAAATAGGACATTATTTATCCTATATAGATAAGAATAACAGCTTAGAAGAACACAAAGTTGCTTTCAAATAGTCTGATCTATAAAAAAAAAAAAAATAATAAAAAAAATCTGCAATTAAACTCACCGTTCGAGTGAGACACAGAAAAAGAAAGATCCCTGTGGTGTGGAGATGGAGCATCCTGTCGGCTCCCTCTGTCACTGCGCTTTCCTGAAAGCCGCTCCAGCAGGATGGGATGCTGAGCTGAGCTGAGCTGCGCTCCCTTCAGGTGAAATTTGGGTTATTTTCAAAATAAAAGCAGCAAGCACAAAGCTCGAGGCGTTATGTAGACGGATGACTAATTTAACACCCTGTCAGCTTTAAAACGCCTTTATTTCTGCCTTAGTGTTATGTAACCAGCATTGGATCATATGTTAATCACTATAAACATAATGCAGTATTTTATTTTGAAGTATGTCATACCTAGCCACGTTGTGTCTCCAGACTCCCATTACAATACAACTTTCCAAGTTCTATACATTCTATACACAGATTTCAATTTTTTTAACCATTCAAATAGAGTATTAGTGGAATGAATTAGATACTTTTTGTTTCTGTTTATTCCGTTTTAAAACTGAAAAGTGTGGCATGCATTTGTTCAGCACCTTGGGTGAATAGCAGAACCACATTTTATTGCCATTACAGGGAGGGGAGCTAGAAGGGGGCATTTATTACATTGTTTATTACACACACACTAATCTAACATGTATATATAACTGACCTTTATAAACTTCAGTTGCAAATTATTGAAAAGTTTTGTTTTTTTCCCCACAGTCTGTGGACTGCATCTATTTAGTTGAATGACCAGGAGCTGCAATGCTGGAAGGATAACCTCCACCTCAGTGTGGTTTTCTTCCCCATCGCTTGGCATTTAGTTCCATTAATTATTTCAAACATGTTGGGTGCCCTTACTAGCTACACTTCTTTGCATAACTATGAGCCAAGTGACTGATAACATTACCAGACAGTATGCTACAACACATTAAAATATCAGAATGCAATATTAATCAGAAAGATTGATCATAAACCTAATCTTTGTTGAATGTTTCCTTCTAACTATATTTAATTGATCACATATTTTTAATGAAAAAATGTAAAAGGTTAAAAAGAATGTGATCGGTTTTCTTTTTTTTAATCAGAATAAACTCGAGGCCTATCATTTAGCCCTCCAGAGCTAAAAAAGGTATATCATAACTTAGATTTAGACAAACTTTGTTTTGTATACACAGAGTTCATATAAAACGAAATTTCAATGCATACAGCTTTTTGACTGTGAATGAGTGGCTTAAAACAGTGATATGAACATTTCCATTATGGTGCAAAATGTTGTAGAAACATTGAGTTGAATTCTATTTAAAGGGATTTGGGAAAAAAAAGATCCATGTAGTGCAATTATGTTTACAGTGTCTTGATTTGTGTCTGGATTAGTTTCAACAGTTCAACAGTCTAATAGCAGCGAAGAAGAAAACTGTTGCAAAATCTGCTGGACCTGCACTGGATGCCGCCATGATGGGGGTTTAAGGGGTCCTTGATGAAGTTACAGTCTTGTAACACACAGTATCATGTCATAAAGTACTTTTTTTGAAGTGTGCAAAGTGGCAAAACCTAATAAATCAATAGGAGTCAATTTATAATACCAAAGGAGCTAATGAGAAAGAAATGAAGTCAAAAATGTAATTTTTACAGCTGCTACCACCAGCCATTTGATGATGCTGAAGTGGACAAATAGGAAAAGGATGTTATGAATTTTAAAGCCACTTACAGTAGATCATCAAATCATTTAAAATGTAAAGATCATACAGGTGCTGATCAGCAGTGATGTACTGTACACCTTTTGTAAAAAGTTCTGGCACCTAAAATTTGAAGGTTTGGAGTTTCATAATCTTTAACTCTGAAAGATTTAATGCTTGGGTTATAGCTTTATATTCTTTTTTTTTTTTTTTAGCTTTTCCCCACTTTTCCTCCTAAGCTCCATTATGTTCCTTGGTTTTGATATAATTTGCTCTATAACCTTTAAAGAACAGTTTTTTTCCCGATATTACATGTATGCCCATATATGGCCATAATGGGTTGCCTCTGGAAGCACTTGGCTGCACTGAATTTTATTCAGAGGCATCTTATAAAATCCTAATTATGTGACACCCATAAACTTCTTCTGTTCATTAGTGTAAAGGGGAAAAAAAGGTCCACCAGTAGGAATTGCTTGAAAATAGTATATTTTTAAATAGCTTTTTTACTTCATTATTTGGCAAAAACATTTACATATCAAAACAGATGGATCCCCATTCCATCCCAGAGATACCATAATTATTTAATTATTAAAGGCACAGGACACTAATCATTTGCACATTTTATTTCTTTAATGGCTGTTTTCCCATCTTTTAATGGCTGTAACAATGATTTAAGCAGCATTCATTTCTTTAAAAACTGCCTCACAAAAAAATAGAAAAATTAATCTGTGCAAGTTAACAAGGAAGAAAACATCTGAAGACATTTAACATTTGTGACAATTAAAAAAAGCCCTTCAGGAAAATATTGAGGCTTTGCATAGAATTTGCACCAGTTAACCAACAAAAAACAGCCCTTTATAAACTTGGTTGGTGTATAAAAATGATTGTTTTCTTTAGAGGCTTACTCAAACAAATCATTAAATTGTTAGGATGGGGAAAAAAAAAACCTGACAAAAACGGAGAAATTTAAAACAACAAGCAACTAAAACAATTAATTTGATGAGGTAAATATATAAAGTGTATACAAAATGAAAGTTTTCACAGAGTGGCAGTAGTTAATATCAAGCGCCACAATTTAAAAACATTAAAAACTCAAAACTCTGGCAGTGCGAATGAAAAAGGCACTTAGGAGGTACAGGAGCTTTTTAGCTGACGATCCTATTCAATTTACTTTAATGACCCATAAAATCAGTTTTGGAAGTATAACCATTTATGAGGCCCTATAAACTGGATAGACACAGCTGTTTAAAATGGCTTTGCATAGAAAAAGATATCCTTTTTTTTTTAATCAATGGAGCCAGGACATGAAAACACCATAGATTTCCGAAAAAAAAAAAAAAAAACATCCTTAAAAGACTGCTAGCCTTGCTTTTTCCAAATTCCCATCCCTCTCTTCCTACAATAATGGAGTGCAAATATAACATCCAAACTATCAATTACATGTGCTTTTTTGTGCAATTTGATTGAAAATGTTAATAAATCCTAAAAAAAAAAAAAAAAAAAAAAAAACATTTACTGCAAAACAATGTGTTAAAAACCGTGCCTTTCTTTAGACTGTTCTTTACATTTCTAGTGTTGGAAATATGAAAAGACCACTGCAACTAAACAGAAAACAAAATACAGCAACGAAAAACTAAACTATATACATTACTTGGTGATTACAATGAAAACCAACACATGCTAAATTAGATATAAAGATTTCCTTCAACCTTATATTGCCCCTTCACTTACTAACCACACCTTTAAAACTTAAACTGAAAAACAATTAAGTGATTAAAATTTAAGAAAATACTTGGTTTAAAATATAAAAAGAAACCCAATAAAGTCACTGCATTGATATCTTGTCAGTTTCCCTCTAGCCGTCGCAGAGCACTCAGTACCACAAAGCTTCAAGGTCCATCACTTCCATCGTAGATTACAGGCTTCTCCATGGTCAAGTGGTAAAACACTTTCTTGGAGATAAACCTGTTTAAAAACACAGTTTCTTAATTAGTTTCTGAGGAACAAAACAAATGAATTTAAAGTCTAAATGTCAATAGAGGTTGTTGATGTTTTTATTGCGGTATTCCAGCCTCATGATGGAAAAAGTGTAGGTACATTCAACCACTAAAAACATAAATACATTTTTTTGGCATATCACAAACTATGAGAATGTGATAACTCTTGTCGCACTGCAAGATGGAAGACGCTAATATGCATGACTGATGATGCAGCACACGTGCCTCACATTTCTAGCTGACATCAGCCCATCCATATATAAACATTGATGTAAATGGACTTATGAATAAGAGAGTTGTCAAACGAGGGACAGGTTTGAAAAGAAAAAGGTGACAGCAGCAGAAAGAGGGAAGGAATGAGACATTGGCTGCATCCACATACTGCAAGGTTTCACCTGAAATATATCAAACACTGCTTGCAGTTGGTGTATCTGTCTCACTGTTAGATCACCATTCAAACTCACAGCCATTTATCATCCCTCTCTGTGAAAGATAATATCCACAATGGAAGACAGTCGCACTGTGAGAATGCGGCTTTAAAGAGAATTTTTAGTAACTAATGTTCCAGTGGGTTCTGGAATAAAAAATTATTTAAAAAGTCATGATATTCTTAAACTTCCAGAAGCCTCTTTTGTTCAACCTTGTCAAATATAGGAAGGACTAACTGCCATCCCTCACAGCATAAAAAGATTTGTATAAATATACTCAAAATAAAGGCTGTAATTTCCTAAATTACTGTAAGATTAAATTCTGAATTTATGTTTAAGTTATAGTGGAAGATGTTTTTTTTCCAGGTGGATCATCAAAATAAATGGTCTGCCCAATTGTCAATCATTCTGGTGATATGTTTAGGTAAGGCCGTCCTACGTGCTCGTCCCATTTTTACTTACCGGTGTTGAGTCTGACATGGTGAAAATTTTTTTAAATCTTCTTTTGGAAAGTAAGCTTGTATGATCGATGCAAACAGCTACTTTTAAACAGAGCGTGCAAGAGGAGAAATGGGCTTGTGCACGCTCTCGCAGGTTTTTAATAGGCATTTCCTCTTGCGAGCAGGTAGAGGGTTGCCATTGTGCTTTTTCTTTTTTTTCTTTTCTTTTTTTTTTTTTAAGTGGTTTGGGCGGGTTATTAGACAGCATGGGATTAATTTCCACTGTTATGCTGATGATACTCAGCTATGTCTGTCTATTAATCCAGATGAAGCTAACCCATTACATAGATTACAGGCAGGTCTGGAAGCCTTAAAAACCTGGATGACTCTTAACTTTCTGCTCCTGAACAGACAAAACAGAAGTTATAGTCTTCAGATTAAATTGATCTTGGATAATAAAGTAAAAAATCTTGCAGTAATTTTTGTTCAGGATCTGTCATTTAGATCCCATATCAAAGATGTTTCTAGAATTTCCTTCTGTCATCTTTGGAATTTTACAAAAATTAGAAATATCCGATCCAGGAGTGATGCTTAGAAACTAGTCCATGCATTTGTTACTTCATGGCTGGGCTATTGTAATTCCTTGCTATCAGGAAGTGTAGTTAAAAGTATTCAGCTGATCCAAAATGCTACAGCCAGAGTTCTGATGAAAATTATAAGAGATCATATCTCTCCTTTCCTGGCTTCTCTTCATAGGATTTATGTTAAATCTAGAATAGAATATAAAATCCCCCACCCCCCACATAAATCCTTAAATCGCAAAGCTCCATCTTATATCAGAGATACACTATATTGCCAAAAGTATTTGCTCACCTGCCTTGACTCACATATGAGCTTAAGTGACATCCCGTTCCTAATCCATAGGGTTCAATATGACGTCGGTCCACCCTTTGCAGCTAGAACAGCTTCAACTCTTCTGGGAAGGCTGTCCACAAGGTTTAGGAGTGTGTTTATGGGAATTTTTGACCATTCTTCCAGAAGCGCATTTGTGAGGTCGCACACTGATGTTGGACGAGAAGGCCTGGCTCTCAGTCTCCGCTCTAATTCATCCCAAAGGTGTTCTATCGGGTTGAGGTCAGGACTCTGTGCAGGCCAGTCAAGTTCATCCACACCAGACTCTGTCATCCATGTCTTTATGGACCTTGCTTTGTGCACTGGTGCACAGTCATGTTGGAAGAGGAAGGGGCCAGCTCCAAACTGTTCCCACAAAGTTGGGAGCATGGAATTGTCCAAAATGTCTTGGTATGCTGAAGCATTCAGAGTTCCTTTCACTGGAACTAAGGGGCCAAGCCCAGCTCCTGAAAAACAACCCCACACCATAATCCCCCCTCCACCAAACTTTACACTTGGCACAATGCAGTCAGACAAGTACCGTTCTCCTGGCAACCGCCAAACCCAGACCCGTCCATCAGATTGCCAGATGGAGAAGCGCGATTCGTCACTCCAGAGAACGCGTCTCCACTGCTCTAGAGTCCAGTGGCGGCGTGCTTTACACCACCGCATCCGACGCTTTGCATTGCACTTGGTGATGTATGGCTTGGATGCAGCTGCTCGACCATGGAAACCCATTCCATGAAGCTCTCTGCGCACTGTTCTTGAGCTAATCTGAAGGCCACATGAAGTTTGGAGGTCTGTAGTGATTGACTCTGCAGAAAGTTGGCGACCTCTTCGCACTATGCGCGTCAGCATCCGCTGACCCCGCTCCGTCAGTTTACGTGGCCTACCACTTCGTGGCTGAGTTGCTGTCGTTCCCAAACACTTCCATTTTCTTATAATACAGCTGACAGTTGACTGTGGAATATTTAGGAGCGAGGAAATTTCACGACTGGATTTGTTGCACAGGTGGCATCCTATCACAGTTCCACGCTGGAATTCACTGAGCTCCTGAGAGCGACCCATTCTTTCACAAATGTTTGTAAAAACAGTCTGCATGCCTAGGTGTTGGAATTTATACACCTGTGGCCATGGAAGTGATTGGAACACCTGATTCCAATAATTTGGATGGGTGAGCAAATACTTTTGGCAATATAGTGTATGATTGTTCCTTATGTTCCAAACAGAGCACTTCGCTCTCAGTCTGCAGGTTTACTAGTGGTTCCTAGAATTTCTAAAAGTAGAATGGGAGGCAGATCTTTTAGTTATCAGGCTCCTCTCCTGTTGAACAAACTACCAGTTTTAGTCCGTGAGGCAGACAGCCTGTGTACTTTCAAGGCTTAAAACTTCCCTTTGGCTCAGATTATCTCTTCAAAACGCAATATTCTCCCCAATTACTGAATAAATGATCATATGATAACTGCAATAAAAAAAAAAATATATATATATATATATATATATATATATATATATATATATATATATATATATATATATATACACAGAAGATAGAGTTCATTTCTAACAATGACTGCATATCAGTTCAATTCAGAATAAAGCATTGCCTCCAGGACCTTAACAATTGCTATTCAATATGGAGCATCTAGTGCAATTGAAGCATTTATGCCACTGAGGCTCCCATTTCCTCATTAAGCCAGTTACTGTTTTGGGATGATACCAGCTGCATACCTGGAGAAGGAATTGTCAAAGATGAGTGTGTAGAGGCCTGGGTGTCGTGCTTTCAGTTGTCCCTGAACTGTCTCCTTATGGGAATTGCAACGAGTCAGAGAAATCAGAACCTGAGAGCAGAACAGAAACATAACCCAATCACTATCTCAGTTCAGAACACATCACTTTCAAGGGAGGGTCAAACAACACTTCCTAACCGCCTCTTCAACATACCAGTCACCAAATCTTGCAAACTTAAATATAACTTGAATATAAATATAACTCTTACAGAGAAAATATTACATACAGGTGAGATCTTGGGAATAAATGAGATAGAAGATAAAATAAACTAACATTTCTATGCAGACTGTTGATACCATCACTCTGAGGCTGTTTACCTCTGCCTGTATGACTGAAAACAAAATTACTCGAGTCTCTGTAGGAGGTATTCTCAATTTCAGTCAGCAGTTTCTGTAAACAACTTCCCCCTCTAAAAATGCTGTGAATTTTCCACCTTTCAGTCTTATTTAGCCATTTAAAGCATTTAAAAGGTTATGTAACAGCTCTGCCTTTGTCAGTTGCTATTTCTGAGCTAAAAAAAAAAAAAAAGACAGCTGTGAAGGCGCAACAATACAGAGATGTCAAAAGTCCAGACATCTGTGCTGCACATTTTAAGGACCCAGGTGAAAGCAAAAGGAGCACTTCCTGTAATTTAACAAAAACTAAGATGAAGCAGGAGGTCTACCTTTGACTGTTCCACCTCACTTTCACTGGATTCCCGGTAAACCACACTGAAGGAGATACTCTTGGGCTCGGAGGAGAACATCCAGCCAATACTCGTCCCACATTCTGTCACAGTTACATCAATGGTACTATAGCAGCTGGACTTGATAAAGAGCTCCCTGGAGCCGTCACCAAACTGTGAAATGTCATCAATGCTCAGAGGGACAGTGGCTCTGTAAGAGTTCACATTTTAGGACTCATTAAAGAATTAACCGCCCCAAAATAACCAACTCCACAAATGTGAAGCAGATCAAACAATAATACTCACGTGACTTCCCCTGATCTGAGGAGGTTAATCTCTGCATCTTGAACCGTGGGGACACCGTCTTCATCAGGGGTCACATCTCCAGGACCTCTGCTTAAACACAATAGAAATGGAGCAAAATGACATCCCTGAAACAGGAGTGACTGCAGCCATCAGCAGACTGTTAAAGAAATCCCTTAGGCATGAGTCTTATGACTAGGAATTTAATTGCACAATAAACATATGCATTTCAGTGGGTAATTGGAACTTTTTTTTGCATATTTTAGACCAATTAATTAATTTTAATTCAAGATAAGCATGCAGCTGTGGCACCTTTAGGCTTAACTTTCAGGAAAGTATTACATATTCTTCATGCTGCCAACTATATGCTTTTTATAATTCATTTTAAAAATGCACAAACCCTGATCATGAACATTTGTTGAGCTTTAAATAATTTTAGTCAAACTTTTTGGAGTTTTAAACCCAGAGCTTGGTTCTCAACTTCAAAATAGTTTAAGATTTTATTCCATTTAAAAACATGCATCCAGGCCTTAATGTGCACTCACATCCACCAATATTGTTTTTTTTCCCCAAAAGTTGTAAGGAAAATAATGTTTGTCACCACTAACAAGTTCCTGCTTTTGTTGGCGCTTTTCATTAACAGCTGTTATTCATATTCAACACATTAAACAGTGTTTTGTTGTGTGCTTGGAATCGACATGTAAAATGCCCCCAAGCCCCAAATCTCACGGTAGTGTACAAAGTAGAGTTAAAAGCTGGGCCCAAACAAGGAAGGCAACCAATTTACCAATGATAAGAATGGTCGGTCAAAGATTAATGTCAGGACATCATAGATGACAACAAACAGCATGTGGCTTCTTTAAAACCTATAATCAAAATACTAATAGGAGGCTCAGTGTATGTTTTAGTTGGTTATAGCATTTGGATTTTTTTGTAAATCAATAGAGTTCAGGTTTTTGCACCAAGTTCAATAAATCCATCAATTGTTAGTTGAAGAGTCAGTCTATCCTCGTTAAAAACAACAGAAACAATTCAAATGAATAACTGAAGTGTATTAAAACGTATTTTAACACAAAATATAGGATGCAATGAAATCAAAATGGAAAAAATTCAATCTTTTCTACAAATTACTCTGCTATTCTCATACTCACACAGTTGTACTTTTACCCACATCATCAAGGATCTTGTCAAAGATTCTCTCTATCAGAACAGACATGGTGGTGCATTCAGGACTTTGTAAAAGAGATGTTAGATGTATGATGAAAAAAAAATGGATAGCAACACCAGTTAGCAGCGTGATATCCGTGATAGCGATCCCTCATTTAGTTCTATCATATTTGCTTTATAAAGGTTTAGAATGTAGTTCGCAAACCTTATAAATAGAGCAGTTTCTACGGCAACAAATGACTATTTGAAAGGATAAAAGTGAAAAAGTGCAACTAAGTACTTCTCCCTTCAGAATAAAAATCCTACAGTCTGTGGAGAAGGAGGAAAGTACCTTAAAACAACAAAGAAGCACCAAGCTGGCTGACATCTTGCTTACAACAGCAGAGCAAACGGCAGCGAGTAGAAATATATAACAATCCGCCTGATTTGATTCAGCCTGATAAAACAGGGGATGCGTGTTGATAACACTAATTAAAAGCCTTGTTCTTGGATGATTACTGCTGCAGGATCTCATCTGACCGGGAACGGGTAGAAACAAACAGATTGAAAAACAAATCAACTGAGGCATGTTTTATCTGCGCTACTCAGCTCTGTCCAATGGCACACTGGGTCAGAACTGGGCCCAATTTGAAAGGTAAACCAAGAATTTGTATAAACCTGAATCAATATGCTGCAGCATGATATGATGACGTCACACTCTTTTTTTTTCCAACTTGTACTTTTGATTCGGTCAGTTTCACACATACTCTTACAATAGAGCTTAATACCCGAGTCTCCTATAACCCTGTTCCTGAAGGTCAAATAAACTAGAGCAGGCATTCCAATAAAGAAGGCCAATATCTTCCTCAAACTTTCTTTCAGGATCAGAAATCTAATCAAGTCAAAATTATCCATGCAGGTAACAGTCAGGGATCTTAAAACATGCAGTTTAGTTGCGTTGGTATCACCCACTTTTCTGTCTAAACAGCAAACAGCAGGTGTGGATGTTTCCCTTACATTAAATCGAGGAAAACATTTCATTGTGGCTGTTTATTTTTTGTTTAATTCAGAAAGCCAGTCAGCTTTGAAATCAGTCTAAATGAGTTTTGATTGAGTCGAACTAACGATGTGAACGCAGTATTTCATTAAATTAAGTGATTATATAAATGAACCTGGCATGACTGAGTGGATTGTGAAGCGTTTAGAGTCTCTCTGATGCATAGAAAAGAATAACTTCTTAAATATAACATGGAAGTGAAACCAATTGGCGCCTTCTTCTATGCATTACCAACCCGGTTCTGTCTCAATCCATAATGGAGACCATCCACAACACCAGTGGCAGGAGGAAGAACAAAAAGATGGCTGCCAGAAGCAAACATCCACAAAAAGACGTGCAATAAGATTTTGACTTCCTCCTCAATTAAGGCCTTCTCTTTATTTCTGAAGTGTCTCCCTCTCTGAATATGTTTGATGCTGCTGAATAAGATAGATCACTAAAATGGTTTCCTCTCTCAGTTTTGTGACAGGGACTTAAAAGAAACATTCAAATTTAGATAAGGCCATAGAAGTCCTTTTCTTTTGGCTTCTTAGGAACCGATAAGCTTAACATTTTTGTACAAAAAAAGGATTGGTCAAAATCCTCAATCTCAACTATACTTTTAGTGTTTTGTGGTGTGCAAAACTCTATTAGTTTTCACCATAAGTCAGAATTCTTATCTTGACAAACCTTTCTCCGCGATAGAGAGACAGTTTAACACTTGGCTGCCCTTTCCATGGATGCTAATATCGGTGCCTGAAAATCTCTGTTCTCCTGGGGCTTTGTTCAAGGCAGAGCTAATCTTCTAACATGAGTCACGAGATAACCCTCTACCCCCACATAGCTTGTTTCACATAACCTGTGCATAGAAGTCTCATACTTGAATACAAAAATGTATTCAAGCTAAAATAATAATCCCCCCCAAAAAATGTATTACTATCCATCAATTTATATATAAATAAACAAAAATCAGAGAAATGGAAGTCAACTAATAGAAGGTGGTGACCAAATCTGCTGAGCATCGTTATAAAACACCAAAACAAAATTAAATGGAAGAGTGCATCTTATGTGAAGAGAGATGAAAGCACAGCCATTAGTACCAAGGCCAAAATACAGGTGCTGGTCATAAAATTAGAATATCATGAAAAAGTAGATTGATTTCAGTAATTCCATTTAAAAAGTAAAACTTGTATATTATATTCATACATTACATACAAACTCATATATTTCAGATGTTTATTGTGTTTAATTTTGATGATTACAAATGACAACAAATGAAAATCTCAAATTCATCATATCAGAAAATTAGAATATTGTGAAAAGGTTCAAAATTGATGGCCCCTGGTGCCACACTCTAATCAGCTAATTAACTCAAACCACCTGCAAAAGCCTTTAAATGGTCTTTCAGTCTAGTTCTATAGGCTACACAATCATGGGGAAGACTGCTGACTTGACAGTTGTCCAAAAGACGACCATCGACACCTTGCACAAGGAGGGCAAGACACAAAAGGTCATCGCTAAAGAGGCTGGCTGTTCACAGAGCTCAGTGTCCAAGCACATTAATAGAGAGGCGAAGGGAAGGAAAAGATGTGGTCGAAAAAAGTGTACAAGCAAGAGAGATAACCGCACCCTGGAGAGGATTGTGAAATAAAACCCATTCAAAAATGTGGGGGAGATTCACAAAGAGTGGACTGCAGCTGGAGTGAGTGCTTCAAGAACCACCACACACAGACGTATGAAAGACATGGGTTTCTGCTGTCGCATTCCTTGTGTCAAGCCACTCTTGAACCACAGACAGCGTCAGAAGCGTCTTGCCTGGGCTAAAGAGAAACAGGACTGGACTGCTGGTGAGTGGTCCAAAGTCATGTTCTCTGATGAAAGTAAATTTTGCATTTCCTTTGGAAATCAAGGTCCCAGAGTCTGGAGGAAAAGAAGAGAGGCACTTCATCCACGTTGCTTGAAGTCCAGTGTAAAGTTTCCACAGTCAGTGATGGTTTGGGGTGCCATGTCATCTGCTGGTGTTGGTCCATTGTGTTTTCTGAGGTCCAGGGTCAACGCAGCCACATACCAGGAAGTTTTAGAGCACTTCATGCTTCCTGCAGCTGACCAACTTTTTGGAGATGCAGATTTCATTTTCCAACAGGACTTGGCACCTGCACACAGTGCCAAAGCTACCAGTACCTGGTTGAAGGACCATGGTATCCCTGTTCTTAATTGGCCAGCAAACTCTCATGACCTTAACCCCATAGAAAATCTATGGGGTATTGTGAAGAAGAAGATGCAATACACCAGACCCAACAGTTCAGAAGAGCTAAAAGCCACTATTAGAGCAACCTGGGCTATCATAACACCTGAGCAGTGCCACAGACTGATCGACTCCATGCCACGCCGCATTGCTGCAGTAATACAGGCCAAAGGAGGCCCAACTAAATACTGAGTGCTGTACATGCTCATACTTTTCATGTTCATACTTTTCAGTTGGCCAACATTTCTATAAATCCTTTGTTTTTATTGGTCTTCAGTAATATTCTAATTTTCTGATATGATGAATTTGAGATTTTCATTTGTTGTCATTTGTAATCATCAAAATTAAACAAAATAAACATCTGAAATATATGAGTTTGTATGTAATGTATGAATATAATATACAAGTTTCACTTTTTAAATGGAATTACTGAAATCAATCTACTTTTTCATGATATTCTAATTTTATGACCAGCACCTGTAAACCATAAACCTGCACTCTCTAGCCTGCTTTCTCTCCATCACCAGAACTTTAAGCTGTGTTCCTCCAACAACTCATCCGCTACACTCTTCTGAAATGTTATTTTGTCTCTTTGAATACTGTGGGGAGATCTTCATTTATTATAAATTGCCTTTTAATCAGTCTGCTAACTTGTCTGAATGTCAAAGCATCCATCAGTCCTAATTAAAAACTAGTAACGAATGCAGTGAATGAATTTATTGAACCAAACAATTTGCTCCTGTCTGACACAAGGCTGCAGAAGACAAGACTAAAAGAAAGAAATCAAGTTTAATCTTAACAATTTTGTCTAAAAATCTCTTTTGATGAGTTACCCAGTAGGGTAGTGGCATATCTGAAACACCCTCACATATTATAGGCATAAAAGCAGTAGTTGAACCAAGAGTTGTGAACCTCTTATAGGAATATTATGCTCACGTTTCATGTGCTCCTGGATGCTGGTGCTCTTGATCTTCCTCCAGAGAGCCTCCGGTGGTCTGAGAGTTACTATCGCTGTTGTAGACGTCATTCACCTCCTCTTCTGTGATGATGTCATAACCTCCATCGTCAGATCTGCTACTGGGCTCAGAAACTAGAGACAATTCATGAATTTAATGTAATAACCGTGTTGCTGTGTTAACCTTAAATCAGAATAAATTAACACACGATTTATTAGTTTATTTTCAAAGTTCGAAAGATCGAATTTGCACAAAAAACTATTTAGTTTGTATGCTTATCAAAAAAATTGTTAAATCCTATTAGGTGAGAACTGATTTGGGAAATCTTCCAAACCATAAAGTTAAGCATTTCGGTTTTGGGTTTAGTAATGATCTATTAAGAAACTAGTATATATTTAAGCTTATATTTCCCTATATATAAATAATTTAACAAGTATTTTACACATACTATTAACCTCCCTCTCATGTGCCATCAAACTCTTACATATACCATTAAATTCTCTAAAATACCATTACCATTAAATGTGTCATTTCTTTATCCAAGAGCATTGTGGTAGTTTATTATAAATTAGCTTTTACTGTTTGTTTTTGGAATTGCTTGGGCCAACACATTGCATATTTCACATAAAGCTGGTAAACAGAGAGAAAAAAAAAAAAAAAAAAAAAAGATATCCAAGCAGTATAAAGCCATCATATTTTCAGCTATACTTAAGATTTGAGATTTTTCACAGCAAATGCAATTTAAATTCCCATTTTAATTTTAATTGGTGCATCGCATATTTTCGCTCGTACAGAAATACAAGTTTTTTTTTTAAGTTGACAATGTTACAGTGTTTTCATTCTGTTTTGTTTGCTTTTATTCTTTTTTTTCTGTTTTTGTACACTGCCATTTCAAAGAAAATGGCTAGAACTACCACGAAGGGGTTAACACTAATGAAAAATTTGTAAACCAAGTGAATATTTGTGATTGTGTGAGATTTTAAGAAATGTAAGAGAAATTTAACATTTAGCCTAATGGGGCCCCTTACGGAAAACTCCTGTTTATAGCTAACATAACTGAAGTATTTGGTTTTTTTTTATGTATTACTTTAGTATATTTAAACAGACACATTGTTGTTGAAAATTAGACATGTTGAAAGTCACTGGTTCCTTATTAAAATAAACAGCGCTTTTGTTTACTGGACATTGAAACGTAGAAAACAAAAGCAAAGCAAATATTTTATTCACTGTTCATGCATGAAGCTCAATTTATTTGGCAAGGGTTTTAATCCCTGTTCCTCTTTGTGTGAAAAAGTGAGCCCTTTCACTTCTGCTGCAAACTTTTTCAGCTGACAACCAATTATCAAAGAACAAACCATTAACACTATTTAGGAACTGCTAAGTTTTGAGGTTCATAAGTAATAGCAGAGAGGCATTTTTCTTTTAAACGCATCTCTCACCAGTTCCTCCGGAAGTCTCCTTGTATGGAGGCGGCTGCGGAGGAAGCTGGGGTTCAGCAGCGGCTGGGGGTGGCTGCGTATCCGAAGGACTCGCATCTGCCTCTGTGAACCTCTCTACCACTGTACTGTGCTGTTTGCAGCAGTCGCTGCAGCAGCGCTCCTTCTTCCCGCTGTGCTTTGTCATGACAAAGTTGTTACTGCAGTAATAGCAGAAAATGCGGCCACAGAGTCTAGAAATAAGGGCAGAAAAAATACATTTTGTTTTCATATTAGGCATTCCATGAACTCTCAAAAATAATGATGTGTCCAGGGCAGGAAGTGTCTGTTAAGCCTATTTACCTGCAGTGATGCCTGCGCAGATACCAGGTGAACTGACCATTGCAGCCCAGACAGTGAGTGGCCTCCTTATCCACCAACCACCACTGCTCCTCAGCTCGCAGTTTCTGCTCAAACTCCAAAGCATCAGACTTCTGCCACAGGGCATCTTTGTCCCTTAGGTAGTTCAGAAAAAGAAAAGAAAAAAAACAGCCAGATGCATTTTCATAGATTTAAAGATGCTTTAAAAATGGGGTGAAAAAGAAGTTCATAGCTTCAAAGGCATATTTTACAACTTGAATAATAATGCTTAAAATATTATGATCAAAAATCTCTTTTTAAGGCTGCAGTTGATAAGCTATTAAGTATTTTATCATTTATTTAAAAAATACATTCTGTAGTCATTTCTTAAAACTATTCAGGCTTATTTTATGAGTATAAGAAATGCATAAAGAAAATTCAAGTACATCATTTTTTCAAGAAAATTAACATTTTATATTACAATAACATTTGTGTAAATTTTAAAATGTGCAGTAAAGAGGGATTTGAAGCTAGAAAAAACAAAAAAAGGTTCAACATCAACTAACATCAACCTGTCAAAAGCTCATTTTTTTGGATGATTCACGATCAATTAATCACTTTCAGACTTTGTAGAGCAAATGGTCACAAATAAAGAAGTGCATCTATTGTCTGTCATATAAAGCATACTGAATTTGAAAAGATAAATGTTCAGCATCAACCATGGAACCCCAGTAGTGTGCCTCAGTGCAGCCAACTGCAAAATCTGCCTTTTTTTTACCATTTAGAATGAATAACCTGAATCTATAGGATGTTACTTTCATATTACCGTGCATTTTTTCAACAATTGGACTTGTAATTGTTAATTAAAAGTTAATTAAAAACGTTTATAAATTTTTATTCTTAAAACCATCTTAGTGTTGCCCCAAGGATAAATGATTGCTACTGCTGTTGAATTATCCTATAGGTTCAAACACTGCATGCTTTAATAGTCCGTCTCCTGGTGTTCAACTTAGAGACATACGTCTCCATAGCAAATCTTCAGCACCACAATCTTAAATGCATATTTTCTGTACAGTTTTCACTTAATTACTGCTCTGAGTTTTTTTTTCTTTTAGCAAATGTCTTGTTTTTAAGTCAGTACATTCCAGTCTGGAATAATTTCATTATTTCAATAATTAATTATTCACCACTAATCCAGTTAATTGTTTCAACTCTGCTTCTTTTCCTACCTTGAAATTATGCATCTAATAAAAAAAAAAGCGTATTTAATAGGAAGAAATGGAGAGGGCTAAATAATGTTTGCAGTCAATTAACCTAAAATAATTTTGTCAAAATCATTAAAGGATGCAGTCATTAGAAAAATCAATAAAACAAGAGGACCATACTGAACCGTTCGCAGTTCGTCAAAAACAGTAAAACATCCTCGATGGTTTAAGACAAAGGTCTTACTTTATAAGCTCAATAAGCCTCTCCTCCAGGTTAATCTTCGTATTGTTGAGGTCCTCAATCTCTGCACCCATCTTCAGATATTGACTTTGTTTCTCAGACTCTGTTGCTTCAAGTTTCTGCTCGAGTTCCTCACACATGGTTTGAGCAGCCAAGTGTGCCTCTTCAGAACTGGAGTAGCAAGAAAATCAGTTATTCTTTTGTCATGAATTTAAAAACGTATTCAGGGTAATGGCCGCACCTGGTTACAGAGGTTCTCAGTTGCTGAATTTCGTCTTCATTCTCACGGATGGTGGCTTCCGCCTGTGTGATGTAAGCATCTTTCTCACCAATCAGCTGCAAGTATTTTTCATTCACAGCCTTTTGTAGATATCAGAAAATAAAAAGAAAACAATAATCAGACACCTGTTCTTATTCATATGAGGCCTTTGAGCTCATCTGAATAAACCAAAGTTTTTTGTTTTTTAGCCTCTTTGAAAGTTCAACTCTCTAATATAAATGTAAAAGCTGGATAAACTATATGAAAATAGATTGAATTATCATCTAAACCATGTGAAAGAGCCAATAACATAAGAGCTAAAGACATCAAGCATCCATCTTTCATTCTGCAATCAAGTTAAGACAAAGTGTGTCAGTAATCAAGACTTCATTACCTGTGAACAAAATTAACGGAAGAAACACCTAAACATTCTGCCACCTTGCCTAAAGTCATTAAAATCCTGTTAATGAACTAATAATCAGGGCGTTTAGAATTTATGTTTGTTATCATTATGTGTGTAAACCAATCAATATAAGCATTTGAAAAAACATAAAAATTAGAGTTTCGCAAAGAAATGCTTCTTTTAATTATCTCAGTGCTTCACTCAGATTAAAAACAGGAAAGCATCGCTTCTTATAATGCTTCAATGATAGAACCATGACTAAGTCTGTTCTTAATTTTCACTTTTTAAAAATATGAAACCTTGAGTTCAGACACTTCCTCTTCCAAGCTGGAAACTATTTTTTGCTCCTCCTCCAGCTGTGCAGAAACTTTCTCCAAATTTTCAGTCAAAGCCTGCAAAACAACAAGACAAACACTTCAATTGTTAACATTTACTTGCATCACAGGACAAGCCTCCAAAAAATGACATAAGGAAAAACAGATAAAGCAGAATAATAAGTTTATACGTTTGTTTCTATCCTCCTATAAACTTTGACAGTTTAACTGCATCAACATTTTATCTGTAAAGTGATGTTTTCATAATGTTACAGTCTTATTGAGGCATTTCGGAAAAAAATAGAAGCAGTTTTAATTAATACCTTACTCAAACAAGATACAACAAAAAAGCAAAACAAACAAAACGTGCAGAGAAGTTAATTTCACTAATTTAAACAAACTACTACTGTGAAATTACAAGAAAAGAGGATTAAACAATTAATCTTACTTTCTTCAAATGATATGGCAGGAACAGGACAATTAACAATTTAAAAATCATTAATTAAAAACGATTTACCATGCTTATAATCCAAACCTAATGAGGACTAAGCACAAAGCACAGCAGGCTGAATAAGAAGCTCATAAGCCTTGCTGGGATTTGTTTAATCTAAAATTGGCTTTAAAAAAAATATGACAAAGCCAAGCTATCCGGATATGATTAATTCTGCATAAAAAATAAAAAGTTTGGCACATCTGCAAATCTACTGAGACAAGACTGAAGGGCTGTGCAATAAATGAAAGAAATGTATTACAAAATAAGGATTTCATATCAATATAAATAATTACTAGTGTATAATTTACCATTGTAAACCTAACTGTATTTCAACATTAAAAATAGGTAATGCCCTACTGCTATCCTTGCTTAGTTTGGCTGTAAGAGCTTGCGGTTAAATCCTTTCCTATGTGTACATCCCCCAAAATGCTTTGTGGTTCTGGATTAAAGTACCGAGAATTAACTAAATTATTTAAAATTTTATATTGGTATTTATCAGGTGTCTATCATGATTAATATTGGCAAAGATTTACTTAGGGCAAGCAAGAAAATAATGAAGGAGTGAAGAACCCAAAAGAAAAGTCTCTTTTGAAGGAGCAACAAAGAACAGCAGCAATTGTGGTGACTCCACAATTGTTTTCACGTGAGGAGGGACTCCGCAAAATAGCCACACCTGATCTGTAACATGATACACCTCACTTCACGTGCAAAGAATGCAAACTTTCTGCAAACATTTTAACAGCAAGTCACTCATAGGTGGACCGCAGCTAGCTGGAGTCAGCATACGATCTAAATCCCACATGGATGAAAGGTGTGAAAATGCATATTTGCATAATTTCAAAACAAAAATGTTAGACCAGCATAACTGTCAGAAAACATCAGGCTTTCAACCAACAGATGAATAAACACATTTTTATTATCAAGACCTGTTGGAGCCCTCTGCTGTGCTTCCAGAGTTCATCATGCACCGTCTTATACTTCTATCTGAACGAGAGCTTAAAGGAGCAGATTGTTTATAAAAGGAAAACCGCTTAATTTTAATCCAAGTGTGAAAAACCTTTCAGAGTTTAAGCAGGTGAGCTGAAATCATTGTGGGTAATTGGAGAGGACTAATGGGCGGAAAACTCAACCCAATGAATATGGTTGCCACTGTCATAGCAGGTTGGGCAATGTCCTTGCAGTCGGCACCAATGCAGAGCTCAGGCAGGAGAATTAAGGATCCTTTTTGAGTTGCAAGAAAACCATTGTTCAGCACCAAAGGCACAAGAAATATTCTGATACAAAGTTTAGATGTTTTTGGCTTCTATAATAAAATGGTAATCTAATAAAACGAATTATACAGATATTTTAAAAATAATTTAAGCTTTTATTTTGCTCTTAGTATTTTATATCTGGAAGGTGATAACATGACTAGTATGACTGATCTAGTTAAAGTAAGAGGTCTGAATAATTATGTGTGCCTGAAACGTCACTTGATAAAGTGCAGCTCTACTCAGTTTTAGCAGATGTTTTCCAGATGTCAACCTATTTTTTAAGGGACTTTTAGGACATCATTAATCCGTACATTTAGCATGAACCCAGCCAATAATCTTGAAGCATGTCTTCTTAAACTCACCTTTATTTGAACCTGATGGTTCATGGTCTCAGAGCTCATTTGGAACTTGACAGCATCCATCTCCTCTCGGCAGCAGTCCTTAACGCTGCGCACTTGGTTTTTGGCTTTTTCCAGCTCCTCTTGGAGCTCCTCAATAGTCCCAGGCAGGGACTCCTTCTGCGTCAGCTCCTCCCGTAAATGGTTGTTCTCCTGCCGTAAGTCATTCACACACTTCTCAATCCGCTCCACTTCTTTCTCCAACTCTTCAATCCTAGCAGCATCAGCTGTTAAGTGTTCGCTTGCTTCTTCCCTCTCTGCGTTCAGCTTACAGATGGTCATCCCCAGCTCTGCCATCTCTGTGTTTGCTCTGTGCAAAGCCTCACGGATCTCTGTGTTCTCTGAGGCCAGCTTGCCGTTTTCTGCTTTGATGGCAGCAAGCTCTTCCCGAATGGCAGCGGAAGAATTAGATAACTCCGCATAGGCAGCTACTTCTCGATCACACTGGTGAACCAATGCCTCTTCTTTCTTTTTACAGTCCAGGAGCTCTGCCATGTGCCTCTGGTTCAGTCCCTCTGCTTGGGATTTAAGCTGCTCAGTAAGAGACCTGAGCTCATCTCTTTGGGCCTCTGTCAACTCCAGCTGTGCTTGAGATTTCAGTTTTTCCTCCTCAGATCTCTGCACTTGCACTTTCAGGTCCAGGATTTCTTCCTGGAGCCTGGAAACATCCTTTGTTCTAACTTCCAACTGGCTTTCAACTACATTTACCTTAGCAATCAGTTCCTGGCTCTCCTTTGCTTGGGCTGAGCTCCTCTCTAGTTGTAACGTCTCCATTGTCTGCTTCTCTGATGTTATCCTTTCTATCAGTTCTGCCTGTTTAGCACAAGTTGCTTCTGCCTTTGCTTTGGCTATCTCAGACTCTTTCTCCTTTGCCTCCAATTCTTTTAACATTGACATCAATTTAACAACTTCCTTATCTTTGTTTTCCATCTGCTCTTCTTTTGTATTGAGTTGTTCTTGAAGACTGACCTCTTTAGTGTTTAAAGCAGCCAAGTTTTTTTCCAGTTCTCTGATCTGAACGTGAGCATTTTTCAAGTCCATCTCTAACCGAGTTAGTGTTGCCTTTAAGTTGTCCTGCTCCTCCCTCAGAGTCTGGTTCTCCTGCTCCAGCCGCTTTGCTGTACTCTCTGATTTGTTTGCAGCCATTGTGGCCCGCTGCAGACTCTCATCCAGACTGCGGTTCTCCTCACGGAGAGATTTCTCTTTTTCATCCACCGTCATCTTGGCATCATCCACCTGACCTCGCAGCTGTTTCTCAGAAGCTCTTAAAGCTACCAGTTCAGCCTCAAGCACCTTTCTGTTCTCTGCCATCTCCTTTTCCTGCTCCTCATTTCTGCTCACCAGCTTCTCTTTTATTTCCTGTAAGCTGGCACATTTCCTCTGGTAGTCCTCCACCTGTTCTCTGATCTTTGCCTGGTACTGATCTAGGCTAGCGGTCAGTTCGTCCCTTTCTGTAATCAGCATTTTGTTCTTGGTTTCTAGCTTTTGTAGTGTCTCACTGCTGGAGCTTAGCTCTGCTTCTTTGTTTGTAAGCTGCAGAGAAAGTTCATTAACTTTAGCTTCTAAAGACTCATTTGAATTATCTAAAATTTTCTGCATCTCTTCTTTTTCTTGCTTTGCCCTCCTCTTCACCTCCTCTAAATCATGTTCTTTCTTTTCTAGAGATCCTTTCAAGTCCTCCAACTCTCTCTGCAGACTGCTCATCTCCGTTTCTCTCAGCGCCAGGTCCCCCTGAAGCTTTTCCAGAGTACTGGACTGTTCTTCCACTTTTGCCTTCAACTTGGCCTTGTCCTCTTCAGAAGAAGTCAGCAATGCCTCAAGCTTTGTTTCATTCTCCTTCCACTTCCCCTCACTGACTCTTGCCTCCTCTCGCAGCCTCTCTACCCGTCTCCTGTTCTCCTCCATCTCAGCTAAAGCTTCCATCTTCCCTTTCTCTGCCTCCTTTAACTTGTCTAACAACTCGTGAATCTTCTGCGCTGAATCAAAATAACTGGCAGCCTGCTGGCCTTTCTCATCTAGAATCCCATCCAATTTGGCCATGAGCTCTATGTTCTTTTGCTCGGCAGCAGCCAGCTTTTCCTGAAGTGAGGCATGCTGTGTTTCCTTTGCCTTTTCCTCAGCTCTAAGAGCTTCCACCTGGCAGGATAGAGCAACTTCTCTCCCCTGCAAGTCTCTGAGTTCTTCCTGCAAGCGCAGGTGCCCTTCTTGAGCGGCAAGCGACACATTGAGCTGACTCTGAAGCTCTTCAATTACTCCTTTCATCTCGGCAGACTCCTCGCCAAGCTGCTGAACCTTATCAAGGAGATCTCTTTGCTTTAGCTCAGACTGATCGAGCTCCAAGCGAAGGTCTTCAACTGTGTTGCTATCTTCCATGCAGGCTGGTAGGGAATCATTCAGATCATTCAATAAACTATGCCCATAGTCTGGGCTGGAGGCACACTCAGGCGCTTGCTGCTTGATTAAAGGGGAGAAGAAAAAAAAGGATAAGTAATACTTATTACTTTCTGATTTCAAATAATATTGTTAGTAAATGGAAAAATGTTCATTACCTGAGAGTAAGAACTGGCCAGACTATTGATACTGGAACTGCGACTTGGTGGTTTCCACATGTGGCCAGGTGAACTAGCATTTCCTAGTGTCCTCCTGTTGATCGGAAAATAAGGAAGTCTTTTACGGAAACCACCTCAATGATTTTTTGGTGGTCTCTAATCAAGTCTGTTTAATCTTTCCAAAACATGGCAAACAAGCAGCATTTTATTAAAGAGACATCATCCAACAGATCTATTATTATGTAAGCATTTGCTACTACTAAATCCTGCTATGTTAAACCTCAGTGGTTCATAGAAATTTTATGTTGTGTGATCAGTATGTCTATTTAAGAGTTTCCTGTTTGATTACCTTGCAAATGTTGGCCAGGAGGCATCAAGATCATGGCCTCTGGAAGCCACATCAAACTGCACCTCGTTGAGCTCGTACAGATGATTTATTATGTCAGCACTAAGGTGTGGCTTCAAAAAGGGACTTCTTGCATAGTACCAGTCACTGAATGAAGATTCAGAGTAGAAAAGTCAGGGAGTAGCATTAAAAGAAACTGTTTTATCTGTAAATCTCCAGATTGTCATGTGACTTGATTTCCAAATTAAAATTTAATGAAAATAATCAAATTAAACACTTAATTTCCCTTTGGGATTAAAACATATTTTTGAATTGAATAAAAGTAGCTTGTCTAGAACTGCACCAGAAAGTAATACTGTAATATTCTAAGTATATCTGCCTACAAAGTTAAGGGTAGGTCTGAAAAGATTGCATTTCAGTGGTCTAGAACTCAAATCCATGAGGACCTGTGTCCTGCTACTTTAACATGTGTGCCTGGTCTGCACACAAATCAAATGACTAAACTGCTTCACTAGCATGCAGTCAAGTTCTGCAGAGCTCTGCAAATGAGCTGATATTGGAATCAGGTGGGTTTAGGCAGAGACTAATCTAAAAGCTGCGAGACACCGGCAATTGAAGACAGCTGTTTAACATCTCTGCTCTGGTAACTGCAGAAGAAGAACTAAAAGACTTGACGCAATATAGTCAAATTGAATTGTTTGAAATCCTAGATCAGGGGTGTCAAAGTGGTTCCAGAAAGGGACGTGTGGCTGCTGGTTTTCTTTCCACCCAAGCAGTAGCACACCAGACTCCATTCATCCCATCAAGTCATCAGGTTAAGACTAGACTCACCTTGATGAGACGAATGGAGCCTCCGGCGCTTGGCGCGTGGAAGAGAGTAGGCGAAATGGTTTGGGGGTCCTCGTCGGAAGAAGGAGACGATGACAACGACACTGATTCGAGTCAAAAGCCAGTTTGTGGGATCAAGATGGTGGCTCAAGTTGTGGAGGATGAGGAAGAGCTAGAAAGTGATTCGGATATGGATGGTTTGATGCCAGTTGGTAGTTACCGGAGAAATGGAAAATCCAAAAGTAGTGAAGCGGGCAGAGCTTGTGAGAATTCAGGAATCAAAAGAAACCTTGAAGACGAAAGCTCAGATGATGGAAGCAAGGGTGTACGTAAAAAAATCCCGAAAGAAGAGGTGAAGATAATATTAAAATTCAGAAAGGAAGATTAAAATATTATTCTGAGCCCAGTAACAGTCTCTAAGGAGCTAAAAAAGAAAGTGGGGGAAGTTGAAATGGCTAAAACTCTGAGAGATGGAAACTTGCTAATCGTCTGTAAATCAGAAGAGCACAAAAGGAAAGCAATGAGTGTTGAAAGTACTGGAAAGAAAAGAGTGGAGAGTAAAAGAGTGTTGGGTGAAAAGAAAGAATCCCGAGGAGTTATTTACGGAATTCCGGTTAATGAAGATCTGGAGAGATTAAAACATAACATCCATAATGTTGAAGTCAGTGATATAAAGACATTGCAGAAAACAGTGAACAATGAGAGAGTTGACAGCTTATCTGTGCTTCTGAAATTTTCTACTCCAGAAGTCCCGCAGAGAGTTAAAGTGGGTTTCATGTGCTATCCAGTCAGGCCTTATGTTCCTCCTCCACTTCGGTGTTACAAGTGTCAGAGATATGGTCACATTGCTGCAGTGTGCAGAGGCAAACAGAGATGTTTAAAATGTGGAGGGGAGTACAAAATACAAGAATGTGGTGAAAATACTCAGGATAAATGCTGTAATTGTGGTGGAGAGCACAGGGCAACATATGGAGGGTGTGATGTTAGGAAGAAAGCAGTTGAGGTTCAAAAAGTGAAATCAACAAACAATCTAAGTTATGCTGAGGCGTTAAAGAAGGTTCAGGAAAAGCAAAAGGAAACTGTGAGTAACATTCAAGTATTAAGGCGAGAACCAGAGCAGCATGCCAGGGTATATAACCCTGTTGACTTTGACAAACTTGTTTTGTTTGTGGCTTATGTTATTAACTGCACGGACCAGGTTAAACATAAAAATGAGAAAATCAAAATCATTGTTAAAGGAGCTGAGAAATTCTTGGGGATGAGGAATATGTCGTTGGATCAAGTTATACAAAAACTTGAGGTAGATGGCAATAAACCAAAGTAAGAGTGATATAAAAATCGATATGAGTAAAATAAAAGTTAAAAGTTTTTAAAAGAAAGATTCGAGAAGATTGGTTAAACAGTGGGAAGAAGATTCAAAGGAAGATTACTTTTTCGTTATTTATTGGCTACAGGTTTAGTGAAAAGAATTTAGGTTTTTTCCCTTTTTTTTTTTTTTTTTTTTGAGCATGTCTGTCTTGATCCACACTCATTACTGGTTGGTGGCGGTAATGCACCTCTTAATTGTTTGCCAACCGCCATAAAACAAGAAGAAGAAGAAGAAGAAGAAGAAGAGATGAATGGAGTCTGGTGTGCTACTGCTTGGGTGGAAAGAAAACCAGCAGCCACATGGCCCTTTCTGGAACTAGTTTG
Source organism: Cyprinodon tularosa (assembly GCF_016077235.1). Classification (NCBI taxonomy): domain Eukaryota; kingdom Metazoa; phylum Chordata; class Actinopteri; order Cyprinodontiformes; family Cyprinodontidae; genus Cyprinodon; species Cyprinodon tularosa. The sequence goes on from NW_024039539.1 coordinate 240,707, forward strand.
ACACCTGTGTCCTAGATACTCCCATAATGACCTCAGTCTTATTTCAGAAACCCGTACCCCTGTTACAAGTTAATTTAACGCAGTCCTGATACCTCATTGTTCACCTTAGTACATCCGCATGCTGCAACCAAGTTGGAATAATACACTCGATTTTTAAAACAATACTCGTTTTGCTTGTTAAACTAAGGTAAGAAAAAATACAAACTTTCTTTAATGATTACTGTAGTGGTATTACTATGGTTTTTTTGGGGGTTTTTTTCTCTGAGAGAGATACTTTTGTAAATAAGTAACATAATCCAGTAAAGGGAAGAAGCAAACCGAAACACACGGAAGAAAAAAGCAAATGAACACCGACATTGTTCTGCGTTAAAAAAAAGACACAGTTAATTCACTTTGTGAGAATTTCAACTTAGAAAAAAAATGCTTTTTTGTTTTAATTTTTTAACATTTTGTCAGATGCAGACAGAATATAAGAGATGTACATTAATGTACATTAGAGCTGCAACTAACCATAATATTGCTAATTGATAAATCTGTTGCTTTTTGATTAATACATTAATAATTTGCATTGCAAAGGTTTTTCTATAGGAGATTTTACAGGATTTAAACCCACTGAAGCTAAAACTATGCCACTTGAGGAATTCTTGATACGCCATACTTACTAAAATAGGCAGGCTTTTATTTTAAAAAGCGAAATTTAAAATATTTTTGTACATTTTTTGGTTTAATTCCTACTCTGTGCAGTTTTTTTTTTCCAGCAGCAGTTCTTTCAGCAATTGGTCTGTTTCAGCCTCTGAATCCTCTAAACCTCATTAAATGTTGAACATTTCAATATCGAGTTGATCATGATTAATTCAATTGAATATTTCAGCCCTAATGCACATGTGGTGTTAAACCACAACTATATACATATTCATAGAAAAAAGTGGAAATGCAGTGGCTGTTATACCTGGTGACTCTCTTGTTGATCAAGCACTGCTGCAGCGTGTCAGCCAATCGCTGATGAACCAGGGAGTAGCGGATGAAAGCTCGTCCCTTTCCTAAAGACGTCTTCAGCTACAGAATCAAAAAGAGATGGTGTTTCCGTTAGCAACATGAAATACCAAAGAAATATGAGCATTTTAGTACAGAATTTAAAATGCAATGAACCCAAAGCTACATGGATGGTAATCTTAAAAAGTATTATTGTGTAATGGGTTTCATAATGATAGTGACATTAAAAACAGCAGACACACCTCAGAAATGGATTTCACAAAACGAATGCCATCATTGGCTCCTTTGATCTTTGCCAAACAATCAGTGAAGTAATCCCAGTAGTCTTTCTTAGTGCCCAGAAAAGTGGTTTTCTCCTTTTGGTCAAACTGAAAGGATTAAAATAAAAAAAAAATACTCAAGATATACTTTTTCACAAGAAGCCGAGAAAAGGCTAACACTCATTTGCTTCTAATAAATAAATGATGCAATTTCTATTGACCAACATATTTAAAGGCTGAAATAGCAGTAAATGTAAAAGCCACCTGTAGCAGATACTCCAGTTTATAGGAGAATTTGTGCAGACTGGTGCTGTCATCTGTGATTGGCTCCCCACTTTCCTTGTACTCTTTTGCGAGCTCTGCAACAGCATCTAAAGTTCACATACAGCCATATCAGAAGAGAAGAAGATGGACTTAGAAGAACAGTTTATGCATTTAATAAACCACCTCAAAAACAGCAGAGACCCTTAAATGGTGCATCTTCACACACTCGTTCCAGCTCCTGATAGAGGCTACATTAATGTTTACAATACAAATATCACCTTTGATGGTTTTCTTTCTAAATATTGAACATGCTTGTAAGTTTATAGTTGCAGAACGAAAGATTAAATTTTAAAAATCACTCCTTTAGCTGTTCTTAAATTCATTTATTCAGTCTTAACCACATATAGTTCATAATGTAGCACTCACACACCTATCTAGTAAAAAGGCTGACATACCGTGCAGATCTCGGATAATCCTTTGGAGCTGGCTCTCCCCGACTGCCATGGCTGCTCTTCCTGCTCCCTGGCAACTAGGAGTAGCTGGGTCGCATCCAATCAGCTGAGTAAAAGAATCGCAATCAGTGGGAAATAAAATATTGTCACAAATACTTCCAGCATAGTCTTGCATGGACAGAAGATGAATTAAAAGACAGGTTAGAAGATAAGCAGAAGATAAGAAATCCAGACACAACTAGTGTACAGAGTATGGCTGTGTAGCTCTATGCTTAATAGTTATAAATTTAAATGCAAAACAATTTTTATTATTTTAGAAATTTCTAGTTTTTATCCCTGGTCTACGTTCTTTTTTTTAATTGAAGTTTGCATGATCTCTAATGATAATCCAACTTCCTCCCACGGTAGAGTAAATGTAATCTTTCAATTGCCCTTAGGTTTGAGTGACTAAGCATGGTTGTACAACTCTGCTCTGTGATAGACTGGGGTATTCCCTTATTTTTACTTTCTTTTAAAGGTGGGTGGAAATCGGGTGAGGGAAATAATGTAGATTACAGAACAAGACTGAAATCTGGTTGACAGTTTAACTTCTTATGGAAGTGGAGAATGTGAACTTCCTTGTACCCATGTAAATTCTCAGTCACCCAGCTCACGGCAACCATAAAAGGTGGTTCAGTAGAAAGCGTACTAACGTTTGCTCAGTTTTCTGTAAACATTTCTAAACCTACCTATACCGATAAGAGTCGCCACAAACAATCATAGGCAGTACTATTGAAAACAAGTGTTATGCTGGAGTTGTTAAATAAATATTGTGTTAAACGAGTAACGCATGTTTAAGAGGAGTCAAAAGATTCTGTTATTTCTATCAGTTGGCAGTAGAGCAATCTGCAGCTCCTCATAGACAAGATCGAAGCAAAGGACTTGGTCAACCCTTAGCACATACGCATATCTATGTAATGTAAACATTTTACATTCAATAAATACATTTCTGCTATCTTTTGCCCCTCCTCCAGTTCCTTCCTTCAGGAATGGAAGGGTGGGTCAGCATGAGCTTTCAGATTGGACTGAGGCCATGCCGTCCCATGTGTTACAAACCATGATCCACTGTTTATTCAACGGCTATCAAAACCAGAACCAGCTGTAACATCCAGAGATATTTAAGCTATTTGTCTGTTGGAACCAGATATAACTCCTTTATCCATAAACACATCTGAGAGATAGTGACACAGACTGGGAACTTTGAACAATAGCTATTCCTTTTTGTCAATATCCATTACCTGCTTCTACCATTTCAACTGTCCCAGCTAATCAATATCATTCATTTCACCCATCATGGTGGTAAGGTCATGCCTACCTCAGTTTACTGACAACCAATATTCAGAGTTTGGTATTAAGCTTTAAAATAGCAGCATAATGACACCCTTAGCACTTAATGTTAGACTCAAGACTTTACAATAAATAAAGTAGCATCACAAGGACAGCAAAAAATACAAAGTGTGCATCATTACATGTAGCTGCAGGAAATTGGGACACAATTCCTATAGTTTTTTTTTTATTATTATAAAGCCACAACATGCTGAATAATGCCGTAAGATGCCTAATAAATTATTGTTTAATTTATTCTGCCATTTCTCCCTACGAATTTGAAAAAATTGCGAAAATGACAAAACTTATCTTGAAAGATTAAAAATTCTGTAAAATAATTTCTAACCCTGACATGTATCCCAGTAGCTGTCAATTAATTATATTTAGCCAAATAAAACAATAGAAAAAACGTACTGAACGACGCAGAAAGCTAACAAATCCCAAATGTTATTGCTCACCGAAAGTAAACTGTATTTAATTTACAATCCAACTTAAAATACACTTCGTGGGATTAGAGTTTAAAATCTAATCTCTTATTATTCTCAAATCAAATATAGGAAAACTACAGCCGTAAATTTAGCTCATAAACACTTTTACAGCTGTTCAATAGTCCTTCCTTACACAAAGGTTTTGTAACATTACGCTTAATAAATCGAGTTAAAACGCAAAAATAACCGTGACATCAGCACACAGTTTTTGTTTAGGTAAAATAATCTCATTCTACACTGTTTATAAAAACTAAAAACAGAAGAGTGCAAACAATTGCTTACTTTTTTTTAGATATGAGTTAAGACCATAACGTTGAGCCCTGAGCAGTCAAAGAGCTTGAGAGCCACGTGATTGATAGAAATAAGTGTCCAATGGCATCGTCTCTTGAAGCCATCTGACCAATCACCAGGAGGAATAAGGGCAGGCTTTGAAAGATAGAGGGTTTGGTTGATTTAGCACAGTAAACACTGCAGTCACGTGATCAATGACGCATCATTGTATGCCCCACTTTTCTTTAACTAGAAAGAGGTCAAATTAATGCATTCTTATGTTGTTTTGTTTTAAGTTGTAACCCCCCTCCCCCCCACTTTCATAGTATTTGTCTATTTCAGTTCTTCATAAAAAAAAATATATATATATATATATATATATATATATATATATATATATATAACGGCACCATAAGATGTGAAGGCAGCCATCATTAATTAAAGAAGATATTGGAAATACACGTTTACTAAAATTATTTTAGAAATATTATGTTAAGTCAGAGTGAAGATATTTATCTATAGTTAATAATTGGACAGTAAAAAATACAGGAACACTTGTCTTGGAAATTTTGATTTTTTTGAGCAGACTTTTTTCTTTAAATCAAATTATTACTTCAATCTTATTCAGGAGGTGACACTTAGACTTTTTTAGACACAGACAACTTTTATTGTCATACAAATTGTTTTGTACAGCTCTCATGACATTTCTATTTCTTAAAGTGCAGCAGTGATCAAATATATACATTGTGGGAGAAAAAACATGGTGCAAAAAAACGCATTGATGTGGAAGTTCTGGGCAATGTATATATATGGTGCAATTATGCAGTTTTTTGGTTTGGTGTTGTCAGTTTGATGCACAGTCTGTGACCTTATTTTTTTTAACAGTTCAGCGGTCTGATGGTGATGGGGGAGAAGCTGTTTCGGAATCTGCTTGAACTGCTGCACAACCTCTTCCCAGAGGGCAGCAGGGAGAACAGTCCACGGTGGGGGTGTGAGGGGTCATTAATGATGTTATGGGCTTGGGACATGCAGCGCTGGGATAAAATGTCTTTTATGGAGGGAAGAGGGGCCCAAATGATCTTCTCTGCAGTTATAACCACGCTTCTCAACAGTCTGCGGCGCAACAGTCTGCGGCAGAGGAGATGGCATCTTCAGTAGAGCTTTTTAATCGGTAGGCGTACTGGAAAGGGTCGAATGTTTGGGGGAGACTGGAGATGATGTGTTCTCTAACCAGTCTTTTGAAGCACTTCATCATGATGGGAGCCAGTGTGACAGGCAGGTAGTCATTGAATGAGGTGGCTTTTTTGGGACCGATGATGAAGACTTCGAGCATGCTGGCACTATGGATTGGCGCAGCAAGGTGTTAAAGATGTCTGTGCTGACACCAGCCAGCTGACCTGTACACTCCTTGTACACCCGCCCGGGTATGTTATCGGGGCCTGGGGCCTTTCTTGGGTTGACTCTCCTCAGAGTTTTCCTCACTTCAACTACATCCAGTTTGAGAACTTCCTCCCCCTTGCGTAGAACAGCTTTCACTGCTGAAGTGCTGTTTAGTGCCTCAAACCTTCCAAAGAAGGTGTTTAGTTCATTTAGGAAGTCAGCGTTTGCTGCATCTACCGGGTAGGAGGGTGTGTTGTATACTGTGATACAGTGTTGGGAAAGTTCTCTTTCTACGTGAACTAGTTCACACATTTTAAAATGAACTAGTTCAGTTCATAGTTCATAATTCAAAATTTTGAACTAAGTTCACAGTTCCAAAAAATGAACTAGTTCAGTTCTTTTTTTTTTCATATATTGCTCAATTACACCATAGCCTACTGTAGAACCACAGACAGCAATTATTTTATCAGTTGTAACACTGAAACTGTGCGTCAGATTTCATCTTCATATCCAGTTTTGAATCCTTATCCAACCAGGGTTTACATTAGCATTGAGGGGACAGCATTTCCCCATTGTTGCTTTAATGCTTTGTTGCTGTCCATTGACTTCACACTAGTAGCAGCTGCAGCTTTCACCCCTACAGTATATTCTCAAAAACATCAGGAAAAATGTGCTGCTTGAATGGTCTTTTTTATGAGGAATTGTTAAAAGAAAAACAGGAAAGTAGTCTTTAAGGTGCAAATGTTTTTTTTAATTTAATATTTTTTTCAATTTGAAATTCCATTTCAGTACATACTAAAAATGAATCCTGGAAAATTATACCAGGCAGATTTAACAAACAAGTTACATGAATAGTAAAACCCTCAAGAACATTTTACTAACACAAACTGAGGGACCAGGCTGAGGTAGGAATTTAAGGTTACTGAAGTGCGGATTTTTTTACTGAAAGCCAGCGGGCAAACTTGTTGCCATCATCCTCACCGACCACCTGGTCATAAAACTGTTTTAAGTGATCATACTGCTGCTTTGTCGCATCCACGGTCGTCTCCATGCTGCTGTGGTTTCCACGCTGCATTTTGTTTTGATGACGCACGCGGCTGTAGGCTACGACGCTGGTAGCTGGTGTTGCCAGATTGGGTGTTTTTCCCGCTACATATTAAGGCCTGTTTACAGTGTGATTTAGCCGGGGTTTCGCCTGGAGGACTCTATAGAAATCTGGCAACCTATTGAACGGAGTTGAACTGAGAGAGCGTGCCGTTCACAGACACCAGAATGAACGCGTTCACAATAACGTTCATCAGGCAGTAATGCAGTACGTTCAGTTCACGTTCGCCCAAAATATGAACGAGTTCATGAACTTTCGTTCAATGAACGCGTTCAGGCACAACACTGCTGTGATAACCCCTAGGCCTTGGCACATCCTCCTGGTGTTGCTGGCGTCATGGAAAAGGTCCTCGATTTTCTGGCTGTGCTTCTGCTTCACTGATCTGATGGCATCGTTCAAGTTGGCATAAGCTGTTCTCAGAACCTCTTTATCACCAGACTTGAAATGTGCTTTTAGCGATTTTGAACCTCCCCATTCATCCAGGGTCATTGGTTTTCTCGGGTGGTGATGTTATTTGTGATGCTGACGTCTTCGATGCATTTGTTGATGTAGGCTGACACAGTCATGGCATACTCATCTATATTTATTATGTTATCATAGGTTGCTGCAGCTTTGAAAATATTCCAATCAGAGCATTCAAAACAATCACACCACACTCTGATTTCTCTGACTGTCGGTTTAGCCCTGATTAGCTGGGGCCTGTATGCAGGAATTAACATGACAGGAAGGTGATCTGATAACCCAAGGTTGGGGCGGGGTGCTGCTCTAAATGCATCTTTGATGTTAGAGTAAACTAGGTCTAAAGTGTTTTCACCCCGCGCTGCAAAGTCCACATGTTGGTAGAAATGATGGAGAACAGTCTTCAAGTTAGCGTGGTTAAAATCCCCAACAATGATGAAAACACCAAATTGAAGCTCAGAGTTATAGCCTGATATAAATGGCTTGTACTTACAGGTGCTGGTCATAAAATTAGAATATCATGAAAAAGTAGATTGATTTCAGTAATTCCATTTAAAAAGTGAAACTTGTATATTATATTCATACATTACATACAAACTCATATATTTCAGATGTTTATTTTGTTTAATTTTGATGATTACAAATGACAACAAATGAAAATCTCAAATTCATCATATCAGAAAATTAGAATATTGTGAAAAGGTTCAAAATTGATGGCCCCTGGTGCCACACTCTAATCAGCTAATTAACTCAAACCACCTGCAAAAGCCTTTAAATGGTCTTTCAGTCTAGTTCTATAGGCTACACAATCATGGGGAAGACTGCTGACTTGACAGTTGTCCAAAAGACGACCATCGACACCTTGCACAAGGAGGGCAAGACACAAAAGGTCATCGCTAAAGAGGCTGGCTGTTCACAGAGCTCAGTGTCCAAGCACATTAATAGAGAGGCGAAGGGAAGGAAAAGATGTGGTCGAAAAAAGTGTACAAGCAAGAGAGATAACCGCACCCTGGAGAGGATTGTGAAACAAAACCCATTCAAAAATGTGGGGGAGATTCACAAAGAGTGGACTGCAGCTGGAGTGAGTGCTTCAAGAACCACCACACACAGACGTATGAAAGACATGGGTTTCTGCTGTCGCATTCCTTGTGTCAAGCCACTCTTGAACCACAGACAGCGTCAGAAGCGTCTTGCCTGGGCTAAAGAGAAACAGGACTGGACTGCTGGTGAGTGGTCCAAAGTCATGTTCTCTGATGAAAGTAAATTTTGCATTTCCTTTGGAAATCAAGGTCCCAGAGTCTGGAGGAAAAGAAGAGAGGCACTTCATCCACGTTGCTTGAAGTCCAGTGTAAAGTTTCCACAGTCAGTGATGGTTTGGGGTGCCATGTCATCTGCTGGTGTTGGTCCATTGTGTTTTCTGAGGTCCAGGGTCAACGCAGCCACATACCAGGAAGTTTTAGAGCACTTCATGCTTCCTGCAGCTGACCAACTTTTTGGAGATGCAGATTTCATTTTCCAACAGGACTTGGCACCTGCACACAGTGCCAAAGCTACCAGTACCTGGTTGAAGGACCATGGTATCCCTGTTCTTAATTGGCCAGCAAACTCTCCTGACCTTAACCCCATAGAAAATCTATGGGGTATTGTGAAGAAGAAGATGCAATACACCAGACCCAACAATTCAGAAGAGCTAAAAGCCACTATTAGAGCAACCTGGGCTATCATAACACCTGAGCAGTGCCACAGACTGATCGACTCCATGCCACGCCGCATTGCTGCAGTAATACAGGCCAAAGGAGGCCCAACTAAATACTGAGTGCTGTACATGCTCATACTTTTCATGTTCATACTTTTCAGTTGGCCAACATTTCTATAAATCCTTTGTTTTTATTGGTCTTCAGTAATATTCTAATTTTCTGATATGATGAATTTGAGATTTTCATTTGTTGTCATTTGTAATCATCAAAATTAAACCAAATAAACATCTGAAATATATGAGTTTGTATGTAATGTATGAATATAATATACAAGTTTCACTTTTTAAATGGAATTACTGAAATCAATCTACTTTTTCATGATATTCTAATTTTATGACCAGCACCTGTATATAGTGGTTTTTCAAGTCAGGAGACTTGACCAAAGCACTTTACATTCAGTCATTCACCCATTCACACACACACTCACACACTGATGGTGGCAAGCTACATTGTAGCCACAGCTGCTCTGGGCCATCTGACAAAAGCGAGGCTGCCGTGCACTGGCGCCACCGGGCCGTCTGACCACCATCAGTAGACAATGCAGGTGAAGTGTCTTGCCCAAGGTCTGGAGAGCAGAAGCTGGCGACCAATAAAGACATTTTTAAACCAGCTGTTGTGAATGTACACACAGAGCCCACCACGTCTAGTCTTACAGCTTAGTTCTTTTCTATTACCCCTCCAGGCTAATAGCATTGTCCAATATCGATGAATGAAGCCAAGACTCGGTCAGAACAGAATCATGAATGATAGTTGTTAAGACTCACTGACACTCTTTGAAAGAGATTTAACCATAAAATGTAAGACTGCAAAAGAAGCTGGATGATCTCAAACTACTTTATTACACCCTGTTAAAAGAAAGTTGAGTTGAGCGAAAAAGGTGTGGAAAGAGAGCATGCTCCATTATGATCCACCACACTCAACACATTGGTTACAAAGTTTTTTTTCTCCATGTTAGCCACTCCACAACCAGAGCCATATTTGTCACAATTGTCCAACTTTGAGTAAGGAGAAAATTAATTGCTGTTTCTCAGTAAGACAGAGTCTCCGTTTTTGATTAAAGACCGCATTTCATTTGGTAATGCCGATCCTAATGTTGAAAAAGGTTTGAGAGGCTCACAATCTCTATTGTTTAAAATTTAAAGTGAAGTCAAATTATCACACAGACTTAACAAAGTCTGCTAAGTTGTTGGTTTTTTTCCCCACTGACTTACCTAAAGTCCAAATCTAACGCAGCGGTATTTTAGATCATTATTTTTGGGGTATGATGGTTTCATTTCCCAGCAGGACTCTGCACCTGCCCACTACTGTAAAATGTAACTGCAGTTTAGTGAAGTTTACACTGCTTCATTAGTCAGCAGACTTAACAGACCCGAGGCTCAGAGATATTCTACACCTTTATGTATTTATTTTTCTTTCAGTGGAACTGTCGTCACTGTCCAGAACCAGCTTTTGCTACAATTACAGATGAATATATTTTGAGGTATGTCTCATCCAGCTTTGCAGTGCAAAGATTAACATTTTCATAAATTTTTTGAATAGATTAAGCACAGTGAGATTAGTAATGGGAAAGCATCCCTGAAGGAATTTTTTCTATTGGCATTACAAAGTATGAAAGGACCTCTTTGTTGTTCTAAACCTAAGTTGTGGATTCCTGCAGCTCCTCTAATCAAAATGGGCCACTGGCATCTTATCTGATTAATACTCGCCTTGCTTGTAAGATTAAGTGTCATATATTAAGTTTGCAGTTATTTAATGTATGATAATTTGAACTGTGATTTTATTTTTAATTTTAGACTATTTATCATCTTAGTTTGCTTTTAAGTTTCCTAAAGCTTGAATAATTTTTCAGATATTTTTCGTTCAAATCCTCTAGTAAACTATCATAATTTGTTCTATGTGGTTATGGTCCAAAATCTGTTAGTCAGTCATATAATATCAAAGTAAGACAGTAAAAAAAACCTTATTTAGTTTTAACCACTTTTAAAAAGTGGTCTAAACATTTAATCAAGAATAAAATTCAGCATTTTAATGTGAATGTTAATGTTCACCTACTTTCTGAAGCACCTTCATTTTGTGTGAGGTCTTGATGGGGCTGAAGACTATAAGGTAACTTTTATTAAAAAGTAACTAATCTTTGTCTGGGATGTAAAAATCTGAGTAAACAAAATAAGATTTTAAACAAATGTAATTTTGATAAATAAATAAAAAGTCTTCAAGCAAGATTTGAATGCTTTTCTTGTCAGGAGATCATGTAATAACTAGATTAAAAAGAGCAATAGGAAAACTATTTCTGTAGTACATCAGCAGTTGTTATACAAAACTTGCGTATTACTGTGCCGCTTTAAATCATTCAGATTGTTTTACATTTGGGAACTACTCAGTTCCACAAGGAACAAGGTAAGTTTTGTTGTTCTCGAGAACTGTAAGCTGTACAGGGAGATTTTACTACATTACTATATAAACCTAAAAGCTTAAATGTCCTCTACAGGTTCCTCTGCACCAGATATGGATGACTCGAGCAACATAACGTTTGACTATGACAATGACTATGAGGATGAAGTTTGTGAAAAACGTGAAGTGGTCAAATTTGGGTCCATCGCCATTCCTATTTTCTTCTCTATTGTCTTCTCTCTGAGTCTTACTGGAAACATCCTGGTCCTCATCATCCTGGCTTTGTATGAAAACCTGAAATCTCTGACCAACATCTTCATCTTCAACCTGGCCATCTCTGACCTCGTCTTCACTATCGGCCTCCCCTTCTGGGCCATCTACCACATCTGGGGATGGGTGTTTTCAGAGTATGTGTGCAAGATTGTGAAGTTTGTCTTTTTTACTGGGTTTTATAGTAGCGTCCTTTTCCTGACCGTCATGACCATTTATAGGTATTTGGTTGTGGTCTATCCTCTCTCTGGCATAACTACTATGAAATTTTGGACTGGGTTTTTCCTGTCTGTCCTCACATGGATCATTAGTATTGGAGCAGCTATGCCATCCCTGCTCCAGACAGCCATTGTCAAAATCCATCACGAAGAATCAGACTCCTTGGGCTGTGAATATAAGACCGTCGAATGGAAAATCATTGGGATGTCTCAGCAGAATGTCTTCTTCCTGGCTGCGTTTGCAGTGATGGCTTTCTGCTACATTCAGATATTAAGGAGAATCACAAGAACAAGGTCCCACACTAAGAACAGAGCTGTGAAGTTAGTTTTCTGCATCGTGGCTGTCTTTTTTGTGGGCTGGGTGCCCTACAACCTGGTCATCTTTTTGAGAGCCTTATCACACAAAGCACATTACCCTTTTAATGACTGTACAGTGAGCATTCAGCTTGACTATGCTTTCCAAGTGTGTCGGTTCATTGCTTTCTCTCACTGCTGCTTGAACCCTGTCTTTTATGCATTTGTTGGTGTGAAGTTCAGGAACCATTTGAAGTCACTGCTGCATCGAATGTTTAGGCGCCCGAGTCCAGTGAAAGATCAAGATGCCAACAGGCTGAATCTCGCTTCACGAGGATCAATGTACTAGATGCAAATATACATTTTCCTATTTTTATGCCTCAACGTTTATAATTTGCTGATACATGGTTGTGTAAAAATTAATGGAGGTACTTTATATGAGACATTTTTAAACATGCTGCTATAGCTACAAAGTTAGATATTTGTACTCACTATTTATACACAGTGTGAGGCAACAAGAGAACATTGTATGATTTGTTGTAGTATAAGGAATAGAGGCAATCTGGTGTCAGCCATCTTTCATTAACTCCCTTAGGGGTTTAGATTAGGCCAGTTTGTTGACTAAATGTACAGTAGGACAGTAATATTTCATTATTTGATAGATAAGAGCCCTGATGAAAAATAAAACCAGCAACTCTATAAGGCCTGCCAGCAGAGGGAAGCATGACTAAAACCCAAAAAACACCTTGAATCTTTTGACTGTTAACTCTTCACCTTAAGCCCCTCTCACATCTTGACGATTTAGCCAGCGTATGCTGAAGGGGGAAAAGGGGGGGTGACAGCCTAGTGGTTAGGGCATAGACCCAGAGGTGGCAAGTAACGATTACAAATACTTTGTTACTGTACTTAAGTACACTTTTTAGGTATCTATACTTTACTCCATTACTTATTTTTCTTCCTACTTCTGACTTATACTAAAAACCTTTTCACACCAGTATCTGTACTTTCTATTCCTTACATTTTTAAAAGCATGTTGAAATGTCTGAAAGGTCGGACACAGGCGAGAGCGTATCTCGGCCCTATCTCGAAGCATTTTTCGAAATTGAGCTTTTGATTCCTATAGTGGCATCTGGCTGTTTATTTTATTTTATACTTTAAGTATGAAAGTATAAAGTAACTCCCACAGACTGCCACACTGGATCTTCTAAAACACTGGCAGATGCCGAACTTCCTATATAATTTTTCAATTTTGGGTGCATCATAGAGTATTCATAATGAGTCCAGAATTTATCTCCAGCAACAGCCTATCTTATGCATAACAGACGGCAGCGTAATGCCTATGAAATGATGCACAAAGGAGTGTCCTGAGGGGGACAGCAATACACACGGTGGCACCTGGTCTGCATAAAAAGCACAAGAAGAAGATTCCACTAAATGCCATTATACAGTAGCTGTAAATTAGAAACTTGTTCAGCGGTCGTCTGGAACACATCAAATACTTTGATATGCATTGGAGATAAGTTATGCATAAGTTATGCATAAGTTATACACAAGTTACTCATAGATTTTGGATAAGCTAGACACCATGACTTATGGGTAACTTAAACTTAACGTATGTTAACAATCAAATAACTTACCTGTAACTTATGCCCCACGTATGGCATACACTGGCATACGTCAAGACTTGTGCTCAACATACAGTACTTGCCGTATGTCGACATGATTCAGCGTGTTTCAGCGTGCTCCACTTATACAAAACTGCCCCATAGCATACCAACATATGCCAATGTTTTTGCCAGATTTTTCGTACATCAGGCTGGCTAAATCAAGATGTGACAGGGGATTCATTTTCCAATTGAAATAAAAACAATGAAACAGTCCTTGCATCATCCAGGCTCCATTCATCTATCCTTGCATCCTTGGAGTGGCTTAATTAAAGTAATGTCTCCAAATCTTGTGAATCTCCAAAAACTCTTGAATAGAATTTGCTCCACAATCCTTTGAAGGCATCAGTTATTATAGATACATGTATACATTCTTCTAATATACTTTTTCACTAAATTATTTAGTTTATTTGGATACAGCCCTCTCTGCACAAAATGCTTCTTTAACAATGACTTTTAGTGGCTTACCGTGCATTTATTCAGCAGTCTTTCCTAAGTACGTGTAGGTTATAAAATACAGGATGTGTAAAAAAAAATACATTTTATTTAAACACTTGTCTGATGTATTTTCTATTTTTTTTAAGAAGCTGAATATTGAGGTTTAGCAATAATAATCAAAGCCATAACCATAGAACATAATTTGTGTAATTAGTCTATAATACATGTTTTACTCTGGGCTGAATTACTGAAATAAATTAACATTTTCTACATGATTCTAGTTTGTTGAATTTCTTTAGTTGTTTTTATAATGGTAGCATGTTAAAAGAAAATTAAACTGCTCTTTTCTATTCTGGTAACAAGGATGAGACTAATAAACAATATACTTAGTAGTGTACCAAACATTTTTAGTAGTAGGGTCCAAACATTGGCAAAGACTCAAGTTTTCTAACTTAATAATCACATAACTCATAAATAGCATGTAACATCATTACATGTTGTGATGAACCTGCAGATTTCAGATTTATAAAAAATGAATATACTGACTTATAATTCTATATGAACATAAAAATGTAGATTATTAAAAAAATTATTTGTAGATTGTAGATTATTCCTCTCTATAAGGGATTGCTGCAAAGTTATTTATTGGATGCAATCAACTTGGTTTCCTTAGAAAGAAAACATTTTTAAAGCTCAAAACAAGGAAACCCTGAGTACACTTCAAACTGAAACACAATATGTTTAACCAGCATGTCTCTTTTCACAGCCATTTACAGTAACAGCACATTTCCTTACAGTGTAAACACTGTGCCATCTTCTGCTGGCTTAAAGCATTACATCCACACAGCCAAAGCTAAATAGAACAAAAATGTTCATGTGAAACCAAATGATTAGACCATTTGTCTTTAACCTTTTGCACTTGCAAAATGCAGATATGTTTTTACAATTTAGCAGGAGATGATGCTCATATTGAATGTTGTTAAAGAAAAATTATTATTTTTAGTTTTTAATACAGTTAATCTTATGGCATGTGTAAAAGGTATGTCTCATTTTGAACATATTTCTTAATTTTGAACAAGTTTGTGAAGATAACCTTTCCTTGAATCAAATTACTGAATTTAAGTTTGTTCCTGAGAATTTATGGCAGGAAGAGGCCCCCGCATTCCACAGCTATTCTGTGAGGTCTTATCTTATGTTTTCTTCAGCCAGAAGACCTTAGAATTCCTGGAGGCCAGGCTGTAAATTAGGGGAAGTTCTAGGTTTTTCTGAGTGTCCAAGATAGCTCCTGGTTGGAGGAGCAAAAGCCAGCCTTATTTGAATAAATTAAATACAAGAGGTTAAAACTTTCTACACAGAAGTAACAAATCAGATTTGCTCTTGCAACTCTCCAAAGATGTCTTTGTACGTCTTTGCTTTCTTTCCTTCTCTCCATTTATGTCAGGTAATTGAATGTATGTCTCCGTTGTTCTGCAGTTTTTGCTGTAAGTTTGTGCATTGTCTTATTTCTAAGTTTATGCATTGTCTTATATTGGATTAAACTCTGTAATTCTGTGACTTCAACACGCATTGCTGGTTTTCCTTGGGGCCACACGCAGCTCGCCGGGAGGGCCGGGAACCAGAGGAAGAGAGACAGCCAACTTTTTCCAAAGTTAACCATTGTAGAATAATTTCTTCCTTAACTAAGTATTTGTCTTTTATACATAAATACTGTCTGCAATTTGTGGGGGGGGGGGGGGGGGGGGGGGGGGGGGGGGGCTCCATCACAAGAAGGTTTGTTTCCATTCATTTGCTTTATTGTCTTTCCATCATTAAATGGTGGCCAGTTCTGCTTTCTTTCTTTTTTGGCATTTATAAAATTATATGGCAAACTAAAAACTTTGCCTTTCAATAGAAAAATATGACGTTTGTTCAAGTTACTCCTGAAGTGCCAGCTATTCTTATTCAGTTATTATTATATTTAGTTATTTTTCTGTGATGCAGACCTAAGGATTTTTAGTGAAGTGATAAGGAAGATTAACATTTAATCTGTTTTTTTGTTTTTCTATTACCTCATAAAACATTAAAATATGATGAGACGATTATTGAGACTTTTTTTATTCATATATTTTTTTGCTTTTCTTTTACAAAGATTAATGTCAGAGATGACTTCCTTAGCTTCCTTCTTGAAACATGCCTGTGCGTATTCATGGAAACCACAAACACTGGTTTATATCAGAGGCTAGACTTTCAGTGCCACAAACCAGATTTTGTACCTACATTGTCTATTGGACCTGTCAAAGTATGTTTGTAGATAGAGTAAACAAGGAACAAACTTTATCATTTTTCCAACCTGTAAAATGATAAATGGTTATCTTTTATTCCCAGTTAATAATTAATTTAAATCACTCTAACTTAGGGTAGGTTTTATGGTTCTTTCCGGGTTCCTTAACAGTCTGTTGTTGCACAGCTTTACAGCTCACACAGCTTCCTGACTGTCTTGGAAGAAGGACTGGTTTTTTACCTGACAATCCTCAAATATTTTCTGCATTTAAAAAAAATTGTGGTATGTTTTTTAGTATAATTGAATTTTGATAAAAATCTGTGTCCTTTTTGTGAAACTTTGTTGTGTTGTTATGATTACAATATTGTTTTATTTGGAAGAGAGTCTGTCAGTTTTTGTAAGCATTAAACATAAATTTGGAAATATAAATGTTTAAACATATAAAATAACTTTTACATTTGTCTGTACATCATTGTTAATTAGGCTGTCAGTGAATTATAGGTCTACCACATTTTGATTATTTTATTTTTTTTCTAGATGTGGTTACGTTTTTTTCTCGGCTTTAACTTCATCTGCAAGTTGCATAGTTGGTCAAATGGTATTTTCCCAGAGGTGTGTGATTCAATGAGACCACTGCATGGCGATGGTGATACAGAGAATCCTCCTCTGACATCTGAACCCCCCTTTATGGTTAGCTACCAGCTCGGCAGTAATGTTGGAGACCCGGTAACAGGTAAACAAAGAGTGTTGTGAGAGTGTGTTTTGTATGCATATTTTTGTATAATATATTGATTATACAGAGTTAAGCATATAGTTAACATTTCACTTCCCTTGATATCAGTTTTTATCCTGATAACCATGACCAATACCAGATAATACAGAATTGCACAGTGAAAGGAAAATAATATGTACTTTCTGTCATGATAGGTCTCTAGTGTATAAACCCACATGCAGAACACCACATGAAACGGGGTAAAAGTTAAACAGTTTATTGAGAGAGAAGCACACAGAATAATTATGAGCTGGTTCAGATACTGGTCCGGGACTGGAATCACAGAGGATCTGCAGAGATGGATTGTTTGGTTAGCCAGGCAGCGGTGATGATTTGTTTGGTGTTGATTCTGGTTTACAGGTGCTGGTCATAAAATTAGAATATCATGAAAAAGTAGATTGATTTCAGTAATTCCATTTAAAAAGTGAAACTTGTATATTATATTCATACATTACATACAAACTCATATATTTCAGATGTTTATTTTGTTTAATTTTGATGATTACAAATGACAACAAATGAAAATCTCAAATTCATCATCAGAAAATTAGAATATTACTGAAGACCAATAAAAACAAAGGATTTATAGAAATGTTGGCCAACTGAAAAGTATGAACATGAAAAGTATGAGCATGTACAGCACTCAGTATTTAGTTGGGCCTCCTTTGGCCTGTATTACTGCAGCAATGCGGCGTGGCATGGAGTCGATCAGTCTGTGGCACTGCTCAGGTGTTATGATAGCCCAGGTTGCTCCAATAGTGGCTTTTAGCTCTTCTGAATTGTTGGGTCTGGTGTATTGCATCTTCTTCTTCACAATACCCCATAGATTTTCTATGGGGTTAAGGTCAGGAGAGTTTGCTGGCCAATTAAGAACAGGGATACCATGGTCCTTCAACCAGGTACTGGTAGCTTTGGCACTGTGTGCAGGTGCCAAGTCCTGTTGGAAAATGAAATCTGCATCTCCAAAAAGTTGGTCAGCTGCAGGAAGCATGAAGTGCTCTAAAACTTCCTGGTATGTGGCTGCGTTGACCCTGGACCTCAGAAAACACAATGGACCAACACCAGCAGATGACATGGCACCCCAAACCATCACTGACTGTGGAAACTTTACACTGGACTTCAAGCAACGTGGATGAAGTGCCTCTCTTCTTTTCCTCCAGACTCTGGGACCTTGATTTCCAAAGGAAATGCAAAATTTACTTTCATCAGAGAACATGACTTTGGACCACTCACCAGCAGTCCAGTCCTGTTTCTCTTTAGCCCAGGCAAGACGCTTCTGACGCTGTCTGTGGTTCAAGAGTGGCTTGACACAAGGAATGCGACAGCAGAAACCCATGTCTTTCATACGTCTGTGTGTGGTGGTTCTTGAAGCACTCACTCCAGCTGCAGTCCACTCTTTGTGAATCTCCCCCACATTTTTGAATGGGTTTTGTTTCACAATCCTCTCCAGGGTGCGGTTATCTCTCTTGCTTGTACACTTTTTTCGACCACATCTTTTCCTTCCCTTCGCCTCTCTATTAATGTGCTTGGACACTGAGCTCTGTGAACAGCCAGCCTCTTTAGCGATGACCTTTTGTGTCTTGCCCTCCTTGTGCAAGGTGTCGATGGTCGTCTTTTGGACAACTGTCAAGTCAGCAGTCTTCCCCATGATTGTGTAGCCTATAGAACTAGACTGAAAGACCATTTAAAGGCTTTTGCAGGTGGTTTGAGTTAATTAGCTGATTAGAGTGTGGCACCAGGGGCCATCAATTTTGAACCTTTTCACAATATTCTAATTTTCTGATATGATGAATTTGAGATTTTCATTTGTTGTCATTTGTAATCATCAAAATTAAACAAAATAAACATCTGAAATATATGAGTTTGTATGTAATGTATGAATATAATATACAAGTTTCACTTTTTAAATGGAATTACTGAAATCAATCTACTTTTTCATGATATTCTAATTTTATGACCAGCACCTGTATACCTTGATGAAGTTCAGACAGATCGTTGGAGAGGGGGAACAGATTGGGTCCAAAGACAGTGGGTTCAGCAGAGAGCACAGCAGCAGCATCTAGCTTCAGGCTAGAGAAGTTCAGACCTTGATAAGATGTTCCAGCTCTCCCTTGAGAGCTGGCTGAGGAATCCAGACTGATTATCTTCAGGTTTGGCTTCCAAGGGCAGGCAGGCAGGTTTCCAAGCTAGCTCCTCCAGAGCTACAGACTTCAGTCAGACTTTCCAAAACTGGTCAACACTCCGGCAAAGAAGACAGGTCTGGCTGCTGCTTATGTAGGAGGTCTCCTGATGGGCTGATGATCCCCAGGTGTGCTGGAGGCTCCAGCTCAGGAGACCCACAGCGCTCTCTGCTGGAGACAGGTGGCAGATCTCCAGATCCAAACACTTTCTTTATAAAAATAAGACATGTCTGTATTTAAGACATGTCTGTATTTAGGTAGTCATTAGCAAACAACTTTTAAAGTCTTTGAGGGTATTGTGTTATCATCACTTTTAGAATAAATAAGGTGTGATTATTGATTAAATTAAATTTAATCTATTCGTGGCCAAGAATGTTACGCAAAAGGAGTGATACTTTATCATAGTTTTACTCAATAACAAAATGAAAAGTACAATGCTGTAAAGCTACTCCTGAAAGTACTTTTTTTAAAAGTTACTCAAGAAAATGTAACTGAGTAAATGTAACTAGTTACTACCCATTTCTGCCTCCACACATTATAGAAGGTTGTTGTTTCGATGTAGCAAAATGTGAACAAGTTCAAGGAATATGAATGTTTTCGCTCTGCCTGTACATCTTTCTTTAAATATTGACAATCTTTCCTCATTATTTCTTCGTGATAAATCTGAATTCACAGTTTCCCTCCAGAGCAAAACAGACGCCAAATTCAGGGGATTTATGCTTGAAGCTCGTAGCCTGACTTCAGGTGGTGATGGCCCCCCACTTGGGAAATTCATCCTTCTTGAAGCTACACAAACCCGACTCCTGAAATGTGGCACTTTAGTGGTAAGCTGGGCCAGGTCATACTGATACTTATATGATTCATCAACCATATCTTTGTTGGTCTACTTAAGGAAATGCTTCACCTTCAAGTGATAATTTTTTTCTTTAATGTTTGTCACTCTCTTCAGGACTCAGCTGTGAGTAATAAACTCAATGTTAGGAAGAGTTTGATCAGGGTAAACTGGACCAGAGAGGGAGAGGAGGGAGACATCATGTTCAGGTAACCTTTAAACAAATCTACTGTTTAGAGTAAAAGCTGCAATGGTCAGTTACAATCCAATGCTGTGTCCTATAGGGCCACTTTTCTTCAAGAATTTTACAGCTACTGGGAACGTGTGAACATAACACTACCTGGACCCACGTCTACACAAAAACCAGAGCCAACAACTGTGATAACAACAGCTACACCCACAACCCAGATGTCTACAGCAAAACCCGGGACTACAACAACAGCTACACCCACAACCCAGATGTCTACAGCAGAACCTGGGACTACAACAACAGCTACACCCACAACCCAAATGTCTACAGCAGAACCTGGCACTACAACAACAGCTAAACTTCCACGATCTAGAAGCTCTGTAACGAAACAACCTCTACATCATTTCATAAGTAGAACCAGGATAAATTTGATTTTCAAACATTCTGCTTTCTTTTTTTTTTTACTTTAGATCAAGGACCTAATCATGGGGAATTCAATTGTTGTTTTTGTGGAGTGGAAAATGGTAAATTACCTATTGAATGTAACACCATTCATTCATGCCATGGCGTTAACCTGAAGAAACGTATTAATTAACAAAATATTCAAGTGGCTACTCATTGTTTCTCATCAGGAATTATGCAATATAATAATGGCTTTACTGCCGACATGCTTCGGACATTTCCTAATTAAGGTAAGGCGTGAATTGGTCAATTTTTGCTGTCAGCTGTTTCTGTTTATAGATATATTAGATGTGCTACACATTTTTCATGATTTTACCTTCAAATATTTGTTTGTGTCCTTAAAGTGACCTTAAGGACTAGTGTTGCACCGATACCGATACCAGTATCGGACGGGGCACCGATACTGCCCTAAAATGGTGGTATCAAAGGACACTCTTTTGAATCAGGGACCAAGAAGACAGATAGTTTGAAAGTGGTGTAAAGAAAGCCATTTATGTTAAGAGAGAAAAACCAACCTTAAACAGAGGAGGAGGACTCAGGTTTCAGCTCTCAAAAACCCTGCGTTAGAGTTGATTCTTTCTATTATCATCTCAATCCTCATCGCCATGCAGGTGATCAAAACGTTGACCCGGTAAACCAGGCCAACAACGACACTAATAACTCCCCATTACAGAGGCATGGGCCAGTTTCGGTTTAATTTGCAGGCCAACAATGAACTTAATGACTACTCATTACAGAGGGGTGGACCTGTTTTTGTTTAATTTGCATGTTTTTTAAGCCATAACAAGGCTTTTGTTGGGCAATTCTATAAAGCCTGGAGCTCCATATTACTCCAAACATTTTGAAGCTTTCTTGATGGGAAGCTAAACGTCTTCAAAATTGGAAAAAAAAAAGTCCTGTGGTTTTGTTTTTAACTTTTCTGGCATGACTATGACCTGGATGAGTGGGAATTTTCACCAGAAAACAGAGCAATATTCATTTTATATATCAGCAAGAATTTGATAACCAAATTGAGTAGAATTAAAACTGTTTGCAGCCCATCTTAGAATTAACCTAATGTTAATGTTTTGATATAGACTTATAACTCCAGTGGAGCGGATGATAAAAATGATTAGGAAAGCTTATTGTTGTTGCTGCACCAAAGGGTATGACGCCATTAATTATTATTTGACCAACTCTTGAGGGAGTATGGAGGACCAACTCTGCCATATTTAAAAATAAATACATAAATAAATAAATGCTCATAAGTTGATCCACTAAGACACACCCCTTCTTCATTTGCATAGGGAGGCAGAAATGCATAAAAACATGTTTAAAAAAACTGAATAGCTTTGAAGAAATACATTAATAAATAGTTAAAAAAATAAGTAATAAATAAATAAAGTCGAAGATTATAATGGACAATAAATTAATAAGGTAATCCTTACAAAGGAGAATAAAGAAGCTAATTGAAAGAGATATATACATTTATGTCTCACTGTATAATTTAATTTCTACCTATATTTATTTGTTGATTGTATTTTGGGGGCAATTAATTGTATGCTTATTTATTTATTTATTGAGCATTTATTTATTTATGTATTTATCTTTAAATATGGCAGAGTTGGTCCTCCATAGCAGAGATCATCATCAGGTTTTAAATTTGACTGGATTCTTTCTGTTCTGTCCCCGTATCTAATTGGTCAACCATAATTCCTGACTTCAAATCATAGACCATATATAAGAGGTTGCAGTAGAAAGGCAACAAATAAGAGGGGTTTTCCCACCTCCCATACTATTTAAAGCCAGAAATGTAGGAGGATGGAAAGCAGAAGAAGCTAAAGAAAATTCACTTTTATTGGAGCTGCTTTCAGGTCTCATGTTTGTGATCTTCTTAGAAAGACAGAAAAATTAAAAATAAATTATGACTTTAGAGAAAATGGAATCATTAATTAAAGCTTTCTCAATCATAGAAATAGGATGGCTAAAATACGTTTTATCTGTATACAGCAGATTGGATCCAGATCTCCATTAGAGCAAGTTATGTCAAGGATTTTCACACATTTATCTCAAAACTATGTATTAGCAAAGTTATTTTGATATTTTGCTATATAAAATCTGTTTATTTCTGTTTTTGTAGATCACCAGGACTGTGGGTAGCTTGTGTTCCTTTTCACTTTCTTTGACATTGACATTCATTTTGAAATGGGGATCCGTTGAAGTAAGTACTAATAATTTATATAAGTAATAAAATGTAAGTACTTTTTAAACCAATAACAGCTTTTTTTCTGTACAAATATTTCAGGGGGTTTTCATTGGTCTTATAAGTGCAATATTGGTGATTGGTTTTATAAACTTGGTGATTGTTCTGCTGCCATTTGGACCCAGCCATGAGCTGTGAGTTAAAGTCGTCTTTGTAAGTTTTTATAATGTGAATGCACCGGCTAATGGGTTTCTGTTCCATTTCTTTGATTAAGCAATGGACATTGTGACCTTGTTCTTCGGTTGTGTTTTGCACTGTACCACCTTTTGACAAGTAAGTTGACTCATTGAATTTAAAATGTTGTGTATGAACCACACTTATGATCAAAATAAATAATAAATGTTTAAAGGCTTTGTATTTAAAGTTAGAAATTTAAGTTAGATTTATCATTTACCAGCACAGAGCAGCAGTACACTCAAATCCCTGTAAAAAATGGTCATAAATGAATCACATCACCCTTCAAATATTTGGTTTTGTGTTAAAAACTGTGTAAAACTAACACAACAACATAATTGATCATGTGTAGCCCGCTGGTTTAGTTCTACATATTGACAATCTGTAGGACAGATGCTGACTAATGCAATACTAAAAAATAAAAGAAAGATCATAGATGAAATAAGAGAGCTGATGAGAGTCATGCAAAATACTAGTGATGGCATGCAAGATACGTGTCCTGTCCTGAGTGAGATTTATAACACATAAAAAAAAAAAGAACCAGTAAAACAGCCCTAATGGTGCGGACGTTGTTAACTCTTCCTGTGCTCACCAAGCAACCAGCCATCCTGTTCCTCCACAGTGTAGGGAAATCTCTATCAACTAGTCATATTAACAAAGCCATCAAGGTGCCAGATCTATGGATGATTTTCACATAGCTATATGGTACAAAAAGAGGAACAGTCAGTGGGTTCAGTATTGTTTAGAACACGCCTGTCTGCTAATTCTGGTTGCCAGGAATCCTAGAGTGGTTCACACCTCGATTTGGACCTGGATGCTCTCCAATTCCATTATAAAGCGCTTTATAAGCCTGTCATCCTTGTGGGCCCAAAGGTCATGATGGTCCCACCTAATTTTTTTTCATTTTCAGCATTCTCTACCAGCTGTAGAGAATCTGTGGTGAGATGTTATGCATGGATGTCACATCGTTTTCTTTTTTACTTTTTGCAGGAATTACAGTAGTGTGAATACCTTACACCTTGTCACAATTTATATTATAATATTTGGTCAACCTCACCCTTTTAATCAATGGGGGTAGGTAGGAACAAAGACACACAGAGTCCTCATTGCTTCAGCTCCAGTTTCCACAATCGTTTTGGGAGCCATTTTGAAGTTGGTTCCCCATCTTCATTGCTTTAAGCTTCAGATTTACAAACTGTAAAGCAAAGTAGCAATGCATTTTACCTATACATAATCATAATGGTGATTTTTGCCAATTAATTTTTCTGTTTTAATTTCCAAATTTCTACACACAGATTGTTTTCTCCATGTCAAAGTCTACTACCTGACTGAGGAATGGAAAGAAACTGGGAGAAAGATTTGGCTTCTGTACACACTAATTGTTCAGACAGTGTTAATTATCCTTGCAATTGTTTGGAATTTTGTTTTATATTGCAACAAAAGAACATTACTACATAAAGTAAGACGTAATTAAATTTTCTTTCTCTAAAAATGTAAGTAATACACTGAATATAAAATATACTGTGAAATCACATCAAAACACTTATCTTTTAATACATCCTCTGTCACAGCTAAGGGCATAAATGGGGATCATCAAGGAATTAAGGTAAAACTGCTTGTGATCAAATATACGTTTTTAGTATTAATAAAAAAAAAACAATCCTAAGAAATATTGCAACACAGTATTAATTTGGTTATGTCTGTTTCTGTGTTTCAGAAGTTTCTTCGTACATGTACAGTGCCTTTCATCTCCCTATTCTTCCTTGTTGGAATCACATCCATTTCATTATGGAATATTGTTAAACTATATGACATGCAAGATGATTAATGGATATTATAGTGACTATGATAATTCTTCCCACCCTGACAGTGCCTAAAGCAAGGCTTAAGCTCAGAGGGGATCGAGCGTTTTCTGTTGCAGCTCCAAAACTTTGGAATGCATTGCCGCTGCACATTAGACAGGCCACCTCTCTGTCTCATTTTAAAACTCTTCTTAAAACACACCTCTTTTCTTTGGCTTTTAACACCATGTAGAGTGTTGATTTTATGTACACATGTTGATTTTATGTATACACATGCATATTTTTATCCTGTGTGGGCAGTGCTTTTATTTTATTTTATTTACTTTTATTTATTTTAGTTATTTTATCTTTTTGTGCAGCACTTTGGAAACCTTGTGTTTATTTAAACCGTGCTATATAAATAAAGTGGATTGGATTGGATTGGATAGAGATATGTGGAAAAAACTACTAGTAGCTTTGTTAAAAACTTCTAAAAGTCAGATCAATGTTTGTTTTGTTTCTAATTAAATAAAGCATATTTATTCAAAAAATACAGTATTTCTTTGTTAATGCTGTATCTATGTATGAGATCTGTATGTGTGCTTGATGATTCACGCAATCATTAACCCGGGCTGGCACAGAATGAACAATTTTTTAAACATTACTTCAACTTCCTAATTTCATATTTCTGCAAGAAGTTTTACATGCTCAGGAGGAGGGTGGTTTTGTAGTCGTGTTGCTATGAAAACAAATAAATCAAAAGAGAACATTTTCCAATGCTTCTATCTTGTGATAAAGTCCAATGGTCCCTCCTTGCATGTGATTCTTTGTAAATGATTGATCAGTGCTGTGTCATAAAGCTCTCATTTTCTGGTTTCAAAGTTTAACCATTTCCCTGTGTTGGCTATTATTAAAAATAATAATAATTCTATGATCTTCCATTCTGGACTTTTTTTATGTTTAGGTTTTTATTTTGGGTTCTCAGCTGTGCTTTATTTTATGTTATTCTTTTTTTTCTGTCAAGATTTATGTCATTTTTTAATTCTCAGTTTTACTTTTCCTTGTTATTTATGTCAGTTGTCTTTTTTCAGCATTTTTTGTATTATGTATTACTTGGTCTAGTTTTAGTTATAGTTAGGATTTCTCTTAACTTTAGGTTATGTTCTCCATGGCTTCATAGTTATCTTAAAGGTATATTGGAGGATTTTCTTTTTCCAGATGGATCATCAAAATAAGTGGTCCTCCTAATTGTCAATCATTCTGGTGATATATTTACGAAATGCCGTCCCAGGTGCTCGTCCCCATTTCCACTTACCGGTGTTGAAGCTGACATAGCGGAAAAATTGCAAATCCTCTTTTGGAAAGTAAGATTGTAAGAACGATGCCAAAGGAGAAATGGACTAACCCTTTCTTGCATGATGCCATAAGTACACTATATTGCCAAAAGTATTTGCTCACCTGCCTTGACTCACATATGAGCTTAAGTGACATCCCGTTCCTAATCCATAGGGTTCAATATGACGTCGGTCCACCCTTTGCAGCTAGAACAGCTTCAACTCTTCTGGGAAGGCTGTCCACAAGGTTTAGGAGTGTGTTTATGGGAATTTTTGACCATTCTTCCAGAAGCGCATTTGTGAGGTCGCACACTGATGTTGGACGAGAAGGCCTGGCTCTCAGTCTCCGCTCTAATTCATCCCAAAGGTGTTCTATCGGGTTGAGGTCAGGACTCTGTGCAGGCCAGTCAAGTTCATCCACACCAGACTCTGTCATCCATGTCTTTATGGACCTTGCTTTGTGCACTGGTGCACAGTCATGTTGGAAGAGGAAGGGGCCAGCTCCAAACTGTTCCCACAAAGTTGGGAGCATGGAATTGTCCAAAATGTCTTGGTATGCTGAAGCATTCAGAGTTCCTTTCACTGGAACTAAGGGGCCAAGCCCAGCTCCTGAAAAACAACCTCACACCATAATCCCCCCTCCACCAAACTTTACACTTGGCACAATGCAGTCAGACAAGTACCGTTCTCCTGGCAACCGCCAAACCCAGACCCGTCCATCAGATTGCCAGATGGAGAAGCGCGATTCGTCACTCCAGAGAACGCGTCTCCACTGCTCTAGAGTCCAGTGGCGGCGTGCTTTACACCACCGCATCCGACGCTTTGCATTGCACTTGGTGATGTATGGCTTGGATGCAGCTGCTCGACCATGGAAACCCATTCCGTGAAGCTCTCTGCGCACTGTTCTTGAGCTAATCTGAAGGCCACATGAAGTTTGGAGGTCTGTAGTGATTGACTCTGCAGAAAGTTGGCGACCTCTTCGCACTATGCGCGTCAGCATCCGCTGACCCCGCTCCGTCAGTTTACGTGGCCTACCACTTCGTGGCTGAGTTGCTGTCGTTCCCAAACACTTCCATTTTCTTATAATACAGCTGACAGTTGACTGTGGAATATTTAGGAGCGAGGAAATTTCACGACTGGATTTGTTGCACAGGTGGCATCCTATCACAGTTCCACGCTGGAATTCACTGAGCTCCTGAGAGCGACCCATTCTTTCACAAATGTTTGTAAAAACAGTCTGCATGCCTAGGTGCTTGAATTTATACACCTGTGGCCATGGAAGTGATTGGAACACCTGATTCCAATAATTTGGATGGGTGAGCAAATACTTTTGGCAATATAGTGTATTTTCAACAACCGTGTTCATTAAAATAGATTCACATGAACTAATTATACTTGCAACTATACAAAGACATTGCTGAATTGCTGAATTGCTTGCAAGATGTCACCATCATGTTGTGTCGTAATGCCACTAAAAATTTATCCTGAAGTCCTGTGGTCTATTTCGGTGCAAAGGATACATAATCCTTGATTATGTTGTGACATTAATTCAAACACAACTGCAGATGACTCACCTGAACGGATATAGATGAATGTTTACAAAATGTCTGGAAAATGGATTAAAGGTTAAAAAATAAAAGAGGTCCATTTGATATGAGAAAGTATTTGGTGCGCACGAGAAACTAAGTGGTGCGCATGAGAATTTTTTTCTCTCTCTTCAGTGTCCTTAAGGGGCTCAGTGGTTTTATTCCCATTTAGCTGCATTTAAGTTATTTTCTAGTTACAGTTGAACCCTGTTGTTTTCCATGGTTACTCTTTGTTGCCCCCTAGTGCTCCTTTCTAGCTGCTACTGTCCACACCTGCTCCCAATTAACTGCGTACTCAATTCATTGTCTCCCATACTCCTCTTCTGCAGTTCCTCAGCGCTGGATTCTCCTAATTTCTTCATGCATGTTTCTATCAAGCGTCTCCTAGTTGTGGTTCCTGAGTTTCCTGCTTCCTTTCTGGCATTATGTTTCTGTTACCATCTACTACACCATTAATACTGCAAGGATCCATCACTGCCTTCCGTCCTCTAAAACAGTGATTCCCAACTGGGGGTACGTGAATCCTTAGTGGTCCATGAGTGAGTGCATTGCAAGGGGTACATGAAAGTATGTTATTTCTCAGGTAATAAAATACAATAAAATAGGGCTGGATCTGTTCTACGTTGTGAGGACCCAACTAAAAGATAAAACAAGCTTTTTTTTCCTCCAAAAAGTAAGTTTTTCTTCTATGTTCAAGAACACCTTCAGCTGTGATACACACCCAAACCAAGCAGAGGAACAGACTGGATGTGGAGTACTGCCTGGTATCAGCTGTTTTCCATCATCTGATCAATGCAGATCAGGCGTCATGAATGATGAAAACAATATAAAATAAATGGAGTTAGTCTGACCATAATTTTTTTCCCCTCATGTTTAAATTTGATTATAGGGCAGTTACTTGATTCTGTTTAGTAAAGAGATAGAACACAGTCTACATTTTTTGGACTGAATTCAAACAGTTAAGTTCATTATCTGATTCAGGGATTTATTTCCCTACTTTTGGTGGATTACCTTACATGCAAAGAAGCTTCCTGTTCACTTAGTGCCAAGTTAAGTCAAAATAATGGACAGTTAAGTGGAGGGGAAAAGGGAACACAAGAAGCTGGGATAATTCAAGGCTGTAGATTACTTGGTACAAGGAACTGGATTATCTCTCAGTGGCCAAAAGTTCTTTATTTATATGAAAGTAAGGTTTGTTGTGCCAATATCCTGTTTAATAAATACATCAACATACTTTATAGACAGCAAAAATTCAAGTAAATAAGAACCTTCTTTTTTTATTTAAAGAACAAATCCAAACCCAGCTGGCTCTTTCAAAAATAACAGCTATCTTAAAAAAGCAATAAAATTCATAACCCCGGTTTAAAGGTTTCTCACTGCCTGCCAATCAGACTCAGGTTTCTTTTAACCTTTAGATGGAGGGCCTCCTTCTTTATGTCGTCTATAATTCTCTTCTTGACGACTTAAAATTGAAGCTAAGTTTTATAAAAATTCAAAGTTCTTAAAAAGCAGAAAAAGTCTCAAACAAAGATCAAAAAATTTAGGCAGAGGCAGCTGAGTCCGGGTCCAGTGTGTTTATTGCTAAACACAACACATTCACACTGAGCTGGTCACCGGTGAGCCGAAGCTGAACAAATGGTGAACACAGCTCCCTTTTATACATTTCTTATCGGTGGAAAACCCCCTTCAGAACATATTTCAGTCTTTGGTAAAGGTCACATTGATATTTATCTGCAAAACACGGTGACATTCATAGACACATCTCATTCTTGTGAGAGCAATCTCTCAGGCCATGAAAACATCTGGTGCATTCAAATCAGAAACTTATGACGGTTTAGTCACAAACATGTCAGAACACATCTTTCCCTTGCTTCAAGCCATGTCAGTCTGGCCTACTGCTCCCCCCTCGTGTCTTAGTCAAAGCATCACCCTTTCTGGGACCATTACCGCTCCGTGTGCCTTGAAAATAACAACTCTTTTTGTATGGCCAAATTTTGCTGAGCTGGGCAACCTTGAGATGTCAAATATTTCATTTTTATTGAGTGTGCTTTCTTATCACTAAGGGGCCTCAACCCTGCGTTGTCCTGCAGATTCCACTCCTTTTGGACCAGGTGCACACTCACTGCTCTGTTTTTCTCCTTTTTGGCCTTGAATGGCTCTCACTGCTCTGTTTTTCTCATTTTGGCCTTGAATTGCTCTTATAACAGTATTTGGGAAAACAACTTTAAACTTATAAAACATTAACTTTATTTTATCTTATGATTAGTGCAGATTAATACACAACATTCCCCCCTTTGATCCTAAAAGGATCAATTACGTGATTATGCAGGTGATAACTAATCTAAAACACCTTAAATGTGAACTCACCCAAGTGACAAAAGTTTATATATATATATTGTGCACACTAAACCAAACGTGAGATTAAACACACACCATATAGTAGAAGTGAGTAATATAAGATGTGGTGGTGTCTGAGTAAATATTAAACTAATAAAATGCAGAAAACAGAATATACAAAAACAAAGAGGGATCCCCCTCTTGGCTCCCTTAAGAGGACCCGTCCTCGTTGCTTACTTTTTTTGTAGCAAGATTTTCTAATTCTGTTTTCTCAGCAGAGGCAAATACCAATGCCCAAGCAGCATCTTGTGTTACGAGGTCACTGCATTTATCCCCTACATTGGTGGTATTTCACACCCATACATACACAAACACAAACAAAAAGCTTCATCAGGCCCGGACTATGCCAGGCAAACACATCTTCTAGTGGTCAAAGGACCGTCATTACAACCAACATAGGAGTAACCATGTGGCACTCTCCTGCACAGTAATTGTACTGTCACATAAAGTATACAATCCTACCAATATGTTTAACAAAGGTATGCATAATCATCAATAATCAGCATTGTCCTTATATCCAGTTATGGCGTTGAAGTTGATATATTAATAATAATAATAGCCTCCATAATTCTGTCCATAATTCTGCCCTCCGTTCGGGCCCCCCTGGGTATAGGGAGCCATATGCTGCAGATCAGCGGTCAGCTGCATCACCTGCTCTTGTAGGTCGATAATGGTCTGCTGTGCATCTCGAAGTTGCACCACCTGCTCTTGTAGGTTGATAATGGTCTGCTGTGCATCCCGAAGTTGCTGCCTCAGTTCCAGATTGTCTCGGGTCAGCTGCCGATTCCCAGCCTTTACTTTGCGTTTGTACAGGGTGCGGCGCATCCGTTCAAAGGACCGACGTGGCTCGGGGTGCGCCAGACCCTTCATGAATTGGGCATAAACTGCTGTGGTCATAGAGGTGATTTCAGGCTTAAGGTCAGCGTTGGTATCATAGGACTCCAGCGGATGAGCCAAGAACTTTGCAACATGATGAGCTTCGGCAAGATCAAGCTTTATGTCATCTGCTATGACCATGAACATAGCCAGTACGCCTGGAATGGGTGGTGGCGGATAATTATATTGGTGGGGTGACGGTGGTCGTCGATCCTCGGAATTCTCAGGACTGGCAGGGGTGCTGGTTGGGCCGAAATCGATACTGAGGTTCCCCGGTGATGACGAGATGGACAGTGGCTTCCCAGTAGGTAATGGTGGTTGATCATCAGGCTGCCTGCTGGGTGTCATCATCGGTTGATCCTCAGGCTGCCTGCTGGGTGTCATCATAGGTTTGCTCCAACCCGAAGGTGCACTGCTTGGCCCCTCTGCAGGATCTAGTAGGTGCCTGGGAGGAAGATATGGGCATCCTACCCCTAGTGATGGGCCTAACGACGCCAGTGCAGCTCGTAAATTCATTTGGTTTTCTTCATATTCATCATAACTAGCCTCTGCCATGTTCAATAATCTACCTGTGGGGACATAGTATGGCAAATTTAGGCATCATCTGAAGGCATATTATCTCTTATATCTATGGATTATTCAGCATGCAAGTTGCTATATCTACGTGAGTAAGTATATAAGTCATTGTTATGCAAAATATTTATATATATACACTGTTGTTATTAAAGAAATGCACGTACCTGGTGAGGGTGGAAGGTGATCATGGTTATGTTTTATATCTCTTGGTCCAATTGTATCTCTACAACTGGGAACTGACCAGTTACACTTACAACAAGTCTTGAGACCAGTCCCCGAACAAGGGGTATGATGCAACACACAACTATCAATATAATCAGTATTACTGCCCCTAAAATCATTCCTGCTGCCTCAAGATATTTTCCCCTTCCAAGTTTGTGAAACCAATCCCAGAATCCCTTCAGCTGAGTGTTCCAATTAGACTGCAGCACATGTTCATCCCTCATTCGTTTCATTTCCTGTAGGACTCCTGTGAGGCTACCATTTACATCTGTGTGCATGGGGATTAAAGTACAACAATCTTCCCCTATATAATCACATATTCCTTGGTCTCCAGCCATGCGGGATTCTAGCACGAACCTATGTTGTAGAACCATTAGTGAAGTTGCATGCAATTGTTCCTTTACCAAATCCAGGCCGTTTATTGTAAAGTTTATAAATCTTTGTTGATTATACCATAGGAGATTCACCCATCTACTATTTCGAGCTATGTACTGCGCATTGGCAATAGTTCCCCAAATTGGCACCGCACCAGCCACTCTTCCGCTTTCTATCCAATCACTCCCTATGGCAACCTGGTCTTTAGGTACTCCATATGGGATCTGATCCCAAGAAATATATACCTCATCTGATTTCTTCCACTCATGTTTAGGGGAAGTACTTCTTTTAGCGCGGTTGGGTATCTCATTAGATGTTACATTTGTACTTATTAGGTTATTTACTATTAACTTGAG
Source organism: Cyprinodon tularosa (assembly GCF_016077235.1). Lineage (NCBI taxonomy): Eukaryota > Metazoa > Chordata > Actinopteri > Cyprinodontiformes > Cyprinodontidae > Cyprinodon > Cyprinodon tularosa. Next base: position 273,390 of record NW_024039539.1, read on the forward strand.
TTGTCCTGTCAGCATTACTGGTGCACAGATGCCTTCCCACTGAGGGGGTAATGTGGCCAACATTTGTGTCTCATTATGGCACATCCAAAAAATGTCACCTAAGGGGACAGATCCCCTCGCCAGGCTCAGTATTCGATACTGAGATACACTTGAAGGTTGGAACTCATAGATGACATGTCCCCCATCTGGTACTACTTGTTCACAGCGTATGGTGGCATTGGGACTCGTTTGACAAAACTTAATGTGGTAGGTGAGGTTCCCTTCTGCTGTTGGTGGGTACCATGTCCTATTACTACATGTAACCAGTCTATCCGTTGTCCACATCTGTCTAGAGGATCTATTAGTCACTGTTTCCAGTTCTTTCCCTCGGGCTATACAAAACGGAAAAATCAGTTCAGCCGGTTTTTGTACTACTGGTGGAAGAGAGAAAGTGCTCATTACATCATTTATTGAGAAGTTCAGCGCTCTGGGGCATATCGTGTGGTCTTTTGATAATGATGCAAGACCTCCGGCCATCTGCATGGCACAGTGGGCAAAGCACTCCGTTACATCTGGGCAGTCGCCTATTTTACTTCCGGGAATAATCTGAAGGGCTGGTAATTTTTTAGCATTATAGCAGGCTATACAATCATCTTTAGGGCGCTTTTTGGCTTTGAACATTGCCTGGACAGAGTACTGAATCCATTGTTGGAACATATTGGTCTCCCAGTGTGCAGTCTTTAATTTGTCTAGATCTCTTTTCTGCCTTTTGTTTACCAATTTTACCATTCTATGCGCTTTCCCTACCGTCATTACCTGCTCTGTTAATGTGTTTTGGCATATGTTCATTTTGCATCTTACCTCAATGATCACCATCCCATCCTCACGGCAGTCCATGCTTTGTGGAACTCCAAGCCAATGTTTCCCCATTGAGTTACCTAAAATTTCTTCAGACATTACATAATCATATCCTTTGATTTGCACATGCATTAGTGATAAATTTTCTCCATCATTATTATTGATTACCCCTTGGTTAGTAGCTAGTGTTACCATTGCTAGTGCACATGTTTGTGTGTGACGCATTAAATGTGTGTGTGCACTGTTAGTATTAATTTTCATAAGATCCCCCCTTGTTAACCCACAAAGGGTTAACACAACAAGAAAGTTAATCAAAGTCTGAAGAAGGCGCATACGGGAGACGCCCAGACGGCGATGGGGTGGGCGGGACCGAGTGGATCGGCGGCCCACTCGCTTCGGAGGAGGAAGGGGAAAGGGAGGGGATGAGAGGGGAAGGTGCAGGTGAGGGATGTGAAGGGGACAGGACTCCACCAGCATCTGATGGGCCAGAAGAAAGAAGTTCGTCCAGTGCCTGAACGACGGATGGATCTGGGTGAGACCCAGAAGAAGTCTCAGTGGCAGAAGGATCATCATCATTGCCACCAGAATCAGAAGGTGGATGGGAAGCATAAGAATGAACACTGTCATCCTCAGAGTCCCCTGACCCTGGCGATTGGCGAGCTGCCAAGCGGGCCGAACGTCTTTGGACGCCTGACGTTGAGGGGAGTGGGGATGCATCAGTGCCCGACACCGGTGCAACATCTAAAGTTTGTGAGCTAGTGGAGGGGTGCTGCGGAGGGAGACTTGTTGCTGCCCTGTCAGCATGCGCAGAGCCCGTCGGTCCTGGATCGAGTCCAGGTGGGTCTGGAGGCCGATGCCTGGTGCAGTGGTTTTTGTGAAACCAGAAGGGCTTACCTTCAACTTTCAGGGCAGTGGGAGTGGTAAGCACAACTTTAAAGGGGCCTTCCCTACGAGGCTCGTTCCACTGACGTCTAAAGACTCGTATGAACACACTGTCACCCACTTGAACGTCCCTGACGTCCACTGGAATGTGTGTCTCGTCTCGGCTGTGAGCTGCTTTCACCTGTTGAAATATAAGCCTGTGAATGCGGGTTAAGGACCTGAGGTAGTCCCCCATTTCACGCTCAAGCTGTGCTAGGGAAATCTCTGCCAGCTGGGGTCCTCGAACCTGTGGGAGAGGCATTGGTCGACCTGTAAGCATTTCATGAGGAGTAAGATGGGTTATGCGGTTAGTTTGAGAACGCATTGCCATTAATGCAACAGGCAAGGCGTCCACCCAAGTCAAACGGTTGTTGCTGTCAGCTATTATCTTAGCAATCTTCGATTTCAGGATCCCGTTAGCTCGTTCCACGGATCCCTGTGACTGGGGATGATACACACAACCAAACTTTTGTTTTATGCACAACAGTTTAAACATTTGCTGGATCACCTGTGAAACAAAATGTGGTCCGTTATCAGATGATATTGTGTCAGGCATGCCAAATCTGGGAAAAACTTCTTTACACAAAAACCGTGCTGCTGCTTTGTGGTCATTATGAGCAGTGGGACATGCTTCTACCCATCTGCTAAACCTACAAACAACCACCAACATATACCTCTTTCCCTGAACCCGAGTTATCATGTCTACGTAATCCATCATCAGATGGCGGAACGGACCGTCTGGCATAGGGATATGTGCTAAGGGTTGAGTAAACATTTTACGCACATTGTACTTAGGGCAATGTGGACATAAGGCCAGTTCTCTGTCTACCATAGGTGTCATATAAGGTGACCACCAAACTGCCTGTAACTTTTGAACAACTTGGGCTCGTGAACAATGATCAGGTCCATGCATTATTTTAATGGCTGTCGGTAATAAGGACAAAGGTAGTACAAAATGTCCTCGAGAACTACGCCACAATCCATCGTGGGGGTGTGTTAACCGAGCCGCCCCCCTTTGTACCCACAGGCGTTTTTCTGCTTCAGATACGTTATTTTGGGCTTCTATTAAGGAGGCCAAATTAGTAATGGGTTCACACTCAGCTACATGAACCATTGGTCCCTGTACTGCTGAACCTGTGGCTTCTTTAGCTGCCTCATCTGCTAAGTTATTTCCAATGGCAATAGGTGTTTTTGCTGTTTGATGAGCAGCACATTTTACAATAGCTAACGCAGATGGAAGTTGCATAGCTTTTATTAGCTCCACTACAGCTTGCCCATGTGTCACTGGGGTGCCATCTGTTCTAACAAACCCTCGTTGTTTCCAGATGCTAGCGTTTATATGGCATACCCCATATCCATATGCACTGTCAGTATAGATTGTCACTCTTTTACCAGTAGCCAATTTACATGCAGCTGTTAATGCTTTTATCTCTGCCAATTGGGCAGAGCAAGGTTGATCTAGACTCATTGATTGTACCTTGGTAAAGGTCCCATCGGGGTTAAGTTGGACTATTCCATATCCAGCTCTATTCCCTGTGTCACCTCTGACGCATGATCCGTCTACGAACAGCGTCAGATCAGATGGGATTGGATGATTGTATAAGTCCTCCCTTACCTTCATGAAGGTGTCCGTCTCCTGGAGACAATCATGGGGCTCACCTTCTGTGGGCAATACCATTCTTGTGGCTGGGTTAATGGTGGTACAACGTTGTATTGTTAAATCAGGTCCTGAAAGCAGAACTTCATAACCTGTTCGACGAGCTTGGGTTATCACAAAGCGTGGGCTGGTGAGCAGTGCATGTAATTGATGTGATGTGTACAGAATAACAGGGTGGCCCATAGTAATAACTGAGGCCTTTTTGTAGGCGAAGGCTGCTGCTGCCAAACCCTGGTAGCAGGGAGGCAGACCTTCTTCGACACCATCTAATTTTGTGCTGTAATAAGAAATTGGCTGTTTACCTGTTGGGGTGTCTTGCATCAATACTGCACATGCATACCCTTGTCGCTCAGCCACATAGAGATGGAATGGTTTGCCATAATCTGGATTGGCCAGAGCAGGAGCAGTTTGGAGATCTTGTTTCAGCAGCTGGAACGCACCCTCTGCCTCATCTGTCCATTGTAATTGAGCCGACTGGTGTCCTTGACCTGCGGCTTTAATCATTGCTCTCAGTGGAGCCGTTTTGATGGCATAATCACACACCCACGGTCTGCTGTAACCTGCCATGCCAAGGAAAGACAACATGTGACCAACAGTCTGAGGTTTGGGCATTTGGGTTATGGCTTCCAGTTGGGACGGTGCAATACACCTCTTGTCCCCACTAAGTTGCCTGCCGAGATACTCCACTGTTTGCTGGCAGAATTGCAATTTTTGTTTACTTACTTTGTGTCCTCCTTCTGCCAAAGCAGTCAACACTGTAATGGAGTCTCTCTCACACTGCTCTTTAGAAACAGAACAAATCAGAATATCATCAACATACATCAACATTGTAGATGGTATGTCAAGGTGATTTAAGTCATTTGCCAGTACACGATTGAAAATTGATGGTGAGTGTACGAAACCCTGTGGTAATCGCGAATATGTATATTGTTGGCCTTTGTACGTAAATGCAAATAAATACTGGGAATCTGGATGGACCGGTACACTGAAGAATGCTGAACACAGATCAATCACAGTAAACCATTTGGTACCTGGAGGTATATTACTCAGTAGTGTGTGTGGGTCGGGTACTACTGGTATTTCTTCTGCTACAATAGCATTAATCAATCTTAGATCATGGACTAATCTATAGTCATTACTGTTGGGCTTTCTGATGGGAAAAATTGGGGTGTTACAGGGGCTTACTGTTGGTTTAAGAACTCCTGCTGTTTCTAATCCTGTAATGATAGGCTGTATTCCTTCTACTGCCTCTCGTTTAAGTGGGTACTGTCTTTGGGAGGGCAATTTAGCATTTGGTTTAATGGTGAATTTGATGGGGTCTGCTGATTTTACTAATCCTACATCTGTCTTACTTTTAGACCATACCTGCTCTGGGACTTGTTCTAATAGGGATTCATGTTCTGCCGCCACTGCCATTTGTCTTTTCCCAGGAACTTTAATGTGTTCTGCAATTACTTCATCAGCTTGTGAATATGAGATCTTGAAAAACAGTCCATCTTTTGACATGCTAATGCAGTCCCATGCTGTAGCAATCCATTCGGTGACTTGCTTGGCTTCTTGAACCATGGGTCCTAGATCATGTGACTCATACTCGTCTGCAATCAGTAATGTGACATGTGGTGCTGAGTTGGTAACCTGGAACCATTCTGCTACATCTTTATCAGGAAATGTGACAACAGCTGCAGCTCCTTGTGGTCCAACCACTATGTCAGCATACTGGATGACAGTTGTTTTGTTATTTATGTCTTCATCCCAGCTTTTCTCGTAGTCTTCATGTGTTTTGCCTTTGTCATAAAACATGGTACAATGGAGAGGAAGAAAAGGTTCTTTAGATTTCTCATAGTGATTCATTATCAGGGGTCTCCATGTTTCCCACTCCAGTTGGAGGAAGGAGGTTGGTGATGTGAGTTTCAGCCAAAATACTTGGTCTTCTGGCTCATGACTTGTTATCTGGGGGGTTATTTGCAGGCCCAGTGGCATCATGTAGGCTTCATTCTTGTCTGTTGCTTCAAAAGAAATTCCATTAGGGGTACATTTAATTTTTGCATTGAGCTGGCACAGCACATCTCTACCCAGCAGATTTATGGGCGTATCTTCTGAGTAAAGTAGTGGTGCATACACAGTCTTTTCACCTATGATCATGGGAACTGGCTTAGTCATGGGTATTATTTGGGTCTTCCCAGAGAAACCTACTGTTCGAATCTTTGATGCTGAGAGAGGCAGGCCAATTCCACTTTTTCCTATACAGGAGTAGGCCGCTCCTGTATCAATCATAAAGCGATGATGGCTGTCATATATTATGACATCAATGGTGGGTTCTGTTTGTGGACGTTGGGTTAATACAGGTAGAATGGCCTCTCCATCAGGTTTCTCTGGGCACCCCTATAGCCAGTACGTGTCTTGTCCCGTTCCATAGGTGGCTGGTCCAGCAGTAGGGGGCTGGGGTCCCATCCATGGGTTAGTGGGGCAGTCTCTTTGCATGTGTCCAACTTGTCCACATCCCCAGCATTGCATTCTCACTCGCTGTTGTCCCATGTCTGGACCGGCCTGTGGCATCTGCTGGTATTGGCCTTGAGGGGGCCTTCTTGGGGCTCCTTGTGGGCCCCTCCATCTTCCCCGCATGGGTGGCCCCCCTCGTCCCCTTCCGAACGTTGCTTGTTGGGGACCTCCTCCTTGGTTTAGATGCACATGAATAGGAGGGACTGGTTGAGGTTGGGTCTGCTGTGGCAGGGCACCTCCCACAGGTGGCGCTGCTGGATACTGCATCTGCTGTGTGGGTGGAGGAATAACAGGAGACACTACTGGTGCTTGTACCACTGCCTCCCCTGTTGGTGCTCCCTCGGTTGGGGGTGTGGCCACCACAGTCAGTGCAGCTTGATGCTTGGGCTTCTCTTTCTCTTTCTTTGCTTTGGACAATTCCCCAATCTGCAGCTGGGTTAGCTTGGTGGCCAGCATCTTGCTTTGGTCCTCAAAGGCCCGTTTCTCGGCCCGATGCATGTTTACATAGTGAATAACATGCTCAGAGAACAGAGGCCAGTCCATCTTCATGAGCCCCACAACTCCGTCCAGTTTGGCTTGTACTTCTTTGGGCATGGCCTCTCTGATGTAGGTTCTGAATAGAGGGCCAGATGTTTTCAGTTCATTCCCATCACTTCCAGTCTCTGTTTTCCATTTCTGTTGGAACCTGTGCAGAAACTGGGCGGGGCTTTCATCATCCTTTAGGCATTCTTGTCTCAGCTTAGTTGGATCACTGCAGGTGGGGTATTTGTTCCTTAAGGCTGCCCACACCTTGGGTCTTATTTGGTTGAATGGTATCTTGTCATACTGGTGTGAGGTCATGACCCTTGGAAGCTGGGCTTCGTCAAACACCTCTCTGGCTGCTGAGTGTCCTGCTGTTTTAATTAGCAGCGCCTTGATGTCTCCAGCTGCCAGATTGATGCCTCCAGTGATTTCTTCCAGCTTTTCTATCCATCTGTCAGCACCATCTGCCAATGGGGTCAGCCTTCCAGCCAGGGTTATCATGTCCATAAATGACCATGGCACGTATCTGTCATCATGAGGTCCTTTAGACAGCAAGGGAGCCATATAGGTCCCTCCTTGATCTTGTTCCGTCTTCTGCTGTCGCATTTTGGACCTGGTCACCATTTGGCTAGGGCCGCTTTTTACTATCTGTAGCCCCACGTCACACTCAGCTGTGAGTGGCTTCCTTTCTTTTGCTGCTGGCCTGCTTTCCTCCTTGAACCCCTCATGGAATGGGTTTGTAGTTGGCAGTATGTCTGAGCCTTCACTGTCCTCCCATTCGGACACATCACCTCCCTCTTCCTCATATTCCATGTCTTTTCCCCCTCTCCTTCCTGCCTCTTCGATCAGAGACAAAGTCCGTGGGCTTGGCAGGTCTGGGTAATCAGTTTTGGCCTCTATTATAAGCTGCTCCGCTTCCATTCTCTTCAATTTTTCCAATTCTTCATCTCGTCTTTTCTTCTCTTTTTGTTTTTCTATTGTCTCTTTTAAATTTTTTAATCGTCTATTTTGTGCTTTCTCTTCCAACTCTTGCTCCTTGAGTCGTACAAATGTTTCCGTTAGTTGCACCAAGTCCTGGTTTATCTCTTTTGCCAGTGATTCAGTTTCTTCCAAAAATAACTCTATCTTGGGATCTGTGTGGCCTTTGTATGTTGACTTGGTCCTAGGCTCTGAGCGGCAGGTGGGGCCTCTTGGGTATGGTAAATGTCTGCGACGTACTGGGGGTAGGGAACGGCTAAGGGTAGATTTTCTCCTTACTTCTGGGGTTTTATCCCATCCGTCATAGTCACCGCTGTAATCATACTCTCCCTGCTGTGTGCTACTCATTTCTTTTTCTGTTTCTTCCTCTTCTTCTAAAGCTAATTTAAGTTGCCCTGTAATCTTTCCCCTGCTGCCTGACTTTATCACAACTGGGTACTGACCTGCTGCACTAGGGTGATAAGGTGGTGGTTTATGATCAGTGTAATCAGGGGCTGTTGGGCTCTTTTGGTGTTCTACTTTGAAATATTGCAGGATGTCTCTCTGTTCAGCATGCCTCTGTTTTTTATGCAAAAGCATCCGGTCCCGTTTTTTATCTTTATTTCTCAATCTTTCTTCAACTTCATCACAGCATGAAGGATCAAAGCTGCCTTCTTTAGGCCAACGATTTTTCCCAGATGTCATCTTATGCCATTTGGTCATGCATTTTTGAATTTTACGTTTATTGGATGGGTGTGTCAATATTACCAATTTGGCTGGCGTCAGCCCGTCAGACTGTTGTTTGCTCATATTGATTCCCATGGCTACTAGCAGTCACTCAACCGTCAGGTCCGTGCTTATTCACCAGTCTTTGTAATCCTCAGTTAATTTTTATCTTAACTGGTTCTGCTCTCTTCAATACAGATCGTGTTTATTTTCTTTTAGTTTCTTTCTAGTTAATTTACTTCCTAAATTTAGATCTTTTCAATTTTGAGATAAAATCTTTAATAAAACAAATTTGTAATGTTATTTTGCACTTTCACTAATTCTATACTTTATATATTTTACTTTATGTAGACTATAGTTTGTAATAATATATACTTATAATATCTTTATCTTATAAAGCTTCCAATTTCTTCCAATCTTATTTAGGAATTTTGTTAATTTATTTCATTCTCATAACTCTTGTGTTTTTTCAGTTATCAATTTTGTTTTCCAATCCTTATTAATTTTCAGGTTATTCTTTTTAACTATATTCTGTACTAATTACTTCTATTAATTTATTATTATATCTTTAAGCTTTATCTATATTATAATCTTTATTTATTAATATCACCCACCCCTTACTTCCCCTCAGTTACTCAACTCTTTCACTCTACACACTAACACAGACACACAAGACAAATGATTATATATATATTTACAGTGCACTTCTTCCTTCCTCACTGTTTCCTACAGTGGCATCTACGTTTTTCCCTGCTGCCCCGGCTGCACCCAGATAACTGGAAATGCATAGACGTCCTCCGGATGGTCGAGCGGTACTATTCTCCGATTATCGCTTAACCGGTAATATTCTGGCTATCCCTTAGCCTGGCTATCGCTTAGCCTCTCAATACCTTTTCCTCACTGTTTCCTACAGTGGCACATATTCCAATACCTTAATACTACTTAAGCCGTCTCGTGGAGCACCCTGACTACCTTAGTCACTGATACCCTCACGTAACACGCGTACACTATTGGTTCCGGATTTATGGCTTCCACAGACTATGTATCAATCTGTCCCTTTACCAATCATCCGCTCAGAACAACCCGTGTTAAGCTTAACTTATTTACAAAATAATTTAAACACAGAACAGTTTAACACAAACATTAATAACACTTAAAACATACATTCATACATACCTGGACCCTTCCTCAGCTTAATCTGCCTTTATATACTCTTATATAAATTCTTATCAAATTTGGAAATTACTTTATTAAATTTGGAAAACTAGGTTCTTTTTAGGAGAGCTTTGTGACGCCTGACACTCACAAGCAGTAGCCGGAGGCCGGTTCCCCACTAATTTAGAAAATTAAAACGAATTGACTCACCTTTAATGGTGAATTATGGGCCCTTGGGGTTCCACGCTCTCCAGCTGGTGCCTGCAGATCGTCCGACGTCCCCTTTTTGCTTTCCTCCTGCAGCTGGCTCGCCAATTATGTCGTCTATAATTCTCTTCTTGACGACTTAAAATTGAAGCTAAGTTTTATAAAAATTCAAAGTTCTTAAAAAGCAGAAAAAGTCTCAAACAAAGATCAAAAAATTTAGGCAGAGGCAGCTGAGTCCGGGTCCAGTGTGTTTATTGCTAAACACAACACATTCACACTGAGCTGGTCACCGGTGAGCCGAAGCTGAACAAATGGTGAACACAGCTCCCTTTTATACATTTCTTATCGGTGGAAAACCCCCTTCAGAACATATTTCAGTCTTTGGTAAAGGTCACATTGATATTTATCTGCAAAACACGGTGACATTCATAGACACATCTCATTCTTGTGAGAGCAATCTCTCAGGCCATGAAAACATCTGGTGCATTCAAATCAGAAACTTATGACGGTTTAGTCACAAACATGTCAGAACACATCTTTCCCTTGCTTCAAGCCATGTCAGTCTGGCCTACTGCTCCCCCCTCGTGTCTTAGTCAAAGCATCACCCTTTCTGGGACCATTACCGCTCCGTGTGCCTTGAAAATAACAACTCTTTTTGTATGGCCAAATTTTGCTGAGCTGGGCAACCTTGAGATGTCAAATATTTCATTTTTATTGAGTGTGCTTTCTTATCACTAAGGGGCCTCAACCCTGCGTTGTCCTGCAGATTCCACTCCTTTTGGACCAGGTGCACACTCACTGCTCTGTTTTTCTCCTTTTTGGCCTTGAATGGCTCTCACTGCTCTGTTTTTCTCATTTTGGCCTTGAATTGCTCTTATAACAGTATTTGGGAAAACAACTTTAAACTTATAAAACATTAACTTTATTTTATCTTATGATTAGTGCAGATTAATACACAACATTTACATATTGATTTAACTATACAGGTGCTGGTCATAAAATTAGAATATCATGAAAAAGTAGATTGATTTCAGTAATTCCATTTAAAAAGTGAAACTTGTATATTATATTCATACATTACATACAAACTCATATATTTCAGATGTTTATTTTGTTTAATTTTGATGATTACAAATGACAACAAATGAAAATCTCAAATTCATCATATCAGAAAATTAGAATATTGTGAAAAGGTTCAAAATTGATGGCCCCTGGTGCCACACTCTAATCAGCTAATTAACTCAAACCACCTGCAAAAGCCTTTAAATGGTCTTTCAGTCTAGTTCTATAGGCTACACAATCATGGGGAAGACTGCTGACTTGACAGTTGTCCAAAAGACGACCATCGACACCTTGCACAAGGAGGGCAAGACACAAAAGGTCATCGCTAAAGAGGCTGGCTGTTCACAGAGCTCAGTGTCCAAGCACATTAATAGAGAGGCGAAGGGAAGGAAAAGATGTGGTCGAAAAAAGTGTACAAGCAAGAGAGATAACCGCACCCTGGAGAGGATTGTGAAACAAAACCCCTTCAAAAATGTGGGGGAGATTCACAAAGAGTGGACTGCAGCTGGAGTGAGTGCTTCAAGAACCACCACACACAGACGTATGAAAGACATGGGTTTCTGCTGTCGCATTCCTTGTGTCAAGCCACTCTTGAACCACAGACAGCGTCAGAAGCGTCTAAAGAGAAACAGGACTGCACTGCTGGTGAGTGGTCCAAAGTCATGTTCTCTGATGAAAGTAAATTTTGCATTTCCTTTGGAAATCAAGGTCCCAGAGTCTGGAGGAAAAGAAGAGAGGCACTTCATCCACGTTGCTTGAAGTCCAGTGTAAAGTTTCCACAGTCAGTGATGGTTTGGGGTGCCATGTCATCTGCTGGTGTTGGTCCATTGTGTTTTCTGAGGTCCAGGGTCAACGCAGCCACATACCAGGAAGTTTTAGAGCACTTCATGCTTCCTGCAGCTGACCAACTTTTTGGAGATGCAGATTTCATTTTCCAACAGGACTTGGCACCTGCACACAGTGCCAAAGCTACCAGTACCTGGTTGAAGGACCATGGTATCCCTGTTCTTAATTGGCCAGCAAACTCTCCTGACCTTAACCCCATAGAAAATCTATGGGGTATTGTGAAGAAGAAGATGCAATACACCAGACCCAACAATTCAGAAGAGCTAAAAGCCACTATTAGAGCAACCTGGGCTATCATAACACCTGAGCAGTGCCACAGACTGATCGACTCCATGCCACGCCGCATTGCTGCAGTAATACAGGCCAAAGGAGGCCCAACTAAATACTGAGTGCTGTACATGCTCATACTTTTCATGTTCATACTTTTCAGTTGGCCAACATTTCTATAAATCCTTTGTTTTTATTGGTCTTCAGTAATATTCTAATTTTCTGATATGATGAATTTGAGATTTTCATTTGTTGTCATTTGTAATCATCAAAATTAAACAAAATAAACATCTGAAATATATGAGTTTGTATGTAATGTATGAATATAATATACAAGTTTCACTTTTTAAATGGAATTACTGAAATCAATCTACTTTTTCATGATATTCTAATTTTATGACCAGCACCTGTAGATCTCCCATGATTTGTGGCATCAAAAAAACCTTTTAGTGTTGAGAAACACTAAAGGTTAGCTGATAGTGGGTAAATTTATCTAGAGTGTGATTTCTTTACAAAAATAACAGTAATAATAGTGGAGGAAATCCCGATATTTGAGATATGTAAAGAATCCATACACCAGTATCACATTGATGAACCTGCAGTTCATGCTCAGTTGTACTGGAAAACAGCAGTAGATGAAAGCAGCTTCAGCTCAGATTCATTCCTCCTGCTGGGCGCCGCGTTCTCAGTGCTGGACACTGCGATCAGAGATTCTTTTTTCCAACTTATCCTCCTGATTTCCTTCTAATGTACAGAAATGCGGCTTTAAAGAGTAAACAGCTCACTCAATATCAAAATAATCTTTATTGGAAGTATCTAAACATTGCAACAGAAACATTTAATTTTGAAAAATAACACAGCAGGGTTACAATTACAATCTTTTATCAAACACAGGGTATTGTTCAAACACATTTCTGAGAAATTTGATAGTTGTTATCCTGGTATGGTATCTGACCAATGATGAAAGTGGTGGTTATCAAGTAGTTCTGGTGTGGTTAAGGCACGTTTTGGGTCTGAAATATTTGATAAAAAATATTTATACAATTAAATCCTGTCCTATAAACCTGCAGACCTTTTTTTCCTTGTATCATTTACATCATTTAAGCAGGATTCTTTACAGCTGAAAAGTTTTAATCCTTTTAATATCCAGCATACGGTATATACACAACTGTAAAAATAGGAAAATCTTAGAAGCACGTCCACAAAGATTAAAGAACACAGAAAAAAAACAAATATTAAGTTTCAGTAAAAACCAGTATACTGGATAAGAGGAGCGTCCACAAAAAAGATGTTAAGTACATGAGTATCAAACCAAGTGCTTTCTGTAGATACCTGTCAGCTCATCCCCGAGACTTTGGTTTAAAAAAAAAAAAACAGATCAACCAAAAGTTAAAAAACCTTTTAGTTTCAAGGATGAACTGAATGTCATCTACGCCGAAGGGAAAGTGCGGCAGAGGAATGGCAAGAAAAAAAAACTGTGGTTGAGGGTAAACCTGACCAGAAATGATTCTGTACATGTCAACATTGTTTCCATGTCGACTGATGCTTTTATTAAAGACACTCAAATAAAAAACCTTACAAAACTGCAATATCAGCAGGTTTTCATCTGTGTCAGAGATAATAATCCTTCCTTCAAACATGTTCAATGAAGTCTGTGTGAAACATGTCTCAGAAGACAGACATCTCACCTGGTCCGAGTCGCCACAACACTGCACCCCTAAAAGACCTCCCGGACATTAGTCCTGCTTCACCTCCTCTGAGACCACAGGCAGAACCACATGGGAGATTCGGCTCCACAGACCTCCAAACTTGTTGTTGTCCATTTCATTGAAGCTGGCGTCGCTTGTGGAGCCCACCAGCTTGGTCTGAACATAGTTCAGGACTGTCTCCTCTACATCCTTCAGGCTCAGGTCGCTGCTGATCTCATCTTGAGGAAGCAGCACTGTAAGCAATATGAACACCTGCTTGTAGGCAGCCGTTTCGTGGTCACAGTAACGGTATAAAATGAGGGTGGAGCCTGGAGGCAGCTCCTCAAAGCGATGAATGATCGCCGCTGGTTTATCTCCCTCAAAAGCTGCCTTCAGCTGGTTGTCGATGTCCAGCTTTACCTCATCGCCTCCCTGGCCAGCTTTACTCGCCCCGTCAATGAAGAGCACTGAACCATTGAGGGCGAACGAGTAGGTAGAGGCCAGGTCCTGAGCCAGTGACCTCAGAGTCCCCTCTGCTTTGCGGCCTGCAGCAAGGACCAGACTTACTGGCTCTGTTGGGTCCGCTGTTCCAAGGTGCTTCTCCAAATGGATCTTGGTTCTCTTCCACAGCTCAGCGCGCTGACTTGGAAACTGCGACTGGAGAAGTGTCAGGCGGTGGGAAAACTCACCTGGCATCACTTCTCTGGATCGCTGCCCTCTTCCTCCAGCTATTTTACTTTGGAGCACAGGGAGAAACCTGTAAACCAGCAGGGCGACGGAGCTGAGCAGCACCACGAAAACCAAGCGCCATAAGTACCAACCAAAACCTGCAAACACAGGAGCATGTTTTTAATTAACAGAAGCAAATTGGTAAGAAATACAAGCACAGGGAAAATGTTAATAAGTTGTTACCTCTACAGGACTTTCCAGAACTTTTCTTGGTCTCTGCACTTTTCTTTGTTGCATCTAAGTAGAAACATTTGGTGTCAGTCTGAAAAACATTGTCCTGTCATGAGATAATCCTCTTTTTTTATTTAAGATAAGATACCTGTTTTTTTCAGATGATTGGCTTCTTTTTGTGCTGCAATGTTGTTTACAAAAGGTCTTCCTGTGCGCATTTTCTCTGAGGCTTGATAAGCATTTTGGGGCATTTGTACAGTTCTTCGTACGTCCAAAGATGACGAGGCTTTGTTTTTCACACAAAAAAAAAACACATTAACATGTACTTATAGAGACTTTGTTGTCTTAAACTGACCTATAGAAAAAACTGTCATACCTGCACTCCTTGCTTTAGCCTCCATTTTTCTCTTATACTCATCCATGCTGGACTTCAGGTTGTCAGGTCTCTTCTCTGATTGTCTGATCAGTGACAGAGCCTCTTTGGTTGATGGAGGTGCTTTTACTTCTACTTTAAATGAAAGCAAACACCAACAGGATTTTTTTTATCCCCAAGTATCATATTAACCAGATAAACAGTATATGTGGAAGAATAAACAGCCCAAACATGTTTCTCAATAAAGCATACTTGCGGTCTATTTACTACCTCTCTGGAGGGCAGTAGGTCCTGAGGATCGAGTTTAAAAAGCACTGTTATTGAGTAGTTACATTATTTTTTACATTTAAAGGTATAGTGTTGGGGTGGATCATCTAAATAAGTGGTCCTCCTAATTGTCAATCATTCTGGTGCTATGTTTACTTAAGGCCGTCCTATGTGCTCGTCCCCGTTTTCACTTACCGGTAGTGAGTATTAGCCTTGTGAGACCATCCTGATCTCGCGAGCTTTCAAGGTTTCACTCGCAAATCAGTCTGGAGACTCTCCGTTAAAGAAAATTTGGAGCCGTTCACCAAACGAACGTCCAATCAGCGTTGGCTTTGAGGCGGGTTGAGGTGTGACGAGAAGCACGACAGTTCAGTCTAAAGAACATGGCGGCTTCAGCCGATGAAACTAGCGTTAGCGTGGCTATTGAGCAAGTTTTATCGGAATAACAGAATATTTCTTCACTGAAAGAAGAGCAAAACACTGCTCTGGAGGCTTTTCTCAGAGAAAAAAGATGTTTTTTCTCTTCTCCCGACTGGTTTCAGCAAGAGTAGCCTGGCTTGTGGTTGTGTTTTCGTCGTCGCTCTGTTAGTACGTCATATGCTTCGTTGATCTGATTGGTTTATTTGGCCCTTCTATCACCAACATAGGCCAATCAGCTAACCAGTATTTTTGCCCCTTCGCAAAATTACTTCAACGGAAGGTTTCCAGATGGATATGCGGAGCAAATCCATCTGGCGGAGTCAGGTTAGGTGAGTATGACATAGTGGAAAAACTGCAAATCTTCTTTTGGAAAGTAAGCCTGTATGAGTGATGCAAACAGCAACTTTAAACAGAGTGTGCACAAGGAGAAATAGGCTCATCCATGCTCTTGCACGGGTTTGGGTACAGAGTTGTGCATGTGCATTTTTCCTTTGAAGTGGAGAGGGCAGGTCTTTTCAAAAATTCCTGGGAATCCTCCTCTAGACCTTAAACAAACACATAAGGTGTATTTGTAAAAAAAAAAAAAAAAAAAAACATACCGGTATTGCTAATACCAGACTGTTTGTTAATCAGTATCAGATCTTTAAGGAAACTGGTGGCATTGAAAGAAAATGGGTAAGTGATTTAAGTGGTAGAATCTGTTGATTTTGATATAAAACAATTTAATGAAAGAAATATTATTTAGGATTTCAAATAGAGATTCTGCTGTCAGCGCTCGATATCTCAATCCAAGGTCAGATCAAAAGTTGAGCTCCAACTATGTACATCAGCTCAACTCAGAGCTTCCTTGGCTGAGAATAAACGTAAATTTAATGCTTAGTTTTACATTTTTAAAAGATTTGAAACAATCTAAAAAAAAAAAAAAAAAAAAAAAAAAATTATTTCACAATGGAATAACAGGGTACTGTGTGAGGAATTTTTGAGAGAAGAGATTATATAATACCATTTCAAATAAGGCTGCATCATAGCAAAAAGGTGGAGAAAGTGTGGCTCTGTGAATACCTCCTCGATGCACTGTACACAAAATTATGAACCAGTTTCATCCTACTTTCTTTTACAGAGAATGAAATTACAAAAATCTTCTAACCTTTTTTGGATTTCTTTCCTTGTGACTCCTCATATGGAGGCTCTCTTCTCTGGAAGGAATTGATGAGGACAACACGAGGCGAAAGATTCACATCTCCCAAGCTGTCTGTTTTGCACAGAGAAAAAAACAGAAATATTGATTTACATAACTAATGACATACTCGGAGGAGCTTAAAAGCAATCTGTGGTAAATATGAACATTCTCAGTACATCTATAGCTTATATTCTAACTTTGTTGTATGGAGCAGCAGCTTGACCAAAGAAAACCACACAAACAGAATGGAAAACTGTTGGTATTTCACCGGTGGATCAAAATGAAAAAATAATAATAATAATCAAAATCTAAATAGCTTGAAGGATTTATTTCAGTGTTTTGATCTGTCAAGGTAAGATTAAAACAATCTTAAAGGTGATAGCTACAAGTTTAACTCCTCACGAGTGGTAAGTGGCACTCGCCCGCTCTCGTTGCCTGCTGTTTGCCATCCATTTGCTAAGTCTGCTAATGCTAACATTTAACTCTCCTGTCCAGAATAAAAGCAGGAACCTCTGAATGGCTTCTGAGTCCATTTTCTTCCTTAAACTAGCATCAATGATTAAACCATAGCTGCTGTTCATCTTCATTTTGCTTCCTTTTTTTGGCATGAATCTAAGAAATTTAACGGCGATAAGTATCCATTTTTAATCTTTATTATGGAACTATTAGGATCTGATGACACCTGAGTTCTGTGACCTTAACCTACTCCTCATTATCAACTTTGGAACTGCAATCAAATGTAAGTTGTTGTTTGTTTTTTTTGGACACAATTTATTAAAAAATATTTTAATATTATTTTTTTGTAAAATTTATAATACAATTTTACTCCAGACTAAACATTCTATAGATGTATTATATTTAACATTTTTTTTTTATAATTTTGATTTAAAAAACCAAATTGTCTCTTTAACCTTTCCTTTTTGCAAGGTTTTGCAACTGAAATATTTAAAATTCACTGATGGGATGGTGTTTTATGCAACAAATGAAATGTTTTTACATATTTGCAGCCGCTACCTTTAAATATTTTTGGTTGACTGCTTTCTTTTGACGGATCCTCGGCTGTATCCATTTCCAGGTCTTGGTCGTCCTCCTCTTCATTGACTGGTTCCTGAAACTCCATGTTGTCATCATTACGTTTGTCACCATCTCCTTCCTTAGAGTTCCAGCGCTGCTTCTTTGTCGGAGACTCTGTTGCCCAAAAAAGTAAAGACCTGCTTAAGCATTGTAATACACAGTGTGTGTTGTTTCTAAACTTGAGGAAAGAATATTAACTTAAGAGCATCCTACCTTCATCATCCAAGCCATTCTCCAAACCTTTAGCACCTTTAGCTGCAGATGGAGGTTGACGTTCCATTGTTTTTCTGGTCCGTTTTAGAGGACCTCTAGGGGTTGGTTCAACACTTAGTACTGTAAAGGAAAAAAAGGCACCTCTTTTAGGTTACAAGGTACAAACATGGCCTTGCCTATGGTGACCTGTATTGTATCTAGGATCCAATTTTCCAGTACTATATTATAATACTTTAACGCATTACTCTTTTAATTTATGATTAAAGGTAATATTAATGTAAAGTAATAGAATAAAAATCCCAGACAACATGAATATCAATACTAGAGGGAACAGTGATCTTTATAGTAATTCTTAGAAGTGTAAAGTTCCCTAAATTGATTTCCCTATGATGTAAGGCTGTTGACCAGACTAGGCCTCATGTCCTCTTTTTCATCACGGGTCAATCTTTAGTATCTGCAACCATAGACAGGGTCTGTAGGACTCAAAAAGCGACATAAGTTTGGATTTTGGGATTAGTTTTGATACTGCATTAAATAACAAATACACAAGAATACTCCAAGTCCCCCCCACCAACTAGATAATTTACATACTTGTATAGTTGGCTCAACTTTACTGTTTCAATGGAAAATCTGCAAAGTGTTTACAGCAGAGCACAAAAACAGATTTGGTCACATCTTAAAAACCAGAGAAAATGAAATGCAGATGAAAGTAGATTGTGGTTAATTTATATTCCTGTTATGGATGTAACAGTAGATCTTCCTCTGTGTTATGTAAACAAAGGCTTGTTCGCCTATTTAAAAAAACAAAACAAAACAACTATCTTCAAATATTATAAGCAAAAAAAATATTACTATAATATAACTATTATTTTTCTTTTAATAAATTAATTCTGAGATACCTTTCTTTGAGAGAATATATGGATAATTGTCCAACTATCAAATAAGGTATGTCCCAGGAGGAAATTAGAATAACAATTTTTTTATTCATGCTGCACTAAATAAACACGGAAAAATTTACAAAGAAAGTGTTGGATGAATCACTATTTACATTATAGATATATTGTTTTATATTGAGTGTTTTTGCTATTCATAGCATTATAGTTATTCAGTATCAGTGTCATTTAAGTTACTAATATCGTTATTTTGCTAGTATTAGATTGAATTAGTATGGTAATGATAATAAAAATTACACTGACGAAAACAATTAGCTTCCTATAATTTCACCTATTCATAGATGATTACTGCTGGAAAACAAAACCGAAAATGAACTTAAAACAAATCAATAAAAATACACATTCAAACTATTTAACATAGAACTATTTATTATCGAGTAGATAACGTGGGGTTAAAGTAATTCTAACACATTTTATATAACTTTCAACAGCATTAGAGTTAAACAGCTAAGCTAGCTAATGAGCATCACTGTCACTTTGCTCACCTTTCATCGTATGCCTTCCCGACCGCCTTAACGTGCCCGATGCCTTGTTTTTAGCTTTGTCTGAATCCATTGCCGATCTAAAATAGAACGAGTGTCGCCGAAAATTAAAATAAAAGTTTAAACACAAAAGCAAAACATCCTGACGCAGAAAGAACGCGGCAGCAGTGCACAAACTTCCCCTTTTGGTTACTGGGGAAACGTTTTAAGTCAGGACTCTGGACCCGTTGAATTCTATAGTATTTCTCTTCCGGACTGGAAACAAGGATTATGTTGTTGGTTCCGCTCTGGAACTAAACAGTTGCGAGTGAAACTTATTAAAAGAGAAAGAAGCTACAAGATTAATAGACATGATATCGGTCGGCTATTTTCCATAAGCTGGTAATCGTGGATAGTATATATTTACCATGAATATATATATTTTAATAAGATAATGGATTTTCTGCTACGTTAAGGCTTTCTGATAACTGACGAAATCAACTAGCTTGGCTAACATTAGCTAATCTTAACTCAAGCTACCTGGGTCAAATTATTTTTCTCTAATTTAACATTTTCTTAGATTCTAGCTGGCAACATTTGCCTACAGCGTTTTATCGGATGTGTGCTTTGTATAAAACCCCACGATTGAAGTTAATAACTGCACTTTTATTCGCAGTTTCTTAGCAGTTCACCTAGCTGGCCGAGAATTAGCTACCATGTATCATGTTGTAACAAACCCGAACAGCTTAAACAAAAATACTTTAATTATGTTTCGCACTAAAAATTTTCTTAATCGCTATAAATGAGCACATTTGTCAAATGCTGTATATTTTCACAGTTTCGTTAATACTTCGTTATTGCAAGCTGAAGCTTGACAGATGTCACGTTTTAAAACGTCATTGTGAACTTTAACCCTTTAATGACCAACTGTTCAAAACCACAATAATCTTCTCCTGTTATATTTGTTCATATATCCCGCAGTGAGTGAAGAGGTGCTGTCCAAAAAACATGGAAGGAGAACAGAAAGCAGACTGTCAGCAGCCAGATGGCAATGCAGAAACCTCTGTTAAACCCACAGGTATGATCTGAACTGATTTAATGTATTTCTAAGTTATTAAGTTTAGATCTCTGATTTATGCTGTAAATATTCACCTTCTTCACCTGGAAAACATATTAATGAGTCTCACTTAACTTATATGTGGATCCAATAGCTTTTATAAATTGTACAGTTTGTGTTTTTTTTAATGGGCAACTGTTTCATTTAGGAGAAGATGTCACGGAACAAAACCCATCGACTTCACAAACGTTAGGAAGCGAAAGAGAGGAAGTTGTAAATGACATTAAAGTTGGAATGAATGAAGGGTCTGCAGCCACCGACGGCACAAACAGTAATAAAGAGGAAGGTGGGTTTTATACATTTAAAACTTAATTAATTTTTTTTAAGTTTCTGGTTTGAAGTAGAAAACCTCTCTCTCCTTTTTTGTTGAGCATTTTTTTCACCCTTATCCATTTCCTCCGCTTTTAAAGAAACCCTATTGCCAAAACAGTCTAACGAAGAAATTGAGGATCATAGGATAGAATCCAAAGAGTGCTTTACAATAAAGACCACACATGAAATAAGACAGATAAAAACCTCATACAAAATGAAGCTAGATAAAAGGTAATCTAAATTAATTGCTCTTTAGTAGCTGGACAGATTTAAGATGCTACAAATAGGAAGGCAGAACAAACCACAGTCTTGGAGCCACTGCTTTATAGGACATATACATTCTGGTTTTAGAATCATTTAAAGTACCCATTACCAGCCTTTCACTAGAGGGTCTTAAAATATTTGTCAAGTTCAATTAACGTGCTGTCACAACCTGTTATAATAAAGATTAAAAACAATCTGTTCTGTTCTCCAGTACACAGTAAATACTAAGTGTCTGTTTCACTGTACAGTTGTTTTCCATAATGCTGTTATCACACATCAGTGTGCTCTCACTGATATCAAGTTCAGCTAAATACCTGTTAAAGAAGTCTGTGTACTGCTGCAAATGTGATAACGGCTAAGGTTCTGGAGGTATGTGATGGATTGTGAGAAGAAACGGTTTCACTCATGGTCAAAATAACATTCTGAATATGAAAGGTACGCAGTCTAAGAACCCTCTCCCTGTAAATATTTAATTCTCTATAAATTAATGCCGCTCCTTCTTCAATTGGATCCTCGTGCTATTATGGTGTTGCTAACATCTAATATTTCTAATGGACTTAGTGAATGTAGTGAATGGTTTCCTTTTTATTGGTCGCACAATACTCCTAATTTAGGAAATAAAACAGCATGATTGGCTTTAAGGAGAGTGGAGACAAAGGACACTTTTAGTGTATTGATGAAAACTTGCTCCCAACCAGGTTAGTTCTGGGGAGAATGTCACTACGGTAACAGAGACAGAGATTGAGTAGACTCTCTATGTGAAACGTCGGTTTCCCTGATTTCAGGTTTAGAAAACAGTCTTCACTGAACCTGCTTTGTGAAATGGGCCTCTGAAGGCCCGACCCAAGCAGAAGAGAAGGAGTGAAAATGCATTAACATGTTTACACGTGGAAGGAAAAACAAAACCTGAATTATTTGATCTGACAAATATTAATCTAATTAGTCTGCTCAGAATATGACTTAGATGGATCGTACAACTTGCTTTGTTTTCTGTTGTTGCAGAGTCAAAACCAGCAGAAGGTTCACTGAAAACAGACGTCCACAATAATGATGAAGCCGATGACAAACAAGGCGATTTCAGAGGAGAGGCACCAGAGACTGAGAAGCCAGAGGATAAAATGCCTGACAAATATCCCAGTAAAAGTATGATATAGAATCCTTTTAATGTATTTTTACAGTTAGAAAGATCAAACTGTCTCTGCTTCTATTTGTTTTTTTTGTTTTTTTTATTGACAAGCTTTGAGTCCTTTTTGTTTCAGCGTAAAAGTTCCTGGGAGGCCTTAAGTCTAGATTCATTCAAGCATTTTTTTAGAGTCTCTATACTCCATTTAACAATCAATAAATTACTAAAATAGTTGACGTTTATTACAATAATTGATTAATCTGATTAATATTTTTTAGCCCTGGATGCAGTATACTTATGATCTGTGTTCTCAAATAATGCAGAAAACAATTATTTCACTTGGATTGGAGTCTTTACATTTACTAGAGCACAATATTTTACTATGAAATCATTATTTTATATCTCAAATCTGACAGTAAAGAAGTTATTATGCAAAAACAAGTTCCACTTGATTGTAGTCCAGATGGAGATTTAAGAGTATTTAAGAAATCTAAGTTCTTTGGTATGCACTAAACATATGCCTAAATTTTTTTCACTTGTAAAAAAAGAAATGTGCTTAATTTTGTTTTGGACAGTAACAGCCACACCTGCAGACGGGGAGAGTCCAAAGACCTTAGATAATGAGGAGACACCAGGAGGTGGGTGTCAGGAAATTCAACCTAAATGCCTTTGATCAGATTTGGATCAGAAAAGAGGATTTTTTTTTTTTATAAAAAATTAATAAAGAAAGAAAAGATTAACTTTCTTTGTCCTTATAAATTTAAACAAGTGGTCAAAATATAACCCTTGTTGTTATTTTTTGTTTTGCAGATGAAGATTTAGCTAAAGGTGATAGCTTACTGACTATGGACAAGAACTCCTGTCAACAAGCTATTGAGGAAAGGCAGGACAATTCCACAGGAGACTCATTAAAGCAGGAGGTTTCTACTGGTAATTGTCTCTTGCTTCACTCTAAGTGTTACCATATGTCCATATTTCTCAGTACTCCATTTTCTAATAATCTCTCTATAAAAACCTAGTGTTTAAAAATGTTTGTATGAAAATGTATATTATCTCTGTTAATATTAAACTCTTCTATCTATAGTCTGCTCAGGTTTAAAGTCTCAGGAGGACCCTTCAAAAGAAGAAAAAGAAGAAGAGAACGAGCTGATAAAAAAGGATGTAAAAACCATTTGTTCTGCAGCAACACAGGCTGATCCTGCACAAGACACTGGAGCCCTTGGAGGTAGTCTTCTGATTGTTTAATGATTTTGCTTTAATTTTAAATATTACTTGTTTTGTTTTGTTTTTTTGTTTTTTTTATTAACAAGCTTTTGAGTCCTTTATGTTCGAGCGTAACAGTTCCTGGAAGGCCTTAAGTCTAGATTCAGAGATTCTAATATTTGTCCTTTAAAAGCCTTTACAAAGTCAGAAACTGCATTTGAAAGTTTGTCCTTCATTGATGCTCTGGATTTGATTTAGAAATTATTTTGCAGCATTGATTTATTCTTTTATTTTTAGCTTTGCAACATCAGTAGACTTTGATCAAAAGCTTCACAAAATTGATTGATGCCTCTTGGCAGCAGAAAGTAAAAGTCGCAGTTAGGGCTGCATGTAACGATTATTTTGCAAATCGATTAGTCTGTAGATTATTATTTCGATTAATAATCAGACAACCAAAGGTTCCTTAAAGGAGATTTTTTTTTTTTTTTACTAAATTAAACCAGGTGAAATTAAAATGTTTCCTCTTGAGTTCTGTAAGAACATATTCACAAAGTTTTCTTTTTTTTTATCTTGAATGCAAAAGTTTACAGATCTTTTTTACAATTTTGATATAATTGCTGCTCTAAGTCGGTTTCTCTGTCAGCTTAAAGCATTTTTTAGAGTCTCTATACTCCATTTAACAATCAATCAATTACTAAAATAGTTGACGATTATTTCAATAATTGATTAATCCGATTAATATTTTTTAGCCCTGGATGCAGTATATTTATGATCTGTGTTCTCAAATGATGCAGAAAGCAACTATTTCACTTGGATTGGAGTCTTTACATTTACTTGAGCACAATGTTTTACTATAAAATCATTATTTTAGATCTCAAATCTGACAGTAAAGAAGTTATGATGTAAAACAAAAGAGACTCATTAAAGCAGGAGGAATCTACTGGTAATTGTCTCTTGCTTCACTTGCTGCGGATTTGATTTAGAAATTATTTTGCAGCATTGATTTATTCTTTTATTTTTAGCTTTGCAGCATCAGTAGACTTTGATCAAAAGCTTCACAAAATTAATTGATGCCTCTTGGCTTAGGGCTGCATCTAACGATTATTTATTTTGTAAATCCATTAAGCTGTAGATTATTATTTCGAATAATAATCGGACAACCAAAGGTTCCTTAAAGGAGTTTTTTTTTTTTTTTTTACTAAATTAAACCAGGTGAAACTAAAATGTTTCGTCTTGAGAAGTTCTGGATAGAATATATTGACAGAGAAATTTTATTTTTTTGTATCTTAAATGCAAAATGTTTACAGATTTTTTTTACAATTTTGATATAATTGCTGCTCTAAAATATAACCTTTGTTGTTATTTTTTGTTTTGCAGATGTAGATTTAGCTAAAGGTGATAGCTTACTGACTATGGACAAGAACTCCTGTCAATCAGTTATTGATGAAAGTCAGGACAATTCCACAGGAGACTTATTAAAGGAGGAGGAATCAACTGGTAATCGTCTGTTACTTCACTCCAATTGTTACAATATGTCCATATTTCTCACAGTACTCTATTTCTATAAAGCTCTCTATAAAAACAGACTGTTTAAAAATGTGTTGTCTCTGTTTTTATTCATCACTCTACTTCTATTGTCTGGTCAGATGGTAGAAGAACCTCACACATGTCTCAGGAGGAACCAGGACGAAATGCAGATATAGAAACCATTGGTCCCATTACACAGGCTGAACCTTCAGCTGACACTGGAACCATTGGAGGTAAACAATGATGGTATCCTATAGCCAGTGTATTTTGATAACTTGTTTTGTTATATACGTTTTAAAAAAAATAACAGTCTTATAAAATACATTTTTAGATAATTCCAACCTTCTTTTCACAGGAGGTTTGAAATTATTGATGTCGGTGGCTCTAGTTTCTCTTGTTGCCATCTTGGTACAGCATCTCCTCCAACCTAAACCCACAATTCAGAAGAAGGATTTGCCAAAAGTGGACATCTTCCTTAAGCAGATGGAGAAAGTAAAGACGAGGTTTCCTAATCAGCGAGCCGAGCTGTGGAGCAGGAGTGTGATCCACCTGAAGAGGCACCTCCAGACCAGCCAGCCCACAGAGCCGGTTAGCCTGATCCTGACGTCAGGTTTTAGAGCTGAGAACACCATGCGCTGCCTGGCTCAGGACGTGGCCTCTGCCTTTTCCGCCGCCCTCAACGCCTCCGTCCTCCACATTGACGGGGCCAGTACAGCCAGCCAAGACAGCGACCAGGTCAAACTGGACATTGACAGGAAGCTGCAGGGAGCTTTTGAAGGAGACAAACCTGTAGCCGTGATCCACCGCCTGGAGGAGCTGCCTCCGGGCTCCACGCTCATTTTCTACCGCTACTGTGATCACGAGACTGCTGCCTACAAGAACACCCTTCTGATCTTTACAGTGCTGCTGGGCGAGGAAGAAGAGATCCCAGCTGAGATGCGTTTGAGCATCGTGGAGGAGATGGTGGACGACTACCTGAAAAAGAGGTTTCTTTCTCATGGCCAGCCAGTGTCTTTCGACAGGATGGATCTCAACAAATATGGTGGACTGTGGAGCCGCATCTCTCACCTCATCCTTCCGGTGGTGGTAGAGGAAAGAATAGAGCATAAAGGATGCTAAAGCCTCAGTCAGTGCAGACATCTGAGAAATATACCCTGCTGCTCTTAACATTGGTTTTAAAGATCCAAATGTTTCTTAAAACGATTTTATTGACCCCCAGTCAAACGTCAAGAGTCGTTAGGAGGTTGGACATCTGTGAGAATTGTACATTTTATGAAGACGTTTGTGACAAAAAGGCTATTGCACTTTAATATTTTAATTCTTTAATTAAATTATCAGTGGATTGGAAAATGTAGATTGGGCGTTAAAATGGTGGGATTTTAAAAACACTCGATGTAAGACTCAATTCATCTTTGCAGAACTGTTTGTTGGCTGAATGGCACTATGTGCCTTAAATTAAGCCTCTTACTTTTTGTATATACACTATATTGCCAAAAGTATTTGCTCACCCATCCAAATTATTGGAATCAGGTGTTCCAATCACTTCCATGGCCACAGGTGTATAAATTCAAGCACCTAGGCATGCAGACTGTTTTTACAAACATTTGTGAAAGAACGGGTCGCTCTCAGGAGCTCAGTGAATTCCAGCGTGGAACTGTGATAGGATGCCACCTGTGCAACAAATCCAGTCGTGAAATTTCCTCGCTCCTAAATATTCCACAGTCAACTGTCAGCTGTATTATAAGAAAATGGAAGTGTTTGGGAACGACAGCAACTCAGCCACGAAGTGGTAGGCCACGTAAACTGACGGAGCGGGGTCAGCGGATGCTGACGCGCATAGTGCGAAGAGGTCGCCAACTTTCTGCAGAGTCAATCACTACAGACCTCCAAACTTCATGTGGCCTTCAGATTAGCTATAGAACAGTGCGCAGAGAGCTTCATGGAATGGGTTTCCATGGTCGAGCAGCTGCATCCAAGCCATACATCACCAAGTGCAATGCAAAGCGTCGGATGCGGTGGTGTAAAGCACGCCGCCACTGGACTCTAGAGCAGTGGAGACGCGTTCTCTGGAGTGACGAATCGCGCTTCTCCATCTGGCAATCTGATGGACGGGTCTGGGTTTGGCGGTTGCCAGGAGAACGGTACTTGTCTGACTGCATTGTGCCAAGTGTAAAGTTTGGTGGAGGGGGGATTATGGTGTGGGGTTGTTTTTCAGGAGCTGGGCTTGGCCCCTTAGTTCCAGTGAAAGGAACTCTGAATGCTTCAGCATACCAAGACATTTTGGACAATTCCATGCTCCCAACTTTGTGGGAACAGTTTGGAGCTGGCCCCTTCCTCTTCCAACATGACTGTGCACCAGTGCACAAAGCAAGGTCCATAAAGACATGGATGACAGAGTCTGGTGTGGATGAACTTGACTGGCCTGCACAGAGTCCTGACCTCAACCCGATAGAACACCTTTGGGATGAATTAGAGCGGAGACTGAGAGCCAGGCCTTCTCGTCCAACATCAGTGTGCGACCTCACAAATGCGCTTCTGGAAGAATGGTCAAAAATTCCCATAAACACACTCCTAAACCTTGTGGACAGCCTTCCCAGAAGAGTTGAAGCTGTTCTAGCTGCAAAGGGTGGACCGACGTCATATTGAACCCTATGGATTAGGAACGGGATGTCACTTAAGCTCATATGTGAGTCAAGGCAGGTGAGCAAATACTTTTGGCAATATAGTGTATATTTTGGGCTATTCTGGATAAAAACATTTATTCAATGTGCCTTAAAACAATTAAATCATATTTGAAATGTAAAGAGCTGGTTTTATTGTCTCAGAGGGGGACTGCACCAGAGGCAGGGTGCCTGTGAAGACTTGGAAGCTCTGGGATTTTTAAGGATTTTCCAGATTAAAAGGATAGAAAAAATAATTTGCATTTTTTGTTATTTGACCATGATTCAATTTTGTTTAGACCAGGGGTGGGCAATTCCAGTTCAAGAGTGCTGGTATCCTGTAACTTTTAGATTCCCCTCGGTCCAACAACCTGAACCAATGATCTTAGTTACCTCCTCAGTTTGCAGTCAGTTCCTCCAATTATCTAATTGCTTGATTCAGGTCTGTTGAACCAAAGACACATCTGAAAGTTCCAGGATACCAGCCCTCGGACCCAGAATTCACTGGCATAATTTTCTGAAGGACAGGTGTGGACATGTCCCCCACAAACTTTTCCATGGAGGGGACAGTCCCCTAACCTGACAACAGCCAGATGCATGTCTCGCTCCGCCCAGCTCCACTCACATACATCTGGGAACCCGCTCATTGAAAGTGATTTCCCCAACCGAAGTTATGGTCTGTCCAATCAGGACGCAGGGTGGGTGTGTCCTGGAGTGGAGAAGCGACCGTGAGATTCCAACAACAATGGCGGCTCGCATTGAGGAAGCAAGCGTTAGCATTGATGCTGCTATTTCTTCTGTGTTGTCCAATCTATCTGATATTGTTTCATCAAAAGAACATCAGAGAACGGCTTTGAAGGCTTTTGTTGGTGGAAACGATGTTTTCGCCCTTCTCCCGACCAGATTTGGCAAGAGCTTGATCTACCAAATGGCTCCTCCTCTCACAGCGTCACGGGTTAGCTTCGGTGTGAGTGGTTGAAATAGCACGTCAATAAAGATGACAGACAAGTGGCTTATCCAATCATATGCAAGGAGTTTTGATAAGGCCCAGCCTTCAGTAAAGGCAATTCCTATGGCGGGTTCCCAGATGTATGTGAGTGGAGCTAGGCGGAGCGAGACATGCATCTGGCTGTTGTCAGGTTAACAGTCCCCACCTAAAGTTTACACTTTTTTCCCCTTTCTGCTGATTTATTTCAGCCAACAATAACTGGGAATCCGATCTGTCATTTTAGGACATGATATTATCTGGAGTCTTATTTCACTGCGGACATAGTAGCTTTTTCAGAGTGTACATTTCTATAAGTTAAAAAAGCTGGGCTTCTTAGAGGACCATTACTCAGAGTTACAGATTAAAATTACCACATATCTATTGTTTTCTTATTGAACAGAGAATCTGACTGCAGAGCTTTAGATATCTTGAAAATGATTTTCTCTGTCGTCATTATATTGGTAGACAGGTTCATAAATCTGATTTTAAGCAGAGCAGATACACAATTAGGGAGAGCTACAGATTTAAAGGTGAAACACATTTACTGGGATATGCAACATGCAATAAAATATATCTCCAAGTTTACAAGAAAAAATATGCAATGCTATAATAAAATTCAACATATCTTTTTGTCTTTTGTAGTTCAGCATCCCAGAGACAGCAAGATTCACAGGAAACAGACGTAAAATTAAAGTATAAGAAACCTACAAGAATTAAAGCACGAGTAATACAAATCAGTGTATAAATGATTTTTGAAATATAAGGTTCAATGCAGAGACTTTGGCTGTCAACGACATATGGGTCAAATTTCTAAATTTAATTTTGCTGCTTGTAAAGGAGGATAATCACTGATGCAGCTTAAGGGGAAGCCATGCATGGATGGATGAATAGATGGAATTGAAGTTGTATCCATACTAGGGACGCATGATATATTGATGTTGGCATCGGATATTGGCTGTTATTTGTCATTTTTTATACATTGATGTTTTTGATCCCTTTATAAATAAATCGCTAAAGGCAGGCATCTGTCTATAACTTTAAATATCAGTGTATTGTGATACTCTTGTGTTCTCAACAATAGGAAAGCATTCAATAAATATATGTTTGAGCTCATTTTTGGAAAATTTAAATCCTATTGAAAGCGTTCGGGTTGAATAGCTGTAGGTCTATCAGCCACTATCCTTACAGCGTCCCCACTAACTTTTATCACAAAGTTACACCCTTGCCAGAACCATTTCCTGAACCATTTTCAAGAACTCAAACTTTGAATGTGAGAATATAATTTCCCTCTTGTATTAAAATCAGCTATCTCATAATATACTCTTCTCCATCAGATATGTGTTTCTGCACTCAGATTTAATACATCTCATACATTCTAGCTTTTTCTCCCCACACAAAAAAACGTCCTCTCCGCTCCAGTCAAAAACGCCCTTACATCCCTGATCCATCCACTGCTATTCCCTTTAGATTTTTCACAAATCTTGGATAAGCAAGATCTTATCCATAGCTATTTAGCAGCTCTACATAGCAGTGATTTTATTCACATTTGTAATTATTTCCACTAGGGCTTAAAAATTAGTCGTATTAATCAATTATTACAATAATTTTTAACTAATTTAATAATCGAATAATCGTTAATTGGAGTATAGTGACTCTAAAGCAAAACTGTATAAAAATATTGTGCATTTAAAATAAAAAAATATGTGTGTATATTATATATATATATATATATATATATATATATATATATATATATATATATATATATATATATATATATATATATATATATATATATATATATATATATATATATATATATATATACACACACACACATCTGTCAAAATGCTCTATCCAGAACTCTTCAGGTGGAAAAGTTTGAGTTTCCCTTGGTTTAATTTAATAAAAAGTCTTCTTTAAAGAACCTTTGGCTATCTGATTATTAATCGATTTATCGGAAAAGTAATCGACAGATTAATCGATTTGTAAAATAATCGTTAGTTGCAGCCCTAATTTCCAGTTTGATCTGTGAACCATCACTGCTACCAGTTTGAAAAGGTGCGGCAGTGCACATAGAAGCCAGTAGGGGGCAGCACAACTACAGCTGGAACCTGTGAAAGTATCAAAATAGGATGATTCAAGACAAAATCTGAATTAATCTAAACTTATTTATCGATTTTACAAGGTCAGACTCAGATATATTTTGTTTGTAGATGTTTAGTTGCAGAAAATGTCTCCTTGCAATGAAAAAAAAACATCTTCCTCACATTCAAAGAAACACCGCCTCCTGTCAGCTCCCCTGCAGCTGGAGCTGTTTTGTAGCCTCATATCTTTCATTCATTGTGGCTGTGAAAGAGGACTTAGAGAAGGGATGGATCTTTATCCTGATGGCGTTTGTTGATGCTGATCCTCTGAAGCTTCTTTATTTATTTTTATCATCATAATTAGGCTCTTTTTTATTATTATTAGTGGGTTTCTTCCTTCTTTGGAGTTAATTTCATGTCTCACTTTTACACACTCGCATCTGCATAACTTTAGTTTGGGCTCTGGGACGCTCACAGCATGTATAAGTTATGCATTTTGGTGGTGATGTGCTGCGCTTTCACCTCTTGGTGCTTCGTGGTGCCAAAGTGCACCAGTGCAGATCCAAAGGAATCAGAGGCAAAGACTGGGATTGAAAGCAGTGCAGAAGAAAGGCTGCAAGAAGAGATGGATGGTCAGGAAGAAATCATCTCTAAGGTTGGTGCACGTAAAATAATCTATGCGTAATTCAAAGCGCAGTGGGAGAAAACCATTTTCTTCTCTTTGTAGCTGCTGGGTGATTATGACAAGGTGAAAGCCCTCTCTGAAGGCGCTGACTGTGGGTGTAAATGTGTCGTCAGACCCCTGAGCAGGAGCGCCTGCAGGCGGATTGAAGAGGGAAGCGCCACCGCGCAGGACTTCTACACCGTGGAGACCATCACCTCCGGACCGGAGTGCAAATGCGCCTGCATCGCACCTCCTTCTGCGGTCAATCCATGCGAGGGAGAGTTCAGGCTGAAACAACTCAGGGAAGCTGGGGAAAAAAACATTAAGGTTAAGAGTCTCAATGTCTTTTTGTGGTCCAGGACTGTGCCTTAAAACACGCATATAGTTTTACATGTTGCCTGATGACAACTAAAAAGCCTTTTATTTGAACTTTTTCACTAAAAATGTGGATTGCTTTTATATTCAGACCCACTGAGTCAGTTCTTCTCATTGTTGTTGGAATTACATCTGGGAGACTTTAGAGTGTTTAACTCAATCATCTTCACCAACATGTTATTTTCTTCTTAACAAAATGCCAGAAGCTCTGGATACCAACATTGAACATCCACATCAAGCTTCGCCACTGATCCTCAATAACATTTAGATGTGACTGGGTCTCTCATACCTGATTGTGCTTTAGTGGAAGCATTTCTGTGGTCTTTCTGGCTCTTAGTTTAGGTTCCTCCTGTTGGAGGGTGAACATTCATCTCAGTCATACGTCTTTTTGTGGCGTTTTTGAAATGTTCTTTTCAAATTACAGTGTAGCCTATTTAGTTCCAGTTATCTTCCCATCAACTCAGCTTGGACCAGCCTCCACGAACAGCCACAGCACAATGCTGCTACTACCTTGTTTTACCATGGGGAGGGTGTATTCAGAGTGATATGCAGAATTACTTTTATAACACATGTGAACCAATATGTTCAGTTCTGATCTCATCGGATCCAGAAAACCTCTTTACACATCCTTACTGGCTGTCCCACTTGAGTTGGTTAAACTTCAAACTTGACTTCTTTCTTTAAACAATGACTTTCTTTTTACCACTATTCGGGTGAACAGTTATTCATTGTCCCATTTGGAGATTCTTGCAGCCAAGGGCGTAGGTTTGATTTGAACTCTGGTAGGGACACTATTGGTCTGGTGTCATTGGTGCTATGCAATATGCCCTTTTTTATGCTCGATGTGAGCATCCGTACTGATAAGAGGAATTCATTGTTAAAAGAGAAAAGCAACATTTTGCTCCATTAATAAAAATGTTATAAGCTCTACACTCATTAGATGCTGTTTATCAATGTTTGAAGTATCACCGGCTCTGATGAATGTGGAATTAGGATTGTTTTCCACTTTGAAAACGGTTTCATTTGAACGACTAAGAGAGAAGGTAAATATAGTATTTTCTTTTGAAGATATAGAATTGTGCAGAGTTAAACCCCACTCTAATATTTGTACCTAATATTCTCTCTCTGTATCAAGCAAAAATAATACATTCATTAAAATATTAACTTCACTATAAAAGTTGAACATCTGGGCTGTAGTTACTCTGTGTATCCCATTTCATGTATTTTACCTGGGGCTGAAAAAAATGAATCATATTAATTGATTATTTCAATAATCGTCAACTAATTTAGTAAGTGATTCATCATTAACTGGAGTATAGAGACTTTAAAACATACAGTAATATACATGTAAAATGTGCCTTTCCCCACAGAGCAACCCACTTAGATAAAAGTCTCAAGAACCAGGGATATTCATTTTTTTTTTTTTTTTACTCAAAGCTGAATCCCTTCTTAAAAGCTCACAATCTGAACTGGGAATCGGATACAGAACAGGTCTTTGTTGTCTTTATGTCTCAGCTCCCACTCCACAACACATTTGATCGAAGGATACTCGCTCTTTACTGGTAATGAAGCAAATTTGTAAAAATAAAAACAAAAAAATGAAAACAGTAATATCAACTTAATATCGGTAAAAAGGAAATCCTCACATTTTCTTTTTTAGTTGGCTGTGGCTAAGAATCAGAAATGTTGATGCTTACAGCCTTTATTTGCCCATTTTTCCAGCAGTCTTCAGAACTCCTGGCTGACTCAGAATATTTCGTTTTATAAAAGAAAAAAAAAGGTTTTTGTTTTTTAGTGTACATCATATTCATTTTTTTTTTTATTGGGACTAGTTTTGTAGCCTAATATTAACTGTAGTAACCGCTGCATTCTAGTGTGAATAAATTTTCAATGTGCTCCCAAACACACGCGGACTAGAAAACAGCCAATCAGAGAGAGAGAAGGCGGAACCTAAGGCAGAACAACCAATGAGAGTTGAGTTAAACAGCGCAGCACAGTTCCATGCGCTGCTACATGAAAGGGACAGGAGAGAGCAGGCAGAGGAGCTGCGAGAGGAAAAGAAGCCACTGCTGCAACAACTACTGCTGTAAATTATAAACATGTTGCTCACATCCAATTATTGGTAGGGACAATTAGGTCGGTTCAAAATTTTGGTAGGGACATGTCCCTATGGTCCCTATGCAAACCTACGCCCATGCTTGCAGCTAAACTATGGATCTCTACAGCTATTCTGTGGTTACAATGGGGGCTTTGGCTGTTTCAGTGATGAATGACTTCCTTGTCTGATGGAGATGTCTTGGTCAGCATTTAAATGATGGACTGAATGGGGCTTATTAAGATGTTCATCCTTGGATATGATGTTGTGTTTGGCCTTTACAAAGCAGCTGCCTTCATATAAAGATGGATTAAAAACAATCTGTGTTAGGTCTTTGTGTTTCTCCTTAATTTCAGGTTGGCAGGCTTGATGGGTTCCAGCTGTTACTCCTTGATGACAATCAGTGGTGGCCTTTATATTGGAGCAGTTTCCTGGAGCATGCTGCCAGTTGGTTCCGCTCTCTCAGTGGTAAAACAGGTCA